>NC_143016.1:182008813-182337563 GCF_055824585.1 Amblyomma mixtum | reverse complement strand
GTTCGCCGGCATAAAAAAGAAGGCGCTAATTTTAAACTATTAAAAGTTAAAGTGCCTTTCGCACAATTTGGATTGCGCGTTATGTTTGTAAAGTATTTTTCTCTCATTCATGTTTAATGAACGAACAAAGTTTTATACAGGCAGGAAGGCTTTTGGCCATGGTTGGGGGATGGCGAAGAAGAAGATTCATTAATGAAGTAAGAGTTAGGCTCAAGGTCATAGGGATAATAAAACATCTCGCATCGTACCCTCTTCCAGAAGATTTAAACCGCGTTATTTCTCTTCTGCAAATCGTGTTTTCCTTGATCCTGCAGCCTTGCAAATGAATCATTTGTTTTTAAAGAAAGAACAGCGCTAAGAAACACGGACACACGAGGAAACGACACACACACGAGTGCAATGCCAACGCTCGTGTGTGCGTCGTTTCTTCGCGTGTCCGTGCTTATTCGCGGTTTATTCTTTTAAATGCATAACCAACTAGCCCGGAACCACGCTCTTCTGAATCATTTGTGTCCAAGGAGGTGGGTCATTTCATGCCAAACGCACCAGGCTTTTGCAATCTGCCCTACCCAATTTGTTCCTGAAACGCCACGGCTCTTTTTGGCTCTGTCGAAAGTAATCTTCTTCAATATATTGGGGAAAAAAGTTCGGGTCATGTTCATCCCTTAGATTTTTACAGATTAGCGCAAAACTAGGTCTTAATAAGCAAATCAAAACATTAATTTCCATTTTTTCACCTTGGAAAGTTTTTGTGAATGCCACAAAAGCATTATGCTTCAGTGTCAGCTAAGAATAAACTACTGCCACCGAGTCTGATATACATTTTAGCTGTTTATTTTAGCCGAAAAAGTTCCATTTCTACAGTTTTGTTCAGAAAAAGCATCCAAAATTTGCGAGCAACATAAAACGTCATGTCAGCTGTCTTGGCATGTGTATATTGTATAAAAATGTTTGAACTCATTCATGTAGAAGAGATTAAAATAAAAAAAATATTTGCAAAAAAGTGCTAGACGAGGCTCACTGCATAGCTAATTTGCTCAGCGATTTTAGCTGGAGCAAAGTTTGCATTAGGTGAGAAATGATTTGAATTTGAATGCCATGATCTTCGGCGATTGTGCTCCCGTAATGCCACTGCTTCACACAACACGGCGGCGCTGGTCTTCTAAATCCTAGCCTGCTATGTACTCTCACGTGCAGGCATTAGTGATGCCACAGCTTAATCGTAGGCAGCAACGCTGTACCGGTGCAGTGTTAAACAAGCAGTGAGGTGTGCGGCGGGTAGCGACTCGGGCATCCGACGCAACACGTCAAGGAGGGCGCCTCGCCACCGCTCCGCTCTGCCTCGTCTTGTTCCCTCCTGTCGTCTGGAGCCAGACCCGCCCCGTTTCGCCGGACTCTTGATGTGCATAAGAGCAGTTATTCGCCTAATACAGCAGATGCAATGCATGCTTATTTGAAAAAGGTTTTTTTCCTTACCAGAAAAAACTTGAAAACGCCGAGTGCCAGAGGCGCGTTGGGCGTTGGTGGAGCAAAATCGCGCTTGACGAAATCATTGCGACGCGTCACAGTCGACGCTCCTGTCTCCCTGGTCAGCACCTAAAATATTCTTACACCATGGGCGCGTTCTAATGGAGCAGGAGGAAGTCCGGAAGAATGTGCACGCTTGCCTCAGGAGTGCCGACAGGATGAAATGCTCAGAACTGAAAGCCTGTGACAATACCCGGGCACTTGTCTTCAAAGCGCTTTGCATCGCTCGTCCTATCGTAATCCATGCCTTGCTTTTCGAGTGTCAGTGCACTGGAGGCAGCAACATAGAAATGTAAAGCTACATGACGCCATAAGCCGGTTTCTGTAGGAGATTCGAACCAAAGCTTATTGTCCGCTCCGGTCATCACTTTCAAAAAGGCACCAGGTACATGAGATGTGAACACATCAGCTCTGAGCTCGAAATAACCAGATGACATCTGTAAGGAGACTGAGAGCGTGAAAAATCAATGTGCACAAGACTGACGTATGAGTGTTGTAGCTATCCTTAATGATTTATTGCCTGCAAGAGATTTTAGCATTATAGGAGTACCCGTGGCTAGTGCGCTTATGTGAAGCAACGGTTTGACTCGTCGGAAAACTCAGAGATGAACCATCTGACGAGCGGGTCGAAGTAGCACAGCCCGCCTCGATACTTTCTCCGGGGCCTCATTCTGGGCAATCCCCTTGCTTTGGTCGATTCCACTGGGATGACAACGGAGTCGCTGTCTATCACGTACTCGTATCTGTAAATAGACAAATGGAAATTTGAAAAAAAAAAAAACCTCAGTCTCTTACGACGAAGTTGGTTTGTCTTTGCCAGAAATTAAGCCTATGCAAAACCACCTAGTTTTCGCGACTATCGCATGGAAGAAAACCTGAGGCGTCGACCGCTGTGTGCACGCTTTTGTAACAGTCCGGGATGTCACAAGTACAAGTGCTCTGGCGAATAAAAAGCACCGAGCTTTCTGCGATTATAAGCACACAACCAGAGGCTAGATGCATTAACTGCTCCAAGCCAATGTTCAGCACTGAATCACACACAGAGCGTGTTACATCGTCGTCGTCACTGCGGACTGTTTCCAGCTTCTCTTTCGCCATCGTGGTTGTATGCAATTCAGTTATAACTGAAAACAAAGTAAATTAAAGAGGTTCATTTCATTTACAAAGCTAGACGTGCGGGCTAGTTGGTGGTTCATGTTCCTTAAACAGCGCAAAAAACACGGACGCAGAGAGAAAGCACCAGCCTTTCGTTTGCTTGTAGCACTAAGAGCCCGCTACCTCTACTGTTGTATTTTCCCTGTATAGTATGGTTTGGACTTTTCGGTTGAAGCCGAAAAATTGCGCGGAATAAAGTATTTGAAATTCAATTTTAACCGAAAATGTCAGTATCCCCTGCCTGAAAGGTAGAGACAGCTTTCCGTTGAGTACGCATTACACTCAGAGAATAGTAAAAATTAACAAAATACAGAAGCCAGAGGCGTGCTGAGAAGGTGGTATCGGCGGACAAGCAGTGCTGTTGTGCGTTTTAAAGTGTTGTTCACATTGCTTACATGCCTCTACAAACCGGGATGCACCACTTCCTGGCCTCCTGCGAGGTAAGCAATGTTTGTTCTCTTAGTTCGATATTATCACACGCTTTGAGCAGTCAGATCAGCACATTAATCAAGTGCATGTAGGACATCACTCGAAACCATGCATGGCTGTCGCAAGAAAGAGCCATTTTCTCGCCACCGCGACGATTAAGCCTAAGATCCCTCGCTTGCATCAGCACACCTACAACGTGATGCCCCACTCTGTCACTCAACCAAATGCGACAACCCAATAAAAACTTCTCAACCTAGTTCTTAGAAGTAAACTTCCGTTAGAATTCTTGTCTGCCGGCTTTCTCGTGTAACGCGGTAAGTTTCTAAAAACGAAAGTAATTCCTTCTGTCAGCACACATCCAGGTACAACCCTATGTGCGTTGATTAGTAATAAATAACCTTCTCATGCCCACAAAATTGCCGAAACAGACTCTACATGAATTTTCACCGCACAGGATTGACTCCTTAAAGGAGTGGAAGTTAGTAAATAATTGGTCGAAGATATTATTCGCCGAACAAAAAACATAAATTTGCGTTATTAAATCAACTAACAAATGTCTGCCAAATTTTTCAAAAAGAAAAATCGAAATATAGGACCCTTATCAATTAGCTCACAGCCACAAGAAACTGTTGTGTGCCTGAAAACGCATTAAAAATGTTAAATATGGCTGCACAATTACACTACCTTTGTACTACAGATCTTTTTGTTTAGAAATTTCCTTTACCACGTTGCAAAAATAAGTTTGGCCGAATCTAGCATCCTCATTACTTGGTACCTAAACTGGAATGACCGAAGGTAAGAACAACTATGGGCAGGGATACAGTGAATTGATTCATATCGTGCTTGAAGGGGTTTGCGAAATAGTTCGATATATGAATATTTGATATACAAAAATTGGCAATAGATATAGGCTTATCTGCAACATAGCAGAAAGAATACAGCGCACACTGGCCAGTGACGCGCTTCTTGCAGGAACACACAACCCGCCATCGAGATGGCAGCGCACTACTTACTATGCATAAAGTCTTTATCTGCTTTGCACGAAGCCACCATGAATGACGCTTTGGAGCTAACCTCTGCCTATCATAAGATGGGTAATCCGGTTACCAGTGCACTATGAATTTAATAATCGCTCATTTATATTAAGGTGCAGTTAGTTTCCAGAACGCCTTCGGCAGCGAAGCACGCCACACGAGAGCCGCCGAAAGAGCAGTGGGGTCCTCCCTATGAGAACGATGTGGCGTGAGAAATGAGTACGACAGACGGAGAGCCATCCTTAAGCACACTCCACGATTAACTCGCCTCGCTCTTTCAAGGCGTTAGCGCTGATAGCAGGTGCCCAAGGCTGCTCCAGCTAAGCTGTGTTAAAGCGTGAAAAGCTGTCGAAGAGTACTGTGAGGCGAAGCAGCACTTCCACTGATGCGGCGCGCTGTTCGTTATATGGGGTGACTGAAGAAATCGGAGTTCTATGTGCAGCTCACCTTTCATATACTTGTACACAATATTTTCAAGGAAATAGTCTGTGGGCTCGATATATCCAATAATGCGAAATAACTGTCACTAATATAGCAGAGCTCGACTGCAGTACCCTGGGATTTACGGGCCTTTCCATCCTGCCGTCATCCCAAGCTACCTGTCACATTACACGAAAATTGTCCACTTGGCTTTCTGAGGTGCTCATTCGCATCCGGACGCCAGCCAGGCTGGTCAAGAGACAGGAAAAGGTGATGATAATAGGCGGGGACTGAAAGGCGGCAGGACGAAGGAAAAGGCAGTTTTTCAGGGTAGCGCAATGGGAGGGAGTGTTGCAGCACGACGAATCTAGGTGGAACTGGCAGTCATATAGAGAGGAAAAATATTCAATTGAAGGACCCATGTTACGTAAGGCATGCTGCCGAGCTAGTTGGTTTGGCGGCAAAAAAACACCTCCGCGCAAATAAATTCATATACATGGAAGAGACGAGGACACAACGGACAGGCCCCAACTTCCGACTGTTTATTGCACGAGACCCATGTTGCGGTTCGTGCTCTTGCGGGAGAGGGAGAGGTGGAGACGCGCTGGAATCGTCCAGGTGCTCCGGGCAACAAATGTATCAAGGACCTTGTTCTCAGGACCAGCGATATCTTGAGTCGTCAGAGAAGTCTGCCAAATAAGTCCACAAGCCTGTGGAAATAGCAACGCTGCTGCTTGGACTTGGCCGGCCTGTTTCTACCCTTTACCTGATTGCCTTTGCATTACGTCGCATATCTGTAAAATACTCATCGAATGCCGAAGCCAATGCATGCTATGTGAGCAACGAGACTCTATCACATTTAAGCATCATAACCAAGTGGGAACAAAGCCAGGAAAAAGAAGCAGCTGGGACGGCTTCGCAAAAACAATCACTCTCACGATGTCTTCATGGCAGTGGAGACATCGCATTTACACTTGCCTTTGGCTATCTTGCGAGCCCGTTAGGAGGTTTCTGCTTATTTCACACGAGGCCAAAAAAAAGAGAGAAGAGTCGTCTTCCGATAAAACATGGCAAAGAATATATGCTTTAACGCACATAAGGTGGAACCAGTGAAAACGTACCCAGGACAAGACGGAGCAGAGACACACGCAACACCGCTTTCCAGCGGTGTTGTTTGTATTGGCTAACATCAGAAAACAAGCGAACCATGTTAAGGAATGTGACAAACTGAATTTCAGTAGCTCACTTAGTGAACTAATCTTAAAAGGTCACTAAATTAAAAGTTTACTAGGTAACTAGTTTGATAAGTATTAAAGTTAGTAATGTCGCACTTACGTAGCCGGCATTAAACACTCCAATAATTGTAAGACTACCGTATGTCCATTTTTTCCGCTTCAAAAGTTTTTTCACTTTGTTTATCGTTACTGCTCTTGCTTTTTTCTTTTCATCTTTTCCGCCCTACACCAGTTACTGTTCTTTCTGCAGTGTATGTTATCCATTGTGTGTCCTCCCTCTCCCGTCTGTAATGCCTTCGAGCCCTAAGGGTGTATAAATAAATAAATAAACTTTTTGAGCATAACAGATAGGCGCCTGACTGAAATTCGAGATTTGTAGCAAGCTTTTCGTAATAGCCTTATCTGCTGCTAAAATTGCGTAAACAGCATTACGCTCGCCGCTGTGGATCAACAAATTTCAGCCGTTTCTCGGGCAATTCGAAAACAGCGCGCCTGCAGAGAGCGCACAGCGGCGTCCGTCAGAAGGCGTCACTACACGGCGCGCGTGCCATGTGTCATTCCCTGCGCCGCCCGCACTGTGATGCTCACCGCTCCTGGCACCTTGCACGTGCGGCACGCAGTTGCGCGTTTTATGCGCTTCACTTCGCGCTGTCACAGGTGCGCGTCTTTCGATTTGCGCGAGAACATACCTAAATTTGTTGAACCACAGCGGCGAAAGTACTCGTGATTTCAAAAATCTAAAAATAGGTTTGGTTTATGGGGGTTTTACGTCTCAAAGCGTCTAAGGCTATGAGAGACGCCGTAGTGGAGGGCTCCGAAAATTTCGACCACCTGGGGTTCTTTAACGTGCACTGACATCGCACAGTACACGGGCCTCTAGAATTTCTGCTCCAAAGAAATTCCTGCCGCCGCGGCCGGGATCGAACCCGCGTCTTTTGGGTCAGCAGCCGATACCATAACCACTGAGCCACCGCGGCGGCGAAAAAAAAATCTAAAAATAGACGGCTACTGCATATTGCCGGTTACAAATCTCCAATCGCAGGTGCCTATCTTTAAAGGTCTAAAAACTAGCTTTCAGAATTTAGCTAATAACCTAACTAGTAACACGATTCCGATGTTTTTAGACTACCGGCCAGCACTGGTATTGCTTTTCCGCAAAAAGATTCTCTTTACCTCATAAGAAAAATTTTCAAAACGTAATGGAGGGCTTCTCTGAAATATCTGGCAAATTTATTCTGAGGAGTCAGCATTTTACGGGAACAGTTGTGTACAGGGTGTTCCAACTATCTTAAGCTCAGCTTGAAAAAACGACAATGCGCTATCGAATAGTTTGCCTGGCGCAAGGTTAAAGGAAGCCGTCTTGCGTAGGTAAGAGCCGTCTTGGCCAGGTAAGCGTACGTTTTAAATACTCCCTCTTTGAAAATTAACCACACAAAACATTTACATTTCTAACAGATAGCTTAGCGCAAAATTGTCAAACGAAAGTTGTTGACCATGTTGAGAGCTGCCTATTTTATTGCTTTTCTTGAAAGTAACATCGGCGTCTTCATACTTTTTATTCAAGCTTAAAGTAAAGCTCACGCTCTTAAAAAAAGGCAACTTGAGTTTCAAATCAAACGGCCCTCGATTAAAGGAAAACGGAGGATGGATTAAAGGAAAAGCAAATCGCATTGAATTAACAGGCTACCATTCGTACTATCAGCAAGAAATGAAACGCAAAAAGGACAAAACAAGACAACTGAACCACACACAGCAAAATAAGCAGCTCTTAGCCAGGGGAAGCTGAATACTAGCTCCTGCTATATTCATTTTGAAGGCACGAAGACTCTCCTTTAGAAGTGTTATTCAACCGCGCTTGTATTTTCAATACAGGAGCATTGCTGTTTTTGTGTTGCCACCTCAGTTTTCTTGTTCGCGTTTCATTCGTTGCTGATAGTACAGGTTGCTCTGGGATGAGCGTGGGCACTTTGTCTTTCAAAAAAATTGATGCTGCAGCAAGAGCACCACCATGCCATCGATGTTTTACGGCATAACAGAGACCGTTTATCCTCGTCCGACGTGTTCACCCCTACGATGAAACATTATGACAAAAGCACAGCAAAATAAAATGTCGGCGCTCATCCATGAGCCTTGTCCGTGAGCGACATACATCTATTTCTTTTTTTCACTTCACTTACTGTTCACCACCGAAGGCGTCCTTCGTGTAGTACTTGGGGTCCGTGCCCATCACGACGTACTGACTGTTTTCTTTCAGGGCGAAGGATTCGCAGTTCTCGCGAGCCTTGATAATACGGTGGCTGTTGAGAAGGTCCTTTTCAGCCTCCATGCCTGCGTTCACCGTATCAGGACAAAGTTCAATGGCATGGGCTTTTTAAACACCGAACACTGCCGCAAAGTCTAAGGTGTAACGCCGAATAGGAACGCAACGATGGAGACGTGCTTGACGACGGTTTCCACAAACATGATCTGTATTGGATCAAAGCACAAGCCCGGTATGTCGCGCACGAGACGACACTTCGCTTCCTGTCTAGCAGCGCACCCTAATGCACTTCAGCCACCATGGCTGCAACAGTGAGTGCCAGAGATTGACCAGTACGGCGCAGGATCATCCCAGTCGCTCTAGTCAACGGCGACAGGGGTATCAAGGTGGCTCTGATGGAGCGTTAGTGCCAGCGAAACGTATGCGTCCGCGTGTGTCCTTTGTCTCTGTGGCCGCAGAAATCTCGCTCCTCTACTTTAGTTGCTACTCAGGCACTTATTAGCGGAAGTGTCACCGGATTAAGGGAGAATTCAGCAGAATCAGAGGCAGATGGCTCCAAGAACATGCGAGTATGTCAGGTTTATGCAACGCATCCAAACGCTCTATGTACTCTACTGACTCATAATGAAGTTGAACGGAGGCATTTTGGGGGCGTTAGGCTGCATGTGATGTCAGCTCTTTCGTTTCCAACTGTCCGAAACCGGACGCAAGGGTAAAGCAAGCAACAGTGGCACCATCGGTTGTGTACAAGTTACAACTTAAGTCATTTCTGCAAGACGAACCGACTCAGTGGCATAAAGGACAACGCTAGGCCATCGCTATCGCAGTAAAGCTGTTCTCACGCGCTCGCAAGCCAATACATCGACATGGAAGCTGAGGGCTAGGGCACACCAGCTGCAGTGCCGCAGTAAATTGTGTGTGATAACAGAGGCGACCGAATCGCCAAACGGAATAAAAAAATGGAGCAAATTTATGTCTCATTTGAGTTGTTGGAGCCGGGTTCACACGAAGCGAAAGCAGGAGTCGTCATTTAGATTGGCTTTGGTTCATGCGTTTTAACATCCCAACGCAACTCGGGCTGTTAGTGACGCTGCAGTAGAGGGCTCCGGATGATTTCTAGCAACTGGTAAACTTTCAGGTGCACTGACATAACATTATACACGAGCCTTTAGCATTTCGCCTCCATAGAAATGTGACCACCGCGGCCGGAATCAAACCCGCGTCTTTTGGGTCAGCAGCCGAGCGCCATAACCACTGAGCCACTGCGGCGGCAAGTGAGAGATTCTCTCTTCAAAAGGCGTCCCCATGCTGGCAGAGAGAGAGAGAAAAACTTTATCATGGCAAGTGTGTTTAGACCCCCCTTGGGTCCCTGGACCACCGCACGGTCCCACTCTACGTCGTAACGTTCATGCGGTGTTTGCAGTGCTATAAATGCTTGTTCGCTGAATAGTCACGTAATATAATCTCGGAAATTAGCGTCCGCAAGCAAAGCGTTAGCCTTAAGGACCAGCGGTCATTTTTGCCTTCGCATTACATTTCCTGCCCAAGCTAATTTATTCCTCCTGATTTCGACTAGGATGCCATTAACCCGCGTTTGTTCCCTCACCCACTCCACCTTCTTCCGATGTCTTAACGTTGCGCCTATCATTTTTCCCTACATAGCTCGCTGCGTTGTCCTTAACTTAAGGCAAACCCTCTCCACGTTTCGGACACATGGGTGAGTATAGGTAAGATACAGCTGTTGTCGCCTTTTCTTTTGAGGAATATTGGCAAACTGCCATTCATGAGCTGAGAGAACCTGCCATATGCGTTCCACCGCATTCTCATTCTAGTTATTTCCCTCTCATAATCCGGATCAGCGGTCACTACTACTACCAGCACCTCGCTATCAATTGCGAACTGTTGTTCGCTTCTTAGACTGTTCAACATTACTTTGGTTTTCTGGATGTTAATTTTCAGACCCACCATTCTGCTCTGCCTGCCTAAGTCATTGATCATGCTTTGCAGTTCATGTCCTGAGTGACTTAACAAGGCAACGCCATCAGCGAATCGCACATTCTTTAGGCATTCTCCATTAACTCTTATCCCCAGTTGTTCCCAGTTCAGACCTTGGAATACCTACTGTAAACAAGTGGTGAACAGCGTTGGCGAGATCGTGTCTCCCTTCCTGACACCGCTCCTTATTGGAATTTTATTGCTGACTTTATGGAGGACTATGGTAGCGTGCAGTCGTTATAAATATCTTCCAGTATTAGCACATAGAACTTCTACAGCCTGGCTGCGCCATGTATGCACGACTGCAGAAATGTGTTATTAAATGGCAACTGCGATATCAAGAACTTGGAACGTGAGCATTCTGACAAAAACCTGTTCTCGAGGAGGATTGGAAATAACAGAAAAGAAAAAAAACTGTTAAAAAATTTCATGAAGAGGAAGATACCATTCATAATTAGCTCTTGGAGAGAATTTTAGTCGGAATTTTTCTCTGAGTTATTCCTAAGAATTATTTATTTATTTCATTACTCAAGTAAAATATAAATGTGAATATAACTGAAAGTCACAGAAAATAGAGGCTGTATCAAAAGATTAAAACAAATTAACAGCAAATAGCTCCGAGTACAAAAAAAGAGAACCAGATAGGCATACAAGGCATACCGACAACGTCTGCAAAGAAAAAAAAAATACGACAAGAGATATGATGCCCTACAGCACTAACATGCACATACTGAACTTGAGGATCAACTGTATTAAAAGTGTTTGCTGAATCAAAAAATGAAGTCAGAGAGTATAAAAATGACAATGCTGCAAAATTTGAGAACTTATGACAACAGCAGGTTAAAGCTGTGTGTTCACGGCTTTTATTTACAAAAAGCCTTCTAAAAGGTCCTCAGAAAACAAACCATGCTTTTTAATGAACTTGTGCGCTTACCTGGTTTCAGCACTTTGTTAATCAAGAGTATAACGGTGATAAATCCATCTCTGTAGGCTCTGCGAACAGCAGTACCAAGCCACACTGCAAAAGACAACTTACATTTACCTACTGTTTTCTTTAGCGCAAATAATATTCCTTAGTGTGAGATGAAGCGTAACTTTTCTGCTTTGCAAGAAAAAAAAGCAGCAAATGATGGCGCAAGCAAGGCGCCAGAATTTGGGGTGCTTTAGCTATTTAGCAACAAGAAAACCGTAATTGAACTGCGGCTGACGAACCATGCTCAGGCGAGAGTAGTACTCTGCTGAACGTTATCAAGCAGTCGTTCTTCTGACTGCATTGAAAGTTTGCTAAATCAGTTACTCCATCTGCTCTGCTGTTTGGCTTGACCTTTCTTGTCATGCTCACTACTTTCACGGCCTTGGAAGTTCACTGAACGGAGTGCCTTGATGTTCGGAACGCACAGCCCCGTCAGAAAACTTGGCCGTACAATGGACGCGGTGTGGCCACATGGGCAGCGCTGACACCTGTCTATATTATAACAGATATTATAACAGGAAGTCGTTACTCATTTCGTGATTTTGAAATTTGGATATCTTTCTATCGAACAGCATGTTTGCAACTCAAAACAAATATTTAAACGGATTAATGGCGGTATGCACACCAAAATCTGCGGCATCACAGGCGTGTTCTCTGAGCTTCTGTCGGCACACCGGTTCCGTCACAAGTTCCCCGTCTTCCTTGATGAACATGTCTGCGACGTCTGCGGGAGGGCATCCGCCTGCGTGGTCACAGAAAAAAAAGAAAACACTTTCTTTTCGATGAAGACTGCAGCAGTACCGAAAAAATTCCCAAGCAAAACATAAAAGCATGTGCAGTCTCAGCTAATACTGTTACAGAGGCACCATACTGGCTTCAACGCGTCGACTCTTTCTGAGCAGAGCGATAGCAGTGTGACCTTCAGCACTGCTGGAATTCGTATATGAAGTCTCCAGGTACTGGAACATACAGGGTGTTTCCCGTAACTCGAACCAATGATTAAAAAAGTGCCTCACCGGTGCTAGGCGAAAGAAACCAGATAATTTTTCCGCCGTGTGGTGCTCCTGAGAGTATTTTTTCAATTTCGCTTAATAAATCAATTAGCTAAGATTAATCATGCAAACTTGCTATTATTCTCCTTCGGGTCATTTGCGTTCCCTAAAGTTGTAGAGGGGGTTAAGAGAGAGCTGATCCAGTTTTTAGTAGAAAAGCCGGTGTCGTCGTCGGTGGCGTTGGCCGTGAGTGAAAAATCCCAGAAGCCCGCTACTTTTCCTCTTCGCTTGGCGCGCACGTAGCGCCATCAGACGGCGCCCGCTAAAACCTCCTCCTCGCAATGTACGCCACTGCCCCAAGAGATAGCGCGCGACGGCAGCGCCTCCCTCCCGCTCGTCTCGTTCGGGCGCAGTGGGGCCGTGCAGGGACACAGGAATCACGCGGTGAACGGTGAACAACGCAGCGCACATCCGAGGCGTGTTCACCACGAAGCTTGCGGCTTGCTGCCCGTTCTTTCTGCTCGAAAGCTATGCTGGCGTTCGTGGCATGGGTTTGTTGAGAGGCCTCCTATAAACTCCGAGCGATTTGTCCAACGCGCAAGGCGTCGCGCCGAGCGGGCGATGGCGTTCGGCGGACTCCAAGATGGCTGCGACACGCTGTCGGGCGGGCGAAGCTCGAGCGTCCTCTAAATTCTTTTGCGGCGTTTAAGGAAAGCCCGCGAAATATGAAAAAACCACCTGACATCGCTCATGCGCTACCATATTCCAGCGTTCCCAACCATTTTTTGAATGAACAAAACGTGCTCGCTGACCGTGCCCAAGTGAGCGACCACCGCTCAGTTCGACGGGCTGCAAAATGATAAAAAAAAATGGAAGCTACCTTGAAAGACGCGACTCCCCTCCTTCGCCTATCTTTCTTTGTTTTGCTTATGCGATGGTTTAGTAGGAGCTCCGTCTGAGTTGGCTGTCGATGGCCTTCTTATCACTTATCGCAGACCACGGCGAGCGTTTTCCATGTCCAGGTGCTGACGGACTTTCAAAACAAAGCTGAGAGCGGCGTCGGCCGCTCACTTCGAGACGGTGAGTACGCACGTTTCGTGCTCTTAGGCCGCGCTTGGGAGTGCTACAATAGGGCAGCGAAAGAGTGCCATCCTGTGGATCTTTCATATTTTGCCAGCTTCCTTTAAATTCTGGGAAAAAAAAGACCACGTAGAAAATATTTTGCTATAAAGAACTGGTTCGGTTGTTTCATAACCCCCTCTTAACACAACGAAATGCAATTGACCCTAAAGTTAATAATAATTTTGCATAATTAATCTAAGATAACTAAGTAAGCGGAATTTTAAAAAATACTCTGAGGACCGCCACATGACGGTAAACAATATGCATTTGCTTTCAACCAACTCTGGTGGGCCACTTTTTTTTTATCTACGGTTCATGTTACGTGACACACTCTATATATTGATACATGCATTCGAAGAAGAGACAGAAGTAGCGTGATGACTCTGACGCACACGAGCCACCGACGTGCTACGGCGTATCACCCGCAGACAAACGGGTTGGTAGAGCGACTCAACCGCACACTAGCCGGCATGCTATCAATGTACGTTGGCGTCGAGCATCGAACTTGGGACGCCATTCTGCCGTACGTAACGTTTGCGTACAACACCGCCCTGCAGGAAACAACCCGACTGACCCCCTTTCAGCTTGTCTTCGGTCGCCAGGTGACCACTCCGTTGGATGCTATGTTGCCCGTCGACCCTTCCTGCGACTCTGACGCTGACATCGACGTAGATACCTTCGTTCAGCGTGCTGAGGAAGCGCGTCAACTGGCCCGCCTGCGCATCCACCGTCAACAGGAGGCTGACGCCACTAAGTAAAACTGTGGACGCCGTTTCGTCAGTTATGCTCCCGGCGACCTTTTGTGGATTTGGATACCTGTTCGTCGCCGCGGGCTCTCTGAAAAGCTGCTGCGCCGATACTTCGGCCCTTACGAAGTAGTGCGCCGCATCAGTGATGTGACTTATGCAGTTGCTCCCGCCCCGACAGCTTGTTCATCGCGCCGGTCGCACCGAACTGAAGTCGTACACGTTGTTCGCATGAAGCCTTACCACGACCGGCTACCTGACTGAACTGCGGTCCACTGCAGCTGTGTTCTACCCTGTCGCTGACTTTTCACTCCCAGCCGCATCGTGTCGATGCTGCAGAAGAGGGGGGCAGTGATACATGCATTCGAAGAAGAGACAGAAGTAGCGCATGCGCTAGAAGAGGAAGAAGTTAGTTGGCTCTCTCGCGCGCGCTCGAACCACTAGGGGTCCGCCGCAGGTTTTTCGTCTCTGCGCGGGTGTTCTTTTTGGCGTTGCACGCTACAATATTTTCCCGAGTACTGTGCTGTAACCTTTGTGCAGCCACCATCTCCTTCAGTTTTGGAATCGCACGCTTTTAATGCGCAATGTGGGAACTTTCTGAAGAGTATAGACAATTAGGGCTGCCTTGTGCCTCCCCTGAGAACGTTCTCTTCTGTCTTAGCACGACAAGGTTACATCTCTTCTTATGTCCTTTCTCGAAGGGTCAGCTTTGGAGCGCCGATTAGGACACAAACGTTGCCATTTTTTTTTGTATTACTAACTTCCTGTGAATAACCCTTTTACTATGGTCTATATGCTTTGTTACTATGTTTTGTATTCTGCGCCTTCCTACCAAGTTACAGTTTTAATGCCGAAATCTGTTCTAGGGCTGCAGTCCCGAATCCTTTCCTACTTTGACACCATACTTCTGAGCTCACCTGAATTGTGAAAAACAGAGCCTATATTTAAAAAGGGTACACCGCTTACGTGGTCACGTTGGTAGGAAGATATCGTATATTTGTTATGCACATGAGCTCGAAAGAACATTAAGAAACATACAAAAATGGTATCTGGACAGATAAATAGGCAATAAGGCTATCGATCGGAATGTGTTTGTGCAGAAGTTGCGGCCAGCGTTTTGTTCGCGTGTCTGCATTTGTTTTATAATACTCTGTCCCTAAAAGTCACGGCCGATCCTGTGGTGTTTAGTTAACTTTGCAAAAATGCCTTCGCCTTATTTCGCGTCCTTTCCATCTGCACTATACCTTTTTAAACATCAATTCTTTTTTTTTACCTTTTACACCTTTCTCGTGCGGGCGCTGTGGGCCTATTCTGTGCGTATTGCCGGACTCGAGTGCAGCCGCGTAAAACCTTCCTTCTCCTTTTTTTTTCTTCCCCTGTGACTTATCTTCCTACTCTGCACATTTAACTGCCCCCATTGTGTCAACGCTGGTGGGACTTGCTGGCGCGTGCTCTTCCGTATTTCTGCGAGTTGGTTTTCATACATAAACCCGCGCAGGTGGCTCATTGGCATTGGCGTTCGCTGCCTCCACTAAAATCATGGGTCTTATCCCGGCTGCAGTGGCATCGCACATCAAGCGTGTGCTTTGCAATGTCAGCTGACGTTAAATAACTCCAGGCGGCCTGAATTAAACTGGAGCCCTTGATATCTGCGGCGTCACTCATAGTACACGAGTCGTTCCGGCTAATCCACAATTTGTTGGCATATAAAAAATGCAGTGCCTGACCCACGGTGGCAGAACTACTGCCGGAGATGCATGTATGCCTCACCTTCCAAGCATTCGCACGTGCCGGAATCATCCGTGTTAGAAGTGTCACAGTCAATCTTCAGATAAGGACTGTGACTGTCTGCCGAGTACCATCTTGTGCACGATACGTCTGGAAAGACAAACCACAGGCAAAATAAATTGCGGCTGTGACACTGTAAACTGTGACTCTAGTCGCATTCTCAAATAATATGTTCACAGGTTGTTAATTATATGAAGAAAGAGTTGAATCGCCTTTTCGTCAGCAAAATTCACACGTTGCCACAGGTACCTATTTTTTATGAGCCACCTTTTCGAGCAAGTAATACTTCGGAAGGGTGTGAGTGGCTCCCTGATTAATTGCGGCTTGCAGCACTGCATCAAGTCTTAAAAAAAGTGAATTAAAGTTGCAACACGGGTTTAAGCCCAAAATGAACCTGCTAGACCTTTTTGTTTCAAACAGTTTACCTCAAAAATTGAAATAAAGCGATTAGGACAGGGTATAAACACTTACAGCATAAGTTACGATTAAAAATGAATAGCAATGAAGCAAGATAATGTTCAACAGTGTGGACAAGGAGTAGGTCTACGATAAGAAACAACGTATTTCAATTGTCGAACGAGCACATCAGGACTAAACTACTAATCACGGTATTTCGAAGTCCCAAACCAGAAATTAACAGAAGATTAAGAATGAGTTTCAGAAATTTGAAATACATCTTAATGCGAAACGAAGTCTGGCATTAGCAAATTGAGAGTCACTCTTCTGTTTCTGATTGGATCCTGAGCGTACGGGGAGGTGTAGTACTGGAGGGAGTTAGTTCATTTGCCGGATGGGAAGATTTAGACTTCAAATTTTGGAGAGCGATTGAGTGAACGTAATTTGGACGCGCTGATAAGAACAGTGCTTAGAGTCTTGTCAGATTAGGCTTCACGATACTTGAGGCCGACGCCACCTGGAGTTTTTCCAAATTTAGTACATACATTATTTGCAAGAAGACGTTGGTTTCGCCCTCCTTTGGAGCACGCTGCCAATTAAAAAAGTGCTTCTCACCAATCAGAATCGAAAATATTTTTAGCGCGTAGATTTACACTACATGTTCTATAAACGAGGAACCTCAGAACTGAGATTATGAGTCGTGTGAAATTATCTGCTTTTTTAAAATAGCTGACTGTGGTGAAAAGGGCAATAAGTAAGGGGATAAAAACGGCTGAAGTTCAAGAAAAACGAATGGCAGAATAAAACGCGAAATACAAGGTAAGAAGGAAAAGCGAGAAAATTTCACAATGCGAAACTGAAAGGCAGAAACATAATATAGGTGCAAGGTATATAGTAATATAACACGTGCAGTAGCCACATCGATGGATAGGTGGTTATGGCGGTCGGCTGCTGGCCCTAAAGACGCCCGTTTGATCCCGGACCGAGCGGTCGAAATTCGATGAGAGCGAAATTTTAGAGGCCCGTGTACCGTGCAAAGGCAGTGCAGGTTAAGGAACTCCAGGTGGTCGAAATTTTTGCAGTCCTTAACTACAGCGTCCTTCAAAGGCAAAGTGGCTTTGGGAAGTTAAAACCCCACAAACGAAACAGAAGTAGTCGACTGAGAGCAACAAAAATGTAAAAATAATAAAAAATATGTTTGTGAGAACGATTAAGTGAAGGATTCTAAAACGCAGGAAACCATGCAAACCACACCCTAGAAAAAAGAAAAGAAAGAACATAGCACAACCAACAAATATTTACAAGTGCAGATGTTAGTTGAAAAAAACTTGCGCAGCTCAGCTTGGAATTGTTGAAGGCTGAATACTAATGCGATAATAAAAAAAAGTGATTGAAAAGAACAATTGCACTTGGAAACGCGGATTAACTGGAAAACTTGGGTTTTTTCCTGTATGCTTGCTTGCGCTAGATCCTATGCTGATTATGTAAGCGGCGTGAATTGCGTGGAAACGCTTTGTAAGGTGAGAAGAGTCGCCTGATGTAGATGCGATATTTATGAAATGATATAAACGAACGATGAACCAACAAATACATAAGGGCTCCAAAAATGTCGTTTTGTATTCGTTACGCTTTAATCGGTACTGCGGTTACGTGCAGTGAAACGAGCGGTTCTATTTGGTGCGGATTTGTGGTTTCATGTAGTAACAGCGCAGATGATGCAGATTCTAGCTGCGGGCGCGCAGTTGTAAGGTGAGGCAGCTATCTCACATTGTAAAGTGTTCGGGAAGTCCCGGCGTAGGTACACCCTAGTGACCTGGAAGCTTTGGCTCAGGGGGCATTAATATGCATGATTCATGAAAGATTATGCGTCAGGTGAGAACTTAATTCCATGATCGTGCCTGACACAGTGCCGGTCTAAATATCAGTCAAGTGAAGTTGGGACTGCCACGATAGCGGCTGGAACAGATAACATACATTTTGTCGAGTTAAGCGTCGTTTTCAGTTTGCTTCAGCAACTGAAAATTATCTTAAGGTCACCTTGAGTAGCAATGTGATCATCTATGGAAATAACCGAGCGGTAAATGATGCATTAGTCAGCGAAAAGTAGCAGGAAACTATAAATATGGGTGGGAAAGTCGCCAGCGTAGTTAAAAAAAACGAAACTTTCAGTAACACTGCTTTAAGGCCCACCCAATATTACGTCACAAAATGAGTGTTCTGTTGTAGTTTATGGTGCATACACAGCTAAGGAAATCATGCGCCATGCACAAGGTACACATGAAAAGTTCTGTGCTGAAATATTTAGGGCTCTGAAAAACCATCGGAGATTAAGAGGACTTAAAACGTCATTACTTCCTAGTGATCACATAGAGAATAAATATTAGAGATGGCAATTAGTAGAAGCTTTAAAGAGGGCTGGCTAAGCTCAGCAGTTATCCTCGGCTGGGCAAGGATCTCGAGGCTGTCAGCGATCCAAATAAAGCCATCAGCCTTCTTCTCAGGAATGAGGAAGAGGCTGAGGTCTACCACAAAATTAATTAAGCAGTTGGTAAGAATTTAGACTTTCTCTAAAAATCCTGTTCCCCTTAAAAAGTTAAAAACAGGAGATACGTCAACAACTGCATTATCTCTTTGAAGCAGTGCGGGATGAGAACAAATGTATTCATTATAAAATTGAATAAAATACGTTTTCCTTAGTTTTACAAGTTTCGCACAATAGAATAAGATGTGGTTAATTGTAAGTTCACCTCCACATTCTTCACAAGCAGGTTTGTCTTGTTTTGATAGCAGGGAGTTGTGTGTAAGGTGCGTGTGGCCTATTCGGAGACGGCAGGAAATCACTTCCTTGAAACGTTCCTGGTTCACATATGACTTTCATTCTCCTAAAATCGGCTTCACCAAGTGTAGTTTAATATTTAATACATTGTTGCAAGCTGACTTCCATTGTTTCCTTAATTTCAATGTACTAGATTCATGCAGTTCTTAAAGGGCATATTACTTTTTAGTTTCCTTGCCATGAGCTTGATCAGCGCACAAATCTGCTCTCTCGTTGCCTTTTATTCTGACATGACTTGGGACCCAGCACAGTTTTATATTTTGTCCTCGAGCTGTGGTTACTATGTTGTATATGATGTCACCGAGCAGCGTAGTGCTTGCATTTCTAGAGTGAAGAGCTGTAAGTGCACTTATTAACATGTGTAAATGGTACTGTTTGACATGTCCTCGTTCACTATTATTTCTATGCCCACAAAGTCTGCGTAACATTCCGCAGTGAAGATGGATGCGAACAGTGGAAATCGTACTGTTTTCTCCGAATTCTTTCGCACCACTGCGCTTCCTACGTATACATCAGTTTTTCAACTATCTGAGTAGAAGGGTGAGAAACTACTGTACTTTTCCTCGAGTGCGAGAAATTCCATTCTTATATAATGTCGTGGAGTTTGTTTATTATGGAACTGTCTAAAAATGAAATCACAGATTGCTGAAAAATTGTGCTATGGAGGCAGTGGATATCGTCTTTGAGCAATGTCAGGTAATGTGTCCTGTATATTGAGATTATCGCATATCTCTGAATCACATGAGCTGTGCCCTGGTTGCTAGAGATGTTTTGGTGCAATTCTCCCAGGGGGACAATTCTTTAATACTGGATAGCAGAGGTGTTTTGTTAGAGATCCTAATTTAAAGACATACGCACAAGTTAAATCGGTTCCTCCGATTTCAAGTGAGGGTTCATTTGTTTATGCAAAGCAGCTGACTATGGGAGATGTCCTGTATGCGCCACACGACTGGCGTAGGCTTGAGTTGCTCAATGGATCCAATTTTTTTAGATATGATGGTTTTGGTGAACCATACACAGTGCCCCTAATTTAAGGAGGAACGTACCAAAGAGCGATATATGTGCAGAATCGTTTAATGTGGGCAGGAATGTGAGTTTTTTATTGAAGGTTATGCCTAAAAAATTATGTTCGTTTTATTGATAGCATGAGTTTATTTAGGTGTAGGGTCGGGTCGTTCTACAAGCCTCTTTTTAGCGAGAAAAAAATTGCTGCTCTTTTTAGTGGGGATAACTTAAACCCATTTTCCTCTGCCCATGTCGTTATACTGGTTAATATGAAAGGTATCTTTCTGTCACAGGTTGATAAGCTGGATGATGGGAATGCAATTTGAAGATAGTGGACATATACTGAACACATGATGGTCTTTTCTGAAATTTTGGAAATATAATTAATTTTTGTGACAAAAAGCGTGGTACTTAAAATACACCCCTGCGGTACCCAGTTGTCGTGAACGAATTTTTTAGTAAGTGTTGAACCCGGGAGTACCAGAAATGAACGGTGAGGCAGGAAATCTTTCAAGCAGTTCAGCATCCTTACAGGGATACCTAGGTCTGCTAGGCCGCGGAGAGTCCTAAACCGTGAGATATTCTCGTAAGCCTTTTCCATGTCAAAGACTGCCAGACAGCGTTGTCTATGTATGAATGCTTCTCGATTTGTGTTTTCAAAGCGGACGAGATGGTCCCTTGTTGAATGTCCTTTTTTAAATCCACATTGGTGGATGTCTACAAGTTCGTGGTATTCGAGGACAAACATTAAACCAATATTTAAAACACTTTCGAAAGGTTTCCCGAGCAAATTGTAAGTACGATGTGTCTGGAAATAAGAGCGTAGGTTGGAGGCTTTCCAGGTTTCAGGAATGACACAATAACAGCTTTTTTCGAAGCCTCTGGTATTTTTCCCAATTTGCATATTTTGTTGAAGAATTGCAAAAGTGCTTCTTCTGAAGCTTCGGAAAGGTGTGCTAGCATCTCGTAATGCATTTCTTCAGGGCCGTGTGCTTTCTGTTTACCTACCGACAGTGTTTTATGAGTTTCCTCTAGCGTAACTAAGTTATTATATAGCTCATTTGAACTGCCACTGGTTGGAGGTCTTTGTTTATTGGCTTCAAGAATCTGACTTAAAGCCTTGAAATTAAATTTAGGACGCCGTAGCGAGCTTGGGAAAGGGAAACGGAATAGGTAACTGCAGAAGGCATTCGGGAGGGTCGCCATAAAATAATTAAGAAAACGTGCCTTCCTCACACCGCCCTGTCACCTTAATACACATAAAGGAAGCAAATGCAAATTGGCAGGGCATGTGATGCGGTGAGCCGATCAGCGACGGCGGCTTGAGGTAATGCAGTAGGCCCCGAAGCCAAACCCGGCAGGAGGACGCACAGTGTCTGGTGGTAGAAGAAATTAGGAAGTTTGCCGGCATACAGTAGCTGCGACTGGCCCTTGGAGGTGAGGGGGAAGAAAGGCCTTAGTTAAGCAGTATACGTTTTCGGCTTTTGATGACACCAATTTTTGCGCAGGATTTAGATGATTTTTGAAGCACCATCTCACACGCGCGGTAACGCACGCTGCTCACCTGGGTTGTAGTAGGCGTACGCCTTTACTGAGCCCGACTGTAGCTTGCCTACGGGGAACTCCTGCAGAAGGCCAAACTCGATGCAGACATTCGGGTCCGAAGGAATGGGCGGCAGGTAGAAGACCACTCCCCGTCGACTTAATTGGAACCAGTTGACAAGTTTATCAGCCACCAACTGTGATAGCCAAAAAAATTGTAAAGCATTCATCGGAGTTAGGACAGTCTCTAGATAGTAGCTTGTCGACAGTTCACCATTAATAACAGTTTCAAAACGCCTTGACGACCCACTGCTCTCATTGCACGCGGAACAAAATAGTAGCCTTCGTGATTGGCGACAGGCTTGCGATAACTTCACGACACTTGTTACATGACGCACTCAGCAACACGATTGATGTTGGCAAGAGGTACTGAGGGGTGCAGGCTCAGACATTTATTTTTTCGTGTGTCTGCTGCTTTATCCTGTTTGCTTTAATGACGCTAGTATAAATGGTTGCAAGAAATATCAAGTATGCCCTGTGAAATTTTCCTTTCATCATCTCTCCATGTGAGAGGCAGTACATGAGCTCCTATCAAAGACGCAATTCAAAATGCATATGGTATGTAGAAGATATGAGAGCATACGAAAAGGCACACTAAAAGTTGCAGCCTTACTTTTTATATCCTTCAAGAAATAGCTGCAGCTAGCGCTCTACATGTAGCCGTTGGTATATATATACCACGTCTAGGTTTTAACTAGGACAGCGCCTTGACGGAAGGTGAGAAGGCGCTTTCCTGGTTGCGCTAGAAGTGGTATCACTTTACGCTAACATCCCACATGACGACGGAATTCAGGCAACGGTCAGAGCATATAAAGAATACAAAATTCTAAGCACCCCTAGTCCAAGTGCCGTCGAGACACTTACCAATTTGTTCCTTGAACGTAACACCTTTGAACTGCGGTACAGCTATAGGCACAAAAGTGGCGTCAAATTACGCCAACATATTTATGAACAAAATTGAATTAGACTTTCTCTCCTCGTATCCAACCAAACCAGCTTTTTCCAAACGTTTTCTGAATGACTAGTTTGGACAGAAACAGAGGACGAACTCATCAAGTTTATCACCTCATTCAACAAAATTCATCCTAATATCTCTTTTATACATACCTACGCAATCAATAAAATTAACTTGCTGGATGTTTTGGTTCTACTTGAAGGAAGCACATTAATCACTAGTGTATATAAAAACCCACAGAGAGACAATACTATATATATCTTCATTTCAACAGCTTCCACCCACGCCACTGGAAAACTTCAATCTCATAGTCACAGGCGAACAGATTCAAACGAATTTGCTCACAATCGGAAGATTTTGACGAAAATGCTAATTGCATGCGGGTCACGCTAAACAAACAGTATTATCCGTCCTCTCAAAATCAACGGTGCGATTAAAAAGGCGGAAGCAACTAATATTATTCACGTCATTAATGAATCTCAGCCAACATCTCAGCGCTGTTATCTCATAGTAACCTTCACAAGCAACCTTCCGAACATTAATAAAATCCTAAAAAAAAACACTTTAATATCATAGAGCACAGTGACCAGCTTTGAAAAAAAAAATTTCACAACGGTCTCCTAGGTAATATATAGAAGACCAAAAAATCTACAAAAACATGCTGTCCATTCGACAGTCACTAAACCGAGAGCTGCAGGTTGCACACCATGCAGAAAAAGCCGATGCCAAGTCTGTAAACATATGCAAACCAGGGCACTGGCTAAAAGCACCCATTCAAATTTCAAACATTCTATCCGGGAAGACATAAATCCCAGCAACGTGGTTTAAATTCTCGAGTGTGGCGACTGTCGAATGCAATACATAGGCCAAACATACAATTCGTTCCGATTCAGGTTTAATAACAACGGCTCACATAATCAATCACTCCCCAGCCTCCCTTTTTCGAAACACCTCTGCGTGAAAGGCAATGAGTTTGACAAACTTAATGTAACGGTACTGCAGAGTAGCTTCAAAAACACTCGTGAGTGCTAGCAACGGGCATCATATTTTATATTGTTGCAGAGACTGCAGAGAGATTGCAGAGAGTGGACACGGAAGACAGGGCTTTCAAACCACAGGCGTTTACTTCAGGCACCAGCCGACACTGCTCGACCATCGTCTTCTTCACAAACTCAAGAGCTCCTTCTTCCTTCCTTATGCGCATATCAGTGCATGCACCGCTTAATGTAACAATATTTTAATTTAACAATTGCAAAGTGGCATTAATGAAAATCATTAAAGTGGGCACCCTGACCTTTCTTCCGAGGTCAGAGGCCTGCGAAAATACACAAAGCACCACTGACTCTGTCGTCTGAGGTTATGCCCCTTTCTGCATGGCACATTTGTGTGGTTCCTTCCACCCCCCGGTTTGGCTCACCCTGTGGTCCCGCAGTGCCACATAATTTTTCTTTTTACTTTTTTACTTCACTACTCTCTAAACTTACATTTTTAACATTCCTTCAAATAATTCCCCTCCTTCGCCCCTCCCCCCCTTTTCTCTCATAATCCAGAGGCAACAGCTAAACCGCGTAGGGTGCATCATTGCGGAGTGCGGAGAAAAAGCGCTGCCTTATAGTTTTGTTTAGGTTCTTTCCGTTCTCTCTGTTTTTCACTCTTTTTCTTTCGTTCTTTCCCTGCTTTCTTTGTTGAGGGGCAAGATATTTCGCTCTCTTTTTTTTTCTGCCCTCGCGGTCTGGAGGAGGGACAACTTCTCTCATTTTTCCAGGAAAGTTGCTGTACGGCCACGCACCCTGCCGACTATCTCAGAGCTGGACACGCCTGTCAAAAAAGCAAGCGTGCGATGCTTAACAAAGCAGAGGCCGCATCTGCACATTATGTTTTTCTACTGCTTACCTGTTCTACGCGCTTTCTTGTGGGCCCCAGACCCCCTTTTATCTGTTCATGCTTACTTTTTTGTTTTATATGCATATTTTTCTTCTACTTGTGTTTCTCGCTCGAAACATCACCAAAGACAAACGACCTTTGAAGAAGATTGGTCTGCCGAAGGAAACGTCGAGTTAAATTGATATGTTTCATTGAACGAAATTTATACTTCACTATATATATATATATATATATATAGCGAAGTATACGCTTCGTTAACGGAAGCATATTTATTCGACTCGACCACGTTTCGATCGGATAAAGATCGGTCTTCCGATCGAAACGTCGACTCGAATAAATATGTTTCCTTTAAGGAAGTGTATACTTCGCTATATACTCTTGTAAGCAGTTAGGTACTTCATGCATTCGCAACCCATATATATATATGCGCCCCGCCGTGGTGGCTTAGTGGTTACGCCGCTCGGCTGCTGGCCCGAAAGACGCGGGTTCCATCCCGGCCACGGCGACCGAATTTCGATGGAGGTGAAATTCTAGAGGCCCGTGCGCTGTGCGATGTCAATGCACGTTAAAGATCCCCAGGTGGTGGAAATTTCCGGAGCCCTTCAATACGGCGGCCCTCTTAGCCTGAGTCGGTTTGGGACGTAAAACTCCGATAAACTAACCCTATATATATATATATATATATATATATATATATATATATATAAACGTAATTCGGTTGACACACGGTAGAAAAACAACAACTTTATTCTAACGTTTCGACCGGGGTCTGGCCTTCTTCAGAGTGATCACTCTGACGAAGGCCAGACCCCGGTCGAAACGTTAGAATAAAGTTGTTGTTTTTCTACCGTGTGTCAACCGAATTGCGTTTATGTTCTACCGGATCCATCCAATCTTCACCCCCTTCTTATATATATATATATATATATATATATATATATATATATATATATATATATATATATATATATATATATACATACGTAGACCAACGTTTGGAACAATTCTTTGACGTTTCGACCACGGACCGGCCTTCGTCAGTGTGTGGCGAAGCCATTCCATAGTCGAAACGCCAGTAAATCAGTTCAAACGTTGGTATACTATATATATATATATATATATATATATATATATATATATATATATATATATATATATATATATATATATATATATATATATATATATATATATACCGTGTTCTGCAACTTTATCGGCACAGGTTTGAAAAATTCTCCCGCCACAACCGTTGGCTCGTTTGTGGTGAAACCGCGCACAAAGCTTCCTTATTGTTGTCCGTTTTAAGGCATAGTAAGTATAAAAGTGGTACTTACCAGGTTTGGTCACGCGAGATGCGAAACCAGAAGCACCCGTGTTGAGATCGAGCCGTCGTCATCGAATTTCTGCCGAAATGTACTCGTGGCGCCATCTGGCATCGCTGAAGGAAAGCGCCGAGGCGAGCGCTGCAGCGAGCGTGGCTGCTTGATTTGAATGCGTCGTTCGGGCCATGTCGTCTGCTTAAGCGCGTGAAATATTTTTCGGCCAACGCATTTTGAAAACTATCGTAAACAAATCAAATGACTTGACGGTGATTTACCAATAAAAGATATCTTGTCCATTGTCTCGTCGTATTTCTGCCGTCTGCTTTCGCGGCGCTTTCCTTCAGGTATGCCAGCTGGCGTCACCAGTACATTTCGGCAGAAATTCGATGGCGACGGCTCGATCTCAACACGGGTGCTTCTGGTTTCGCATCTCGCGTGACCAAACCTGGTAAGTACCACTTTTATACTTACTGTGCCTTAAAACGGACAACAATAAGGAAGCTTTGTGCGCGGTTTCACCAAAAACGAGCCAACGGTTGTGGCGGGAGAATTTTTCAAACCTGTGCCGATAAAGTTGCAGAACACGGTATATATATATATATATATTCCTTAAAATATTTTGTTCAATACAGCTATAAAATAGGTATAGGATTGCACTCTCTGCCTCGACGAACAAAATATGCTGTAAAACCCCTTCAATTATCCAGGTAATTAACAAAAAAACCACTACCTCTAATTATCGTATCTAGAGTTTGATGGCATGAACAATATGATGTCCTATCAGTTTTTGAAATGAAGAAAAACTCAACTTCTACAGCCCTACAGCGCGAAGAAATCCTACGCTTTTTCCCGCATGTGACCCAAACTGAGCGCACGAGGAGGGAAGTATGGCGCAAGCGCAGTGTGCGCTGGTGACGTGCCGTAATGAATGCGGAGCCCAATTTGAAACGCGTGTGCTAACTTTGCTAGCGTGTGCTAGGGAACCTCGGCGCTCAGCTTAGACCACGGCCAGCGCTATCGACTGCTTCGTCGCTCGGACTAAGAAAAATTCTAGTCATCGTCTGCTACGCGGCCGTCGCTTTTGGGGACACTGATAAGCATTCCTGGCGCTACGCCTGTCTTGTTAATTGGAAAGTTTTTTAATCATTTTTATTGTTGTCATTAGCTTCGTGAAAGGGATAAAAGTACTCTTCTCTGACAGTGTGCAGATTACTGTATCTTTGAACAGTTCGGGTATATCGACATGCATTGTGTTAGTTCTGTCAAGCGCCTATTCATTTTATGTGGCATTGTCTTGATGCTACAATAAATGGTAATGACTGTATAGGAAAATATTCTAACTGAAAAGATTGCATATTTAGCACTAAGGTGCTCCGTACCGACTGGCTCGATACGGTTGTGTTCGCTGAAACACGTTCCGGCAGACCAGACTGTTTGATTTTAAGGTTCATTTCGCCAACAGTGTCGTCGATGGGATTCGCTTCGTCAGGGCAGATATACAATGAGTTCACTAAATACCGAAGACAGAAAGAGCAAGGATGTATGATCCCCTCCATCGCAAAAAAAATTCAGAGTGCGGGCATAGGACCGAATAGCAGACCGCACAACAGCTCTGACAGTGGTTTCCAAGTCGCTGCAGCGACTTGGAAACCGGTAAAGTGCAGACAAAAAGACGGGTGTGAAGTGCAATGGAAAAAATTAGCCGTGGTTTAACTCCGCTTAAACCGATGTGTGGCGTGCGAAAGGGCAGTGACGTAAATGGTGACGCCACAAGCGACACCATAGCAACGAAATGGGGCAAATCTCAAAGGTGTGAACTACTTTTTTTCTGGTGTTATGCAGAACAAATTAACTCGCTGCGATGCCTCAGTGGTTAAGGCGCTCGTCTACCAAGCCGGAGTACCCGGGTTCGAACCCGACCGCTGCGGGCGCGTTTCGATGGAGGCGAAACGAAAAGGAGTCCGTGCGCTGTGCGATTTCAGTGCAGGTGAAAGATCCCCAGGTGGCCTAAATCATTGCGAAGACCTCCACTACGGCACCCCTTTCTCTCTTTCTTCTTTCACTCCCACCTTCCTTCCTTCCCTTACGGCGCGGTTCAGGTGTCCATCAAATTATGTGACACAGATTCTGCGCCTTTTCCTTTCCTCAAAAACCAATTTTTCAGTTTACCAGATGAAATTTTTGGAAATGACACAGGCGAAATTTGGAGGTTTCCATCGTGTCGGCCATAGTTATGTCGGGACCTAAATTTGTCCAAATTCGCCAGGGTTAAGTTTCGAGGGTGGCTGAGGCCAGACTTTTCAAACTACCCAGAACAATTTTGGAGGTCATTATCGCGTCAGGCACGCTCAGTTATGATTGGACGTCCATCTTGGTGGAAATCGTTCAAGGTGAAATTTCTGGGGTCTCGGGCGAAATTTGTACGTCACCGTGTCGGGCACGCGCAATTATGGTTGGACATCGATTTTTTGTTTAAATCGGTCAAGGTCAAATTTCGGGGTGTTCAAGAAGAAGAACTCTAGTTTGGGCTAGTTGGTTCATGATTCAACAGGAAAACAGCGCAAAAGACGTGGACAAAAGAGACAAACACGACCGGACCAGCGCCAACTTGCAACTGAATTTTATTTCGCACCAAACCCGCCTTTTTGTAGGCCAACACGCCCTAACATCCATGTAATCACGCACAGGCAGTAGAAAAGATCACTGTAAGATATCTAACACATGAAGCGCGATAGCAACCACGTAACATACTATCGTGGCTAAAAAAACCCAACAAAAAACCCAACAAATCTATAGCAAACAACACTAACACGGTCATGGCCAAGCAACTCTTAAACTCTAAAAACGATACACACTCATGAGTGATACGAGATGACCAACAAGAAACGTGGAAAAAAATGTGAAGAATGAAGCGTTAAGACCAAAGCAGTGTCAAAGGTAAAAAAAAAAGTTTGAAATGGATGAAGAGTGCAAACCTTAAAATTGGAAACGAACAACCAGCAGTCACATGAATGATAACCGATGACCAACCAGAAACATGAAAAAAGATGGACGCGAGGCTGAGACCAAAGTCAGCGTCAAAGGTATCAAAATGAGAAAAAAATTGGAAACGAACAACCAGCAGCCACATGAATGATAACCGATGACCAACATGAAACATGACAAAGGATGAACGCGGAGCTCAGATGAAGGTCAGCGTCAAAGGTGTAAAAAAACGAAAAAAAAAACGAGAACAAAAACCGCGCAAACAACCGCACATCGTCAAAAAATCGTCAAAAATTGCAACCAATGCCAAAGGAAAGAGCGTGCACAACAAAACAAAACGAAGACGCTACAAAAAACTTTCTAGAAAAGTGTACTCCTCGTTGCTAAGCGTAATAGATGGCTTGCTGACGCATCTGCTCCCTTCTTTCCTGATGTAAAAGGCTTCGACCACCTCTCTCTCAAATCTGTCCTTCCCACTCCTCAAAAAAATAGTTTTCTTGAACTCCGGACGGCAACCCCTGCAGGACGGCAACCCCTGCAGGCAACCCTTGAAGGGGTGTCCCGGGACATATTCTTGCCGGTTGGCGTCACAGTTGCTATGGCAACGAGCGATCCACATGCAAGATGCAAGGTGCATAAGCAAGATTTTTCTTCGGCTTTGACAAGTAGGAAAGGGGGCCTGAAAGAGAAAACCCCGTTCAGGCTAATACAGGCCTTCATAATCATCAGGAACAGCTACGCGACGTCGCGCTTACATTTAAAACCAGCAGAGATAAACAAGATTTACAGTCTCATAACGAAATTCATCAAGAAAGCATTAGGGCTACCTATGCGCATCTTCGAAGAAGCCGCTATCCCTCGGGTTGCAAAATATTTTGGCAGAACTAGGAAAGGGAGTAAAGATATCATAACCATAGAAGCTAAGCATAACACATGCAGGCATAGCCACTCTAGCCAAAATCGGACTCAAAGCAGACAGGGGTATTGAAGAAAGGGAAGGAAGTAATAAGTAATAAGGGCAGCAGGAGCCGCATTAGTGTCGCCCCTTTCCCAAAAAACATGCACCCAGAACTAGGCAAAGAAAAGAGACCAAAGAGAGGCGAGGCGCTGGAACGCATATACAGCGAAAATCCATAAGAAAAGCTCGCCTACGTAGATGCGGCAGGAGACATAAACAAAAAATACACGAAAGCCGTTGTGGTGGACGTCCGGGGCAACCCAATCGCAACTGCCACCATTAGGGGGACAAATATAGTAGAAACAGCAGAGGAAGTTGCGATCGTGTTGGTTTGCGTCGGATTTAAATGACCACTGTGTTATAAGTGCCTGTAAAACTGCTCTCCAAAATTTTGGTAGAGGGAGGGTCTCTCCTCTCAGAGCCAGGATTAAGACAAAGAAAATTGGACCGGCCAATTAACATAATCTGGACGTCGCCCACGAATCTGTCCGTGGCAACGAGGCTGCTCATGCGCGGGCTCGAGATCTCTACCACCAAGCAGCTCAAGAAGGGCCCACCTCGAGAGCCGCGGAAAAGAAGTGCGACTAATAGCATATCAAGCAGTAACTCAGCACTAGAGGCAGCATCGCAGGCAACTTCCCCCGCCCAGTGTGAAGCTTAATAATCAGCAAGCGGTAGCGTGGAGACATCTTCAAACAGGCGACTACGCGCACACAATATTATTTAAACATATTATCCCGGACACTGAGGAAAAGAAATGTGAGAAATGTGGAGTGAGAGGGACCCCCGACTATATTATTTAGGAGTGCACACAATCTCGAGGGAGGACGAATAAGGTAGATAGTAGAGACGCCTGAGAGACCCTGTTGCGTAGCCCGGACCCTGAAGAGCCCTGAACCCTGAAGCCCAGCCCTGGCTGAAGAGGCCGCCGAGATTCAAGAAACCAAGGCCAGCATTTGACGCGGCGCCCCTGTCCATCCCAGTACCTCCTGGCCCTGCAATACTTTGATCTGAGCTAGTTGGTTGTAGTTGGTGATTTGAGCTGGTTCGTTGTATTTAGTTACCAAGCAATTTCCTGTACCCGACCTGCTAGAAAAGGGGGTGGCGTCGCAGTTTTTGTGAGAGACAGTTGGACTGTCACAGAGCTAAATTCTGACTTCCAGCAAGCAGAAGTAGTAGCATTGCGTTTGAGCATGCCAGCTCTCTCTCTGATACTCTTTTCAGTATACCGACCCCCCTGCTTGAATGGCAGGCTCTTTTTGGCCGAACTTGACAACGTCCTCTCAGCCCACTCGCATGAAGATTATATCTGTGTTATAGGCGATGTTAACATAGATACCTTTCGCCCTTCTAGGGCTCTGGTCTCAGATTATCTTGATCTGTTATCAAAATGGGGACTGCAACCAACTATCCAGAAAGCTACGCGAGAAGAATTTCTGTCAGGGCAACTTGTCATCTCTTGCATCGACCACATAAATATAAGAGCTCCGAATTGTGCCCTACAATCTGCTATCGTCGAAGCAAAGCTGTCAGACCACTACTTTGTCTGTTGTTCTTTAGCCCGGAAATCGAACCCTCCAAGAGCAGATAGCGGTAAAAAAGAAATTTCCATCTGCGATCCCAAAATCTTTTACCGACTGGCATCGGAATACGATTGGGAAGTGTTCTTGGAAAACGTGCCCCCGAAAGACATTTATGATAAGCTTGTTGAGCTATTACAAGAGTTTAAGAAAGCGGCTACTCGCGTGGTTGAAATCAGGCAGCTCAATAAAGAAAACTCATGGATGACCTTAAATATACTATCAGCTATAAAAGAAAAAGATTTGCTCTGGGCCCAGTCGAAAAGGGCACCTGCATCTATCCTGCTACGGTCCAAGTTTAAGGTTGCAAGAAATAAAGTAAACGCAATGATTCGTCAGGCTAAAAGAGTACATTTTCGTAACAAGTTCAAGAATGCAGGCCCTGATACTAGAAAAACGTGGTCTTTGATTAACAATCTACGAGGTGTCAAAAGGCGTGGCAATGATGGCAAAGATTTTGTGTCGTATTTCGGCACTGATGAAGAAAAAATAGCTAATGAATTCAACAGGTTCTTCTCGCAAGTTTCGGGCAGTGCGCAGCAGAATCCCTTATTTTGTACTCTGAAGAACAGCACAGTTGAATCTGCACACCTACCTTTGCTAAGTGAGGATGACATCTGTTCAATTATTTTTGGTCTTAAACGCAATAGATCTGTGGGAATAGATGGCATTTCAGTTGATGATTTGCGAACCTTGTTCGACGTACTTAAAGGCGTGTTGCTGTCGCTGTTCAACAGCATTATCTCAAGCGGCATGATCCCGGTGAACATGAAAGCGGCTATAGTTACCCCAATTCACAACGGTGGTGCACGTAATAGGTATGAGAATTATCGTCCTATTTCAGTCTTGCCCTGTTTGACTCAAATATTAGAAAAACATCTGCTGTTTACAATGACAAGTTTTTTAGATAAGCACAAAATCCTGTCACCGTGTCAATATGGTTTTGTACAAGGTAAAGGGACGGAAATGCTTTTGGAGGATTTTTCTGACATGTTAAATCGATCTTTTGAACGTAACCAAGTGGTGTGTGCACTGTTTCTGGATGTCAGCAAGGCTTTTGACAGCGTGTGTCACAGTGTGTTATTGTGTAAACTGTCCAAGTTAGGCTTCCGTGGAGCGTTTCTTTCGCTTTTAGAAAATTTTTTACTGCAGAGAACGCAATATATCTCCACTGGCCGGGCAAAGAGCGCTTCTTTGTTAATTAAAGCTGGCGTCCCGCAAGGTTCTATAATTAGTCCCCTGTTATTTAACGTCTACGTGAATGACCTTTCAAACTTTGTTCCTGTAGGCCTGTACCAGTACGCTGACGATACTGTACTTGTAATCCAGTCACCGAACTACTCTGACTCAATTTCTTCTCTTCAAGCTGCAGCAATAATTTCTATGGACTGGTTCTCAAACAACCTAATTAAAGTTAACAACTCTAAGACTCAGCTTATATGCTTTCACAGCCCGATCAAGAAGGTAGATTTAAACCATCACCTTTTCTTGCACGGATTTGATTGTTCCCAATGTCAATGTATACCCTTGAGCTATACAAATACAGTGAAATACCTAGGATTATACTTTGACAGTGCTCTTTCATGGAATGATCACTTGTCCCACGTTTGTAAAAAGCTCCGAACCGTCTCCTGTGTGCTGTACAACATCAGGTACTACATGCCGCTTTCAATACGCAAAGTTATCGTAAACGCCCTTGGTTATAGCATACTGCGCTATGGCATAACGATTTATGGTCACTGTGCAGTTCGCTGGAAGTGCAGGATTAATTCTCTCCTACGATCTTTATTAAAAAATATCGGCTATGATTTAGGCCTTCCCTCCAATTCTGATCTCTTTAAGGTATTTTCTCTACCTGATTTTGATCGCCTTTTCATGGAAACGATTGTCCTGAAGCATTTTTGGCTTAGTGACTATAAGATTCCGTATGTTCCCACACGGTCTCTTCGACCGAAGGAACCTTTTTGTATTCCCCGACGGTCTACAAGATATTGAAGGCGTTTAAGAGATTATTACGTTCCCTTTCACTTTAACAGGTTACCTCCAAGCGTTCGCCGGGCAAAAACTAAATACAAAATAAAAAAGATGCTGCGATACATTAATTAGAGGGTTTACGACATCATGCATGTGCTTTACCACCTGTCAAGTAAATCTTGTGATGTCATTGGTTACTGCTGTATTTATTGCACTGATCTGAGGTATTGTTATGCCACTTTGGTTTTTCTTCCTTGCGATTTAATCTGATGAGGATTTTTTTTTCCTTCATGTAACATGAGTCTTGTGTCTATTTTGTTCTCACCGTCATACTAATTTTATGTCCGTTATTTTGAATGTGTTTTTTTTTTGCCTGTGTGTATGTCTGTGCGGTTCCGCTGCCTGTCGGGCTCTGCCGCTCAAGCCCTATGAGGCTTTGGCAGGCCGGATTTCTGTACATTTTTTTAAATATTTGGCGCAATAAAGAATTATTATTATTAGTGAAAACGCTAAATTCATTGCAAGGTCTAAAGACAGATTAGAGCGTGAAATAATAGAAGCATATTACACCAAGCAGAGGGGGCATATCTGCATAAGCAAACCTTATCTGCATAAGCAAAACAAGATATTGACCCTTCGTAACCAATTTAAAACGGATAACATCACAATCAGTGAAGATTTCTCACCGGCTACGCGCCAGGCTCGGAAAAAACATTTTGAATTCGGAAATAATCACGCTGGCCCTCACTCTTTTAAGATACGCTATAACAAGCTGCATATCAATAAAAATGCTTTATGTATAACCCTACCAAGGACACTGTTGAAGAAATCGTGGCACGTGGCGAATCGTCTAGATTGGATTCTGTGGCTGGATCTACCGCTTCACCGTAGGGAATCGCGAGGGGTAGTGGACAGTTGCCATCGTCGATATCTGTTCTTTATACTAACGTCAGAAGCCTACTTAACAAGCATACTTCTTTATCTTCTGCCATAGACACATGCTCAGCTGACATTATAGCGCTAACCGCAACCTGGCTCCCAACGCATGTATCGGATTCCGAAATCTTCTAAAACGCTCATCGCTACTCGGTATATCGTTGCGATAGAATAGCCAAACGTGGCGGCGGTGCTTTACTTGCTATTCCTAAAGACATTCCATCATCATGTATCCAAGTCTTCAGCGAATTAGAACTAATATTTGCGTCAATAGTGATAGGTCATCTTAAACTGATTATTGGTGTCTGTTACCGTTCTCCTTCTTATTCGTCTACATTCACTAACGAACTTCACGATGCTATAAATCTTGTTCGCGCACGATTTCCTTCATCACCACTTTTTCTTCTTGGAGACTTCAATTTTTCAACTATTTCATGGACTGCTCAGCCGCCTTCTTCATCGTCCCCTTAGTATCAAGCTAAAGAATTCTTAGAACTATGCACCATGTTTTCGCTAACTCAGTTAGTAACAAAAGCCACAAGGACAGTAAATAACGCTTCAAACACTCTTGATCTAATTCTAGCAACTAATCGAGAGTTAGCTGCTGATATAACGTATCTTCCAGGCATCAGTGATCACGTTGTGCTCAATTTTTGCATTAATATACCACGTCCAAAACCGAGCAAAATAAAAAAAATCATTCTAGATTACAAACGCGCCAACTTTGCCGCTATTAACAATGAACTGGGCATATTTGTTGATTACTTTATTGCTAACTCTGACTACTACTCTGTCGAAAAAAACTGGATATCATTCGAAACGAAGGTTCACGAACTAACTGATAAATATATCCCTAAGCGCATCGTCACCTCTAATCCACAAGCACCTTGGCACAACTCTCACATCAAGCGATTATCGAACAAAAAGAAACGTTTACACCGCCGCGCGAAGCTTTCACCATCTAACGCGCGATGGGCGAAGTACAAGTCTGCTTCCGACGCTTACGTCAACGCGATTAAACGAACAAAGAATACCTTTTTGTCTGCCACATTACCAACTATTTTGAAAACGAGTGTTAGGAAATTCTGGCGCGTTATACACCCTGAGAACAACCAATTAATTAGACTACAAGATGCCTCCGGTAACCTTATCCCCAGTGATCTTTGTGCTTCCGTGCTGAATAACACATACGTTGAAAGCTCTTCCTCCATTTCAAGCGTTAATCTGCCTCACATACAGCACCACAGGTTCCCGACAATCTCACCTATAACTATCGATCCACCTGGCATAGCCAAATTAATTGAATCTTTGAAAAATGATTCTTCACCTGGTTCTGATGCGATTAGCGCTAAATCTCTAAAAAATACTTGTGCTTATAGTTCAGTTATACTAACCAAACTTTTTCAACAGTCACTCGACACAGCAAGCCTTCCTAACGACTGGAAAATTGGGAAGGTGGTTCCACTTCACAAGTCCGGTGGTAAGCACTCCCCTCAAAACTTTCGTCCCATTTCGCTCACTAGCACATGCTGCAAATTACTAGAACATATCATTTTCAAGCATGTCGTTACTTTTCTCGATGAGAATTCATTTTTCACACCTGCGCAACATGGTTTTCGTCGAACATACTCGTGTGAAACTCAATTGCTTGCCTTTACTGATAAGCTATACCGCATACTTGACACCTCATCTTGTGCTGACTGCATTTTCTTGGATTTTTCCAAATCCTTTGATAAAGTATTGCACAAATTGCTACTACATAAATTGAGCCATCTTAATCTCAATCCTAACGTCTTAGACTGGATTAAACTTTCCTTCTTAACCGTTGGCAATTTTTGCGTGCTAATAACACTAATTCACCGATTGTTAACGTGCTATCTGGTGTTCCACAGGGATCGGTCCTTGGACCACTCCTATTCTTAATCTATATTCATGACCTTCCTTCTGCCATATCTTCCAACATTCACCTTTTATCTGACGATTGTGTAATATTTCGGGAAATAAATAACGTTACCGATACTGACACTCTCCAGTCAGACCTCAATTTCGTGTCAGACTGGTGCACTACATGGAATATGGAATTAAACATTAATAAATGTAAAGCTTTGCGTGTTTCCCGTGCACCTGACGCTCTTCCTATATATTATCGTAATAGCACTCCTCTTGATTGGGTAAAAACATACAAGTACCTAGGTATTCATATAACTCAAAATTTAACATGGTCTATTCATATTGACTACGTTATTAATAACGCTAACCGCATGTTAGGGTACTTGCATCGCTATTTCTCAGCCGTTCCCTCATCTCTTAAGCTTATACTCTATAAAACACTTATACGTCCTAAACTAGAATACGCAGCATCAATATGGGACCCTACACATGATAACCTTGTATATTCCTTGTAACTAGTCCAAAATAATTTCGTTGGCTTCATTCTTTCAAATTACAACCGTACGGCAAGCATGACAGCCATGAAATCTAACGTGTCACTCCCACCGTTACAATCTCGCCGTAAAATTGGTCGCCTAACACTATTTCACAAGCTATATCATCACGTTACGCTTCACGACTATTTCATATCACCCCCAGAATACATTTCACGTCGCATCGATCACCGCCACAAGGTTCGCATCCTAACATGCCACACCAAATCTTCTTTTCAGTCATATCTTCCTCGCACATCTGTGGAATGGAACCGCCTTCCCCCCGATATTGCAGCCATTGCAGATAACAAAACCTTTCACGACGCAATAGCTAACATTGTTTATTCTGAAAGAAGTTGATCATGTGTTATGTCTGTTTCCACTGTGTTATGTACATTGATTTTATGTTATTTATGCTTTGTGAATGTTGTTTGTTTTAATCTGGAGAAAATTTATTTTGTACTACCTGTTTTCACTGTATTATATTCATTGTTCTTTATCCTAATTAACCCACTCCCCTCTGTAATGCCTTTGGCCGTGAGGGTACAATAAATAAATAAATAAATAAAATAAATAAATCTGTGTCGCTGTCAGATGAAGAGATTAGTTTTCTTAGTGGGTCTTTGCCAGCGTTATAATCATTGCTTTGGTGATTTTGGCACGTGTGCCTCTTTTAAATCACCCCTTGTATCTGTTGCTTTTTCTGTTTTGGTTCTACCTTTTTGCCTGCTCGTGTGGTTATAAAGTGGTTTTTCTGAGAATAAGCTTAGTTGGAATTCGGCGCCAGTCCTGTCTTGTGTGTGCTGTCTCCGTCTTTTAGCGCCAGTATGCTTTTTGCGTAAACATGTCATGCTCCTGGCCCTCATCTCTCGACTACGAGGGAGATACGGAGGGTAGAATGAGGTTGTCTTTTTCTGTTGGACGATAGTCTCACTCAATCACTAACTCACCCACCCACCCACCCACCCACTCACCCACCTACCCATTCACCCACCCACTCACTCACTCACTCACTCACTCACTCACTCACTCACCCACCCATTCATTCGCACACTCACTGATTCACTCAATCCCTCATTCACTCACTGACTCATTCAATCACTCACTCATTCACTCACCCACTCACTCACTCATCCCCTCACTCACTCACCCACTCATTCACCCACTGACTCACCCACTCATTCACTCACTCACTCATTCCATAATTCGCTCACTCACTCATACTCACTCACTCATCCACTCACCCACTCATTCATTCATTCATTCATTCATTCATTCATTCATTCCGGCCGCGGCGGCTGAATTTCTTTGGAGGAGAAATTCGAGGCCCGTGTACTGTGCGATGTCAGTGCACGTTAAAGAACCCCAGGTGGTCGAAATTTCCGGAGCCCTCCACTACGGCGTCTCTCATAGCCTTAGTCGCTTTGGGACGTTAAACCCCATAAACCAAACCAAACCATCATTCATTCATTCATTCATTCACTCACTCACTCCCTCCCCCACTCACTCACTCATTCCATAATTCGCTCACTCACTCATAGTCACTCACTCATCCACTCACCCACTCATTCATTCATTCATTCATTCATTCATTCATTCATTCATTCATTCATTCATTCATTCACTCACTCACTCCCTCCCCCACTCACTCACTCATTCCATAATTCGCTCACTCACTCATCCCCTCACTCACTCATCCACTCACCCACTCATTCATTCATTCACTCACTCACCCACTCACTCCCTCCCCCACTCACTCACTCACTCACTCACCCGCTCACTAGGCCTTCAGCATCGTATGAGTGCTTCCGAACTAAAAGAGGAAATGGGCGTTCATATTTTTTCCTTCTCTCACTCCCTCCTTCATCTATTCCCTTACGGCGCACGGTTCAGGTGTTCACAGAGATGTGAGACATGCGCAATTTTCTTCCCTCAAAAACCAATTCCAACAAATTCCATTCCCTTTCAGCCTGACTCGGCTCACCCGAAGCACGCTTCCCCCGCAAGATGTCGGCGGGTCCGATCGGACGGTATGCGCATCAAGTATCCTGAGGCGCATGCGGGAAATGCGTTCTAACGACAATACACGCACGCTTTGGCGCCGCAACGGCCACTTGCGACCTCGCCACCTGCGTGTTTTTGTTTGATTTCTTCGCTTGGCTCCTCAGCCAGACAGGCCGGCGCCCTTCTTCCCATAAATATTGCCGCGAATCTTTGTAGCGTTCGTTTGTAGAGTTTATTTCGTCATGCTTCAAGGCTGCCGACGCGCCGCTTTATCGCTTCGTTTGTGACGCAAGACGCGCCTAGATTTATCTCGATTGATGGCATCCGGACGGAGCCGATTCTAGTTTGCGGCAGAATTTTCTAGTAACTTCTAAAGCTTTATCTCGAACGTTCGCTATCAGCTTTAAAAAGAGCACGGCCGACAGCGGCGGTCATTCTGTTCGACAACCGCCGAGCACGCTTGTTGCAACGCCGCCGCCGAGCGATTCAGTTCTTTGCGGGCGCAAGTCAGCCCAAATAAAGAGTTCCGTTTCGAAGACATCCTCTTTGTTTTCGTGTTCGCCGGACTGCAGCCACCACTACATGACATCTGGTGGAGGTGCTAACGGATGTCCCTGTCGCCCTCACCCCCTGTGAGCCGTCAGAGCAGCCCGAGCCGCCTCGAAGATCACGCGAAAGCCGCAGAAGCCGTCGCCCCCGCAGGCGAAGGGCGAAGCAGCCGTTGTCTCCAGCGGTGTCCACCATATTCGGACTGCTACCGGACCGCACGCGAGCGAAGAAGAACCCCTCGATATCGACTTCAGCCATGGCTACGACACCAGCCCTCATTATTTTACACCAGCCCCGACTGCCTCCCACGTTCAACGCTTCACCGGGCGAGAATCCCGAGGAATGGCTAGAACAATTTGAACGTGTCGCCGTGTTCAACCGTTGGGACGACCACAATAAATGAGCCATGTTTTCTTTGCCTTGGAAGGACCAGCGATAATTTGGTTCGAAAACAACGAAGCTTCTCTAGCGACTTGGGAATTATTCAAACAGGAGTTCCTGAAGGGCTTCACGAACATAATCAGGAAAGAAAGAGCTCAGCTGCTTCTACAGTCCCGCATCCAACACCCGAACGAGTCAGTGACCGCGTATGTAGAAGATATGAAGCGCCTTTTTTGACGAGTCGATCCTGACATGGCGGAGGAGAAGAAAGTGGAGCTCTTTATGCGTGGTACTAAAGAGGCACTTTTAGGTGGCCTCACCCGCAACCCACCGAAGACGGTCGCGGAATTCACCAGTGAAGCAGCCGCCATAGAGAGAACCTTGGGAGCACGAGCGCGTCATTTTCCTCGACAGCCCCAAGTGACCTCTCGGATGGCACAGCATTCGGACGCAACCTGCGGGATGTTATCCCAGAAATTGTACGGGAAGAGCTGCGTCGCCTGCTACCATCTTCCAACCAGCCTCAAGTAGCGACCCTTGAGGAAATCGTACGCGAAGAAGTGCAGCATGCGCTTGGCACCCCGTCATCTTCGCCTCCAGCTGAAGCTCCAGCCTTAACCTACGCCGCTGCACTACGCAGTCCTCAGCCCAAACGCGAGAGCCGAAGTCCGCCTCTTCGACGTGAACCAGCTGTTTCCGAACGCCGTCCCCCTGCCCCGCCCGCCCTGCCTACGAACGACGCCGAAGCCCCAGGAAGTGCGACGCCTGGAGGACTTCCAACAACCGCCCGTTGTGCTTCCATTGCGGCGAAGCAGGTCATGTACTTCGCCACTGCCCGTACAGACGCATCGGCCTGCGTGGTTTCGCAATCGACGCCCCACGACCACTCCCCGGCCAGCGACCACGGGAATTCGACGACTACCTGCACAGAGGGGAGTACGCGTCGTGAAGCCGTCCCTCCCGCTCGCCGTCGCCGTCCACCGCACGATTTGCATCACCGGGCCGGAGCTAAGTCGCGGCTGTCCGAGGAAGGTCCCCTAGCCCCCGTAGGGGAAACTCAACGAAGCAACCTGTGGAGGTCAGGTTGCTTGCCGAGGAAACGATGAAGATTGTGGGTTTCTAAGTGGACACAGGCCACCACCCACCGCGGGTTCGAGCTTCGCGCGAGCCAAGGGCCCCGATCAGCCGTCACCACACACACTGGGACACCGATGCGATGCACTCAACCTCCGCTGGGAGGAGAGCGATTCGCCGCAAAGAAATAGGCCTCCAAGTTCACAAAGGAGACGTTTATTCACGTCGTCCTTCAGCAGTACACACACACTCAATCGTCACCCCGTCCCGGGGGCGCGCGAGGAGCAAGGCTCCGCTGCGCGCACGAAGCGACTCGAGCAATATGCGCCGCTAGCACGCCGCTGCAGGAGAATGTCCCCGCGGCAGTGCTGTGATCTCTCTCTCGTGTCGACCGTTGGGCCGGTTGCGAGAGAGAGTGGGCAATCAACGCAGGTACGCCTGTCAGAGGTCGCTGGACCCCGCTGGACAGGCTCGAGCCGCTGCAGGTCAGAGGACACGTGCGGGCGAGCTCGAGTAAGCACTGGTCCGAACGGCAAAGGCCGGCACGGACAAAACAGTAGCGTACGCACCTTACGCTGTCTCGGAGGGATCTCTCTCTCTGGGCCCCGCTCGGACGGTCGCGCTGTGCGCGGCCGCCCAGAGCGGGTCCCGGATTCCCGCCAAAAGGCGCCAATGGCAAAGGCCCTTGGGGAGCCGGGGCGGAGCTGTGGCTAAATGACAGTGATTAGTCACCCAGCCGCCTCTCCACCGCCTGAGGCGGGAGCAAGGGAAAGAGGAGAAACAACGCGGGAGGCCGGCTAGCCGCGCAAAGGCGACGGCGGAAAGCCAGGATTCCCACAAGATCCTCCCGCGACCACGCTGTATCAAGACACCGCACGCACTACGCCGACGCCGCATACAAAAACAACCTCGACCACGACGCGAACCACCTTCAAAGCGACGCCACCACCAAGAAAAGCTTCGACCACACGCCCCACCCACTATTCACACACCCGACGAAGCCGTGACCCGACGCCGAGGACGACGTTCAACTCCAGAGCCACGACATCTGACTCAGAAGTGGTTATCGACGGCTGGAAAGTCCCCGCTCTAGTCGACACAGGAGCCGATTATTCGGTGATGAGCGGACCATTCGCTGCGCAGCTGAGGAAAGTAACGACCGCATGGGACGGCCCACAAATTCGCACCCCAGGAGGCCACCTCATTACGCCATCATAACGATGCACAGCGCGAGTGACTCTCAAGGGACATACCTACCCGGCGACCTTCGTAGTAATACGGCAATGTTCCCGCGAAGTGATCTTGGGCATGGATTTCTTTAATGAGCATCAGGCGATCATCGACCTGCGATTCAAGATGATCACACTTTCTACGGACGAGGTCATCCCATCCATGAGAACTCCGGAACATCACGTTGCGCTTAGTGTCTTGGAGGAACATACGAGCGTCCCACCCCGCTCAAGCGTCCTCATCACCATAGGCGCCACGAAAGCGACTAACACTGAAGCCATTATCGAGGGGAACATGCAGTTGCTTCTCGACCGAGGAATCGGCATCGCAAGAGGCATCGCACATTTCCGAATAGGACAGGCCGAAGTACTGCTGACTAACTTCAGCGAAGAATACCGGCACATTAACACAGGAACGACGATTGCATTCCTCGACGAAATATCCGACGTACGAGACTTCTTCGCGCTCTCCGACCCATCCGTACAAGATTCGGCTGACCAAGAGAACTCGCCCACTTTCGACATAAACCCAGCCCTGCCCCGGAACAGACAAGATCAGATCCTCAATATCCTTCGAGGCTACAGGAAGTGCTTCTCATCATCGCCGAAGGTACGACCAACGCCGATTGCCAAGCATCGCATTATAACCGACGAGAACGCCCGACCTCTCCGCCAGAGCCCCTACCGAGTGTCGCCGCGATAACGGCAAGCCACCCGAGACCAAGTGGAAGAAATACTGTGCGACGACGTTATTCAGCCTTTAAAGAGCCCCTGGGCGGCACCTGTTGTTCTAGTGAGAAAGAAAGACGGTGCACCTCGATTCTGCGTTGATTACCGGCGCTTGAACAACATCACAAAGAAGGACGTTTACCCCCTCCCTCGCATCGACGACACACTGGGCCAGCTCTGCAACGCCGGATATTTCTCATCGATGGACCTCACGAGCGGCTACTGGCAAATTAAGGTCGATGAACGAGATCGCGAGAAGACCGCATTCATCACTCCAGATGGCCTCTTCAAGTTCAAGGTGATGTCATTTGGCCTCTGTTCCGCACCAGCCACATTTCAGCGAGTAATGGATACAGTGCTGGCAGACTTGAAGTGGCAGATTTGTCTGGTATATTTAGATGAGGTCGTTGTCTTCGCCTCGAACTTTGAGGAACACCTAAAAAGGCTTCGAACAGTACTAGATGCAATCAAGTCGTCCGGCCTAACTTTGACAGCAGAGAAGTGCCACTTTGCCTATGAAGAGCTGCTGTTTCTAGGCCACATCGTTAGCAAGGAGGGAGTACGGCCAGACCCGCAGAAAGCCACGCTATCGCAATGTTTCCATCACCGGCCGATAAGAAAGCTGTGCGCAGATTCCTCGGACTGTGCGCGTACTACCGACGATTTGTGAAGAACTTTTCGCGCATCGCCGAGCCACTGACCCACCTGACAAAGGCAGACACGCTATTTAAATGGGAAGCGCCGCAAGTGGAAGCTTTCAAGCAACATCAGCGTCGTTTACAGTCCCCACCGATCTTCGCACAATGAAGCATGTCGACTGCGACTCAAGCAATGTGATTTACAAACTTCATTGCGAGGTTCGTGGGCAATATTATATCAGTTAGGCCAAGACATCATTTCGCTTCCGCTTTAACCGCAAAGCCCATGTGTTATCCTTACCCAGGTTTCCCCTTTTAGAATACCTGCGCCTGCCACTCCACAGTTACCTATCAAAGGGAACAAAGGGAATCATAGTTCATTCAAAATTTGGCGTGTTCGCTCATAGCTTGAACGCAGCTCCCGGGAGAATTTGCTGCTTAAAAGAATAAAGGCTTAAAAGAATAAGAGCAACTTCCTTTGTCCGACGCACAGTCAGCATCCACCTTCTATCCCAACAAGAGACCCTAATCTCTCTATCATGTAACCAAATGGGACCACAAGGGAGTTCTGAGGACTGCGCACCCTTCGCATTCTCCGCGCAGAACTTTGTCCATTTTGCGCCGATATTTTCTGTCACACATTTTTCATTTTCCTATATGACCGCTGTCATTTGTTATTTAACTCTTTCACTAGCATTGGTAAAACTTGGTACTCCAGAGAAATTTAGCCTGCGCGTGCATTCAGGCCTCTATACTTCATGTACTGCACAAAGACTCTTGTAAACATTGCGACCCTTCTAGAAGGTATTTCACGTTACTTGAACCAAAGATTTAAAAAAAAGCAGTAAACCGCAGCCCTCTGAAACCAACGATGCATTGTTTGCCATCATGTGACGCTCCTCAGAATTTTTTTTCAATGCGCTTAAGTAGTTAATTAACTAGGATGTATTATCGAAATTTTCAAATATTCAATTAGTGCCAAGACCGTTAAGTTAGGTTGTAGAGCAGGTTTGCAAACAACCGATACAGTTTATTGCAGCATCGTATCTACAAGGGGATCCTTTTTTCCGGCATCTAAAGAAAGCCCGTGAAATATGAAAAAATTACCACGTGACTACGCTCGTGCGCTACCAAATTGCAGCGCTCTCAACGGCGCTTCGAGCAAACGGAGCGCGCCCGCTTACCATGGCGAAGTGAACGGCCACCGCGCCACTGCGGAAAGTGCTGACGCAGTGTAAAGCCGTTGCTAAGAGCGGCGGCCGTTCACTTCGCCACGGACAGCGGCACGCTCCGTTTGCTGGAAACGTCGTTGAGAGCAGCGCACGAGCGTAGTCACGTGGTATTTTTTCATATTTCGCGGGCTTTCTTTAGATGCCGGAAAAAAGGACCCCGCTGGAGATATGATCCTACAATAAACTGGATCGGTTGTTTATAAACCTGCTCTACAACCTAACTTAACGGTCTTGGCACTAGAATGAATCTTTGAAAATTTGGATAATTCATCTTAGTTAATTAACTATTTAAGCGCAATTAAAAAAATATTCTTAGGAACGCCACATGATGGCAAACAATGTATAGTTGGTTTCAGCGGGCTGCGGTTTACCGCAGTTTTTTTATATGCTTGGTTGAAATTACGTGAAACACCCTGTATATTTGTTGCGCACAATGTTTCCATGTTACTTTCCATTCTTTTGTTTAATTTCCTTCTTCCCAAATTTATTTTCATCTTCTAATTGAGCAATCCGGCTTAGTTGGGCCTCTTTTCCCGACGGCCGCCGCTTTACCGGAACACGCGCACTCGGGATGAAACGCCAGTAGCCAAACGAAGAAATCAAACAAAAACACTCAGGTGGCACCGTCACAAGTGGCCGTTGTGGCACCTAATGAGTGTTCGTCGATCGTCGCTCAAGCGGACTTCTCCTAGGTGTGTCTTCAAATACCCCTGGGACCCGACGGCGTCTTACGGGGGAGCGGTCTTCGGGTGCTCAGAGAGCCTCGCTTAACGCTCCTTTGCTTCTTTTTTTATCCCTCTTCGCATTCATTTATTTCTCTGTACTTTTACCATTTCCATGCGCCTTGTTTCTGTGCAAGTCTTTTTCAGCAGCGACCGCTGTGACAGCTGCTATATGGTCGACTAAGCAGTCCCTTCCATCAGTATGAAGTTTTTTTTTGCGAGGGCTTGGATAATGCTTCCTCTCTCGTTCTGCCTCGAGTATTGACTGAACTCAATCATTGTATCTTAGCCTCAAGAAGGGATTACCATTTTTGCGAAATAAACCTTAAAAAGGAATAGTCGCGTCGGTCGTAACCTTCTACTTATAAATATACAGAAAGTACGCCACCAGTTTTCTCTGTAGTCTTGCCTGTTTATCACAGCCCTCCCTCTTCCTCCCGCTTTGGGAATAGGCTGTTTACGCGTCTTGCTGCATTTGTCACATGAATTTAGTGGTGTAAGACAGTGCACCGAGATGTGAGACAGTCACTGCCCCCCTTTTCTTTTTTTTCTTGAAAACCAATTTGAATTTTTATAGTGAAGTGCCCCCGAACAGATATAGGCCATTGTGATGTTTTAAAGGAAGCTAATTGACGTTGCTCATACAGAAAATCAAATGTCTATTTCGTCGCAGTGCATATGCCTATAACCACGTTGACAGCCAGGTTAAACCAATGAATGTCGTGCGTACGTTGCTCAAGGGGAACAAGGAATTGCTACATCAAGAATTCTAACAGCTGTGCACACCACCCACTCGGATGAGGCAAGGAGCTATGTATGCTGCTGTCTGCAATCAGATCATGGCAAGTAGGGAAGAAATACGAGGCGACACAAGAAAGAAACGAGGTTGAACAAGGGGAAGCTTTGGGCCAGTTTGGCTGACATGTTGAAGAGGAGGAATAACTGCCAACTTGGACGAGACTTAAGAACGAGAAGAAGACAGGACGAGTGGTGCCTGTCGCTCGTCCTGTCTTCTTCTCGTTCTTAAGTCTCGTCCAAGTTCGCGGTTATTCCTCCTCTTGAACAAGAAAGAAATGGTATCTCAGATTGTGAAATTCTGAAGTTTTTCTAAAATGAATCGCTGCTATCTCTTCAGTGGCGACGAGCTACACAGGGCAGGGCAGTAGAGGGTGATAACGTGTACATGTCCATGATTTCTAAGACTTCTTCCTGAAAGCAACGCAGAGAAAATTGATGCGAACCTTGTCCATGTCTGTCAGCGTGGGCGTCAAGCCGGACGGTAAACCGACATTCAATATGGCCATTCCATTCATATCCTCGAATAGAGATCTGCGCAGGGGATATGACAAAGACAGTGGCGGCACTGGGACACAAGCAACGCGGGAGCGAGACGTAAGGACAGAAAAATGCCGCCATTATAAGCATTGCACCTTGATGATGTGACAATTCCATACATGCCGTGTATACCAGGAACGTCTGACGTGAAATATTTTGAAAGCTCTGTACATTTTTAGACCTTTTAGGCTAATGTATCTCTTAGGAAAAAGGAGCCGAGCCACTGCAGTAGGCACCGCAGCACAGTAATGTCAAGCAGTTTTCTTTATTTGTTGCCTAGTACGAACAGCTCTAAACTTAGAACTTTCGTGGCTACGTGCTTGAGAGCCATTAATGCCAAAAATGTTTTATGTAAACAATTTAAAGATGACAATTTCGCCTTTCAAACAGAAACAAACCACCAATGCTATCATTGTTGAGAATTGAATTTTTCCGCATCATATTTTTAAAAATAAATTGCCTGTTATGCATTCTGTTTTCTTTTCTGAGCATTATTCCCAAATTTCTCGCAGAACTGCCGACTTTCAACACTTACCTTGCACAGACTTTCATTGAGTACCTCTTTCTCCGACTCTTGGGACCTGTATGCAGCGAAAATTTCGAAATTATTAGCATGACATTAAACACATTCTCGGCATGTGTTATTTGAAGTAAGGTATAGATCCTAGGAAGCTTCCTCGTGGGTTTTACTGGGTCACTTGGCATGCATCCGCAGCATTACAAATCTCCTAAAAGGTACTACAAGCTCTCATCCTCACCCCTCCGCAGCTTAGGACTTCGTCGGATGTAACAGCAGCCCGATTAAACAGTTTAGGAACTAACTTCTTTAAAAAAAAAAAACACTGTGCTTACTGAAAGAAATTCAGTGCAGGTTGCAACTTACAAACGTGTTATACTAAGATTGTACTATACATATAAACGCGTTAGGCTAAGATGAGTTATACTAATAAACGCGTAGAAATGAACCTCGAGAACACATCATGAGCTAGCTGGCTTGAAACGATTTAACACGTCCACTCTCTCGAAACACATAGCAATGCCATTTTTTCTCTGAAAGCAAGGGAGATCATAATCCACACACGCACAAAAACGGGCTCACTTTAAATTTACAAAAGGTTGTCAATTGCAAAGCGAAGCCAGAAAAACCAACGAAAATGTAAAATCACCCTTTCCACAGTACATACACAGGGCCGCAGGTAGACATTGAGATGATATTAATGAATTTTCCGGACATGCTGGGCGTAGAGATTTGGTCCACTGCCAGTCGTAGCCGACGCTAGGCAGACTATTGGAAAAGCCTTTTCTTCTTCAGTAGGCCCTACACGGCTGACGACGCGATGACGAAGATATTTCAAAGGGAGACAATCAAACGGTGAAGAACTGCTCCTAGCCTTTGAAAGCTTGAGCGCGCGCTATCCAAAAGCTCAGTGGTTATTAAAAAGCAGAGAAAAACAGTACCTCTCAATGTACTCTCCACGGCGACACTCTGTTGCCAGAAAGAGACGTCCAAGTCGAACTGAAATTGTAACGCAACGCGGCGTTTAAGCGAAGAAACAAGAAAATGCCACAAAGCAGGAGCACCGTCCTTTGCAATGCGCAGGGCTCATGTGGCCAGAAGTACTGTTTTTGCCAATGGTAACAGCGGGTTTGTTTTTTAGCCGTGTGGCTGAGCACGCATGGCAGCCGTTGCTGCGCCTGTTAAGGAGAAGCCTTGTCCTGACCTTTGGAAACATCAGATTTTAGGTGCGCTGCAGTGGATACACTGTACGGTTCAGAAGTAAACCCAGTTGCTTCGTTTCTTTTCACACGACTCCCTTTGTTGCGCAGATGTTAGTGCAGGCCTGACTTACAATGTCCATTGTAACATTATTCTGAATTATTTAAGGCCTCAAGACAGGACGAAGGTAGAAAAACACAAGAGGAGGCGCCACTTCAATCTGATTTATTACGTGCAAGAAACGTAGATATAAAGCGTTTTGTCGCTCATGCGCAGACAAGGCACGAAAAATCAAGACGGCGATGATAAAGTGCGCTGCAAGAACTTCTTTTCACCGGTATGCCGCACTATCGAAGTGTCGCTTATGCATAGGCTGGCTTTCTTTTTGATAAAAAAAATGGATGAGGCTTAGCTAAGGTAAAGCCTAGTCACATGCGAAGCATATTGATGGCAAGACTTGGTAATACATGGCTTTCCTTGGTTGAATACTTGGTCACTTTAATACAACCACTAGAAGCCTTCGTCGTGGGGGAAGACAACGGCATGGCTACAGCGGAACGCCGACTAACCCCGAGACGCGCTTTGGGTGAGCGCCTGGATTGCCACGGAAGCCGCGTCCGCCTGCCCGGTGGAGCGAGCGTTTCACCTACACCGAGTGTGAACGCGCGTTCGAAATGCGCGGGAATGCCGCTCGAGGACATTCCGGTGTCTGGGCGATGGCATCGTTCTCCCTCTCCCAGCGCGTGAGGGCGATCTGTCGTGACGTCATTGTGTCACGTGGTGTGACGTCACCATACCACGTGGTCTTCACGGCGTGCAACCACAGCGACGGCGCGAGGTGGACCCCCGTCTTCCTCTGTCGTGACGTCATGTGGCACGTGGTATGTCACGTGGTGTGACGTCACTGTACCACGTGGTGTGCACGGCGTGCAACCACAGCGACGGCGCGAGGTGGACCCCCGTCTTCCTCTGTCGTGACGTCATGTGTCACGTGGTATGTCACGTGGTGTGACGTCACTGTACCACGTGGTGTGCACGGCGCGTAACCACGGCGAAGGGCTGTAGTGTACCTCTGGTAATATGCTTCGCATAAAAAACGCTTCGATCAGTTCCTTGGCTGTCGCGTCCTTACTTTTGCCTAGAATGCGCACGCCAGTATAGCATGGCTCACATTTATTTGACTCGCATTTCGCAATGTGCTTCGGCAATTGCAGGTGTTCCTTCTTTTGTTGTACATTGCGCTCATGTTCCCTCGTTCGCTCATTGACCCATCGGCCGGTTTGTCCTATGTGTAGGAGTGGCCACACGACAGGGGGGTTTCATAGACCACCCCTTGAGCGCCTTTCACATACGGTCTCCTATGCTTCGCACCACGGCCACGTTCCTCGTTTTACTTTTTGCTTTCGGTACCGTCTCAAAGGCCAGCGAGGTTTCTCGGCGCCGAAAAAACCAGTGGTACGGTACGGCAGCTCATGGCCTTATTGAAGTTCTGGGCCACTCGGTGTACACATGGGATCATTACCAGGGCTCAACTCTTCTCGAGGGACTTCTGGCCTGTTTCTCCGAGCACCTCGCTTTAATTTTGTTGGGCGACTTTCAGCCACCGCTGTCACGAGCGAACGAAGGAATCCGGCTGCCGTCAGCCTCACCAATTGCTCAATAAAGTTATACCGCATTCTGTGAGGGCATGACTTCCTAATAGCCAATTCCAGGCAAAATAAGGCAATCCCTCTCTTGACGATCTTAGAATGTGAGGAGTCAAATGGCAGATGCTGCTTCTTTGCACGGAGGGCGCACAACCAACAATTTCGATCTGCACAGAACTCAAATTTCAGATGTAAAACCTGCAACACATTATGGTTCGACTCAAAACTCACCTGCAATTTCCATTGGTGATTTTATAACTTCATTAGAGTATCACTTGAAGTCCACTCTTATCTCACTTGACCGACAGTTTTTTTCTACAGAAAGCAGGCATTTGCATTGGATCTTGTATGGCGCCTGCGCTATGTAACATTTTTCTTATCCCAGATTGACCAAGCCACGCAGCAGGTTTTACCCACTAAGAAAGTTCTTAAATTTTTTAGATATGTGGACGATTTTATGATTGTTTCAACCAAGCAAGGAAGTGCCCAGATTGAGGAGACAGTGGAATGTGTTTTAACATCAATTATACAGCACGGAAGAAGCCTGAAGTTTATATTTGAACTTCCTGACCATAATGTGCTGCAGTTTCTAGATCTGAAACATGAGTTTTGTGGAGTTCCAGTTTGTTGGTCGCATGCTCCTCGTGCAAAGAAGCGCCTTCTCCCGTTTGACTCCTCACATGCTAAGATTGTTAAAAGAGGCTTTGCCTTACTTTCCCTGGAATCGGCTATCAGGTAGTCATGCCCCCACAGAATGCGGTATAACTTTAATGAGGAATTGACGAGGCTGACGGCAGCCGGATTCCCTCGTTCGCTTGTGACAGCGGTGGCTGAAAGTCGCCCTACAAAATTAAAGCGAGGTGCTCGGAGAAACAGGCCAGAAGTCCCTCGAGAAGAGTTGAGCCCTGGTAATAATCCCATATGTACACGGAGTGGCCCACAACTTCAAAAAGGCCATGAGCTGCCATACCGTACCACTGATTTTTTCGGCGCCGAGAAACCTCGCTGGCCTTTGAGACCGTACCGAAAGCAAAAATTAAAACGAGTAACGTGGCTGTGGTACGAAGCATAGGAGAGCATAAGCGCGAAAGGGGTGAAATGCGCTCAAGGGGTGGTCTATGAAACCCCCCTGTCGTGTGGCCACTCCTACAAAGGACAAACCGGTCGATGTGTGAATGAGCGAACAAGGGAACACGACAGCAATGTACAACAGAAGATGGAAGGCTCGCATTTACCGAAGCACATCGCGAAATGCGAGCCTAAGAATTGTGAGCCATGCTACACTGACGTGGGCATTCCAGGCAAAAGTATGGACGCGACAGCCAGGGCATTGATCGAAGCGTTTTTTATCGAAAAGAAAGGCAGCCTCTGCATAAGCGACACTTTGATCGTGCTGTATACCGCTGTAAAGAAGTTCTTGGAGCGGGCTTTATCATACCCATCTTGATATTTCGTGCCTTGTCTGAGCACGAGTGACAAAAACATAGATATGTACGCTTCTTGCATATAATAAATCATTTGTAAGTGGCGCCTCGTCCTGTGTTTTTCTACCTGTGTCCTGTCTTTGCGTCCTCAATAATTCAGAATGAACCAAAACCATCTAGCCCAGCAACAAGTTCTCTTAAGTAACATTATTGTTGCCACCCGCTTATTGTACAGAAAATATAGGCGCACTTTGCTCTCAGACCTTCAAAACTGCTGGAGACCAATGAGTTGCTTCCTTCGCAATCCCCCCGTTCTCCTACTTCCATTGCCGCATGTGCGCAAGCACCATGACAACACATAACCAGGGCGTCTTCTACATTTCCACTAGGAATAAAATCTGCTAGTTTCGGCAGCGACTACTTCTTAACGCCCTTTGTTGCAGAAAATCAAATCAGAGGAATTTAAGGTAATTCATTTTCGGCAGTGCAACATAATATAAAGGAAGACTTACAGTCACTTCTTAACTGTGTTGTGCTGTGTTGGGTTTAATAGCGCATAAGCGACTAAGGCTGTCAGCGCGAAGCTCAGGGTATAGAAAATTGTTTTCTGTAGTATGTCATACAAAAGTCTACATGAACGGCGGTGTAAAGGGTCTAAAAAGTTAATTCGTGCAACCTAGTAAAAATATAAGACAAAATTTTAAAAGTTACTTATGGTAAAACCTTTAAGGGGGTTCGGTAACCTCAGCAGCCATCCTTGGCTGAGCAAGGATCTCGAGGTCCCGAACCGATGGAATAGGGACCTCAGCCGTCTTCTCAGGAGTGAGAAAGTGGCTGGGGTGTTTCAAAAACAAGTTAGGTAGTAAGTTAAAATTTATAGTTTATCGAGAAAACCAGCTTCTCTTAAAAAGCTAAAAACGAAACTTACATCTACAAATGCATTGCAGCCCAAGAGTAGCATTGTATGGAGAGAAATGTGTTCATTATAAAATTGAATGAAGTGCTTATTTCTTAATGTTTCGAGTTTTGAACATGATATTAAAATATGGATTAGTGTGAGCTCGTCTCCACATGTTTTGCAAAGAGGTTTGTCTTGTTTCGTCATTAGGAAGTTATGTGTCAGGTGTGTTTGTCCTATGCGGAGCCGACATAAAATTACCTCCTTAAAACGCTCCTGGTGCGTACAGGTCTTCCATTCCCTTAAGACAAGTTTTACATAATGCAGCTCGTTGTTTATTTCATTGTCCCAAGTTGTCTGCCATTTAGATTTCAAGTTAGAATGTATTAATTTCATGCAGTCTCTATACTGTGTACTGATTTTTTATTTCGTGACTGTGAGCTTCTGCAGCGTACAAGTAGGCTCTTTCATTTCCAACTATTCCAATATGGCTCGGCACCCAGCAGAATTTGATTGTATGCCCCTGTGTTGTGATTTTTTCTATGTTGTGTATTAGGCTTCCTATTAACGGTTCAGCTGCATTTTGCGGATGTAAAGCGGTAAGCAGGCTGAGTGAATCCGTGTAGATGATGCTGTTTTCGATACTGTTAATTAATATTCTACGAACAGCTACAGAAACAGCATAACATTTGGAGGTAAAAATGGACGTGCTGTTTGGCAGTCTTACTATATTTTTTCCAGTCTCCTTGTACTACCGCGCTTCCGACATAATCAGCTGTTTTTGAGCCGTCAGTGTAAAATTCTGTGTGACATTGTTTCTTGCAATGTCAAGTATTCCTGCAGTATGTGTTCGCGCGGCGTTTGTTTTTTCTGAAAATGCGTTAATGTAAGGTCACATACAGTGGGCAGGTTGCACCATGGGGGCAGTGGGTCGTGCACTGAGGTGACGTCAGGAAGGGTATCCAGTAATCCTAAACACTGGCAACTATCCTCGAAGCGTAGTAGTAGAGGTCTGATTGACAGGGGTCTGTTGTTGAACAGTGGTCTGGAGGTGCACTTTGTAACTATGGAATAACAGAGGTGTTTCGGTAGGGAACGGATTTTCAGGACGTATGCCCAAGTGAGCATTGTTCTTCTGTCTGTAAGGGAGGGTTCATTGGTTTCGACATAGAGACTACTTATGGGGGATGTTCTATATGCACCAGTTGAGAGACGTAAACCAAGGTTATGTACTGGGTTCAGTCTCTTCAGATATGATGGCCTCGCAGAGCCATACACAACGCATCGATAGTTTAGGGTGGAGCGTACTACAGACCGGTTGATTTGCAAAAGACATTTTCTATCAGACCCCTCCCGCTTTCGTGACAGCATTTTGAGTATATTCAAGGATTGGGAGGCTTTCTTTTTGATGATACTAATGCGTGGCAGAAATGAGAGTTTCTTGTCAAATGTTACGCCCAAAAATTTATGTTCATGTTTTACTCGAAGTACAGTTTCATTTAGGTGCAAGGTGGGATCAGTCTGCAAACCTCTTTTGAGCGAGAAAAGGACAGCAGCTATTTTTTTTGGGAGAACTTAAGCCCATTTTTGTCTGCCCAAACCGAAAGTCGGTTTAATGTCAGTTGTATCTGTCGTTCACAAGTTGGTAGGCTGGACGATGTACATGCTATTTGAAGGTCATCGACATATAAAGAATGCATAATGGACTTTGGAAATATCTTGGCTATCGAGAAAGAGGGTAGTACTTAAAATACACCCTTGCGGAACCCCATTCTCCAAAACAATTTTTTGGAAAGGGTGGAACCTAGGCGTACATGAAAGGAACGGTCAGAAAGGATGTCTTTTAAGCAGTTCAACATCTTTCCACGGATACCTAGGTCTGCTAGGTCACGGAGTATGCCAAACCTCCAGGTGGTGTCATAAGCCTTCTTCATATCAAAAAATATTGCTAGGCAGTGTTGTTTATGTATGAATGCTTCTCTGACTGTATTTTCCAGGCGGAGGAGATGGTCAGTTGTTCAACAAGATTTTTTGAAAAAACATCAGCCTAATGTTAACAGCGCTTTCGAACGATTTTGCGAGACAGCTTGTAAGGGCTATGGCCCTGTAACTGTTGGGGGAGTTTGTTGGTTTTCCGGGTTTCAAGAATGGTACTATAATGGCCTTTTTCCATGCTTCAGGAATTTTTCCTCACATCCATATTTTGTTGAAAAAACTCAAAAGTACTTCTGGAGATGGCTGAAAAAGATGTGCCAGCATTTGATAATGAATTTGACCAGGGCCGGGCGCGGTCCGTTTGCCAGCCGATAAAACTGTTTATTTCATGAATTGTGATGAAACTATTGTATGCTTCATTTGTGCAGGCGCTTTGGGAGTCTTTGTTTCTCAGATGTGTTTTTGTATTGTAGAAATTGTTCTGTGTAGTGTGAAGAGCTGGGAACGTTAGAGAAATGTACACCTAAGATGTTTGCTTGTTCCTGCATACTTATTTTGCATCAGGGGCTTTAAGAAAGGGAATTGTGAAAGGGGAGAAGTTGCCATTCAGTTTGCGAACTTTCTCTCACATTTTTTTGGATGTGACGGAACTGTTCATGGATGATTCTGTTTTTTTTTTTTTGCGTCTCTGCAGTCTTGGTTATACCAAACCTTGTGGTTTTGGCGTACCACTTCCGAAGACTGAGGAATGGCTAGGCGCGTAGCAGTTATAATACAAGTTGTAAATTTTTCGTTGAGATCGTCTACACTAAGATTATCTGAAAAAATTTTATCCAGTGCGGCCTTTTCCTGAAAGAGTACCCAGTCAGCTACGTGGAGCTTCGAACGACGTGGTTTGCTAGGAATGATTGATGGTGGTGATGACAAGCTAATTACTATAGGAAGGTGATCATTTCCGCACGAATTTTCAAGAACATCGCAATTAAAATCAGTAAAAACGGAGGGTGAACTAAAAGACAAGTCTATGCAACTCATTTTTCCTGAGGCTGGGTAGCAATACGTAGGTTTACCTGTATTTAGCAGGCAAACGTCGTTGCACAAAATAAAATCTTCCAAAACACGACCTCTAGTGTCAGTTTGTTCACTTCCCCAAAAAACAGAGTGGGCATTAAAACCCCAACTAACAGATATGGCTCTGACAGCTGATCTAAAAGTATTTCCAAGTCATTAAGGGTAACTGTTTGGTGTGGCCCGAGATGTATAGAGCATATTGTAATTATTTTGAAATGTAGGACGGTGACTGCAACAGCTTCATAGTTAGTTTGAAGTTTGATTTCGCAAGTTGGAACACCACCTTGGATGAGAATAGCAACACCTCCAGAGAGCCTGCTAGTTTGCTCTCTGTCAGAACAAAAGACTTTGTATTTCCTCAAAAAATTCTTCTGTTTAGGACCTAGGCTCGTTTCCTCTAGGCATAAAGCCACAGGGGAAAAAGTGTCTAAAAGATCTTTTATGTCACTGCAGTTATGGAAAAGTCCACGGCAGTTTCACTGTATAAGGAACGCCATTTTCTGTGGATTTTTTTTTTAGGAGAAGTGGGAACCTAGGTTTCTAGTTTAGGGGGACCCGTGATTAGGGTCCTTCCTTTATTTTGGCAGTCAAGTGAGCTGTGCCGTCTGTGCGGGACGGGCGTGCCGGGTGATACATCCATCGCCTCGGCGGAGGCGCTGGAGGCCCGCGGGGATGCCGCGCGTGTACGAACATCAGACTTCCTCCTAGGGGGGGTGGTCTGATCGTCCGCTGACTCAGGAGACGGCGAGAACTTTTTGGGGAGTGGCAAGGCAGCGTTTGCTGACCCTGCCGGGGGCGCAGATGGCCCTGCCTGAGCCTTTGCCTGGGAATTGGCCAGAACGCGGTGCGGTGCAGCGCCCCCGCGCACCCCATCAGCGAAGTTTGTTCTTTCTGTGAAGTTGATCGTGTTCTTAGCATGAAAGAGTTGTCGTGCTTCTTTGAAAGTTATATTTTGCTTTGTCTTCACTGTTATTATTTCTTTTTCATTCTTCCATGAGGGGCATGACCTGAAATAGGAGGGGTGATCACCATCACAGTTTGCGCACCGAAGTACGGCTGCTTCACAGTTTTCAGAAACGTGTTCGTTTGAGGCGCATTTTGCACATGTTTTTCGGCCACGGCAGCTCTGTGAGACATGGCCGTATCGCTGGCAGTTGAAACACCGTCGCGGGTTTGGGATATAGTGTTGGACATTTATCTTGAGGTAACCAACTTCTATTGATTCAGGTAGTATGCTTGAGCTGAACGTGAGGACAAGATGTTTTGTTGCTATTTCTTTGTTCTACTTTGTGATCTTAATGTGGTGAGCATTGATGACATTCTGGTCCTTCAGACCTTCGATCATTTCTTCTGTCAATTCAAGGAAATCGATTTCGGAGATCACTCCCGGACGGTGTTCAAAGATCGATGTGCAGTAATTGAGACAGGTATATCCCCAATGGACACTAGATTGGACAGTTTAGAATATTGGTCGTTGTCTTTCAGTTCGAGTAGAAGGTCACCGCTAGGCATTTTTTTTAGCTTGTAACCTGTGCCTAAGGCACTGGTTAGGGTTCTTGTTACTATGAATAGGGATATTGTTCGGGCGGTCTCATCTGTTGCTTCAATGTGAACAACATGAAACTTTGGGAAGGTTTCTTTCGATTTTTGAAAGTACTGGGTAGTCACTTCGGTCCGCACTCTTTTTTGAGGGCGATCATTTTGTGAAGGGGGAGGAGCCATAAAAAATGTCGTTTTTCGGTCATGGTGCCAGCCACCCACCATGGAGCCCAACAAGGGAACGGGACAGGAACTTGCACGCAAGTCCTGCCCACATCAGCTGTACACCTCAACTATAACGAAATATGACGCAACTCAGGGTAGTTGGCCACACAAGGTTAACCCTAGCCTAAATAGTTCAAAAGTATCTTCTGGCGGGCTAGTAACACACACAAGCGCTTGTGCTTGTGTGTGTTACTGTGTTCTTGCTCGGTCCTTGTTTTTGTTCGCGTAGTTTTAAATATAACCCTAGCCGCCTATGAAAAGTGAAAAAAAACGAAGAAAAGAGGAGAAGACAGGAGAGTTGTAAGAAAGAGATAGTAAAGTGAAAGATAGAGGGGAGGATAGGAAAAAGCGACTGCCGATTTCCCCCGGTCGGGTCAGGCCGGAGGTGCCGTCTACAGGAAGCTGGGGACAAAGTGGTGTGTTGCCTCCGCCGAGGGGCCTTAAGTGTCGAAACTCTAGGCATCGGCTCAACCATAGGATCCCCTTTTCCCCGGACACGGCGATGCCACGCACGGCTAAGCGCGGATGCTCGGGTCCGTGGTGACGCATTGCTCACCATCATCCCCCTGCGGGGATGTCCCTGCGGATGCTCGGGATACCCCGTGGTGTCGCCACTCACCAACGTCTGCATGCTGCAGACGCCCCCCTGCGAGGACTTCTTAACTGGTTCTCTAACAATCAGTTAACGTTAAATGCTGTGAAAAATAAATATGTTGTCTTTCATTCCAGAAGAGAAAGTGTAGATGGTAATCAAATTTTAGTTTCTTTAAACAACAACGTAATTGAATCTGCGGCTTCATTTAAATATCTTGGGGTTATTTTCGACAACAACTTAACTGGAAAGGTCAAGGTACAAACGTTTGCAGTGAAGCTGCGTTTGGCTGCTACGCCCTTATTAAGGCTAGACAGTACTTCCCTCCAAACGTACTGCGTAGTTTCTATTTTTCATTTATTCATTGTCACCTGAGCTATTGCCGTGAATCATGGAGGCATACGTATTCGACTTACCTCATGCCACTACAATGTTTACAAAAGCGATCGAGCGCTAAGGATAATATCTTTTTTTTGCACTAAACCATCCGAGCAACATCCTGTTTGAAGAACATCGCGTACTAAAATTTTCAGCTCTTCTTGCGTATAAAATCTCCGTTCTAGTACATAGTATCGTAAAAACTAACTCTCCACTTCCTCTGACTTGTTCACTTTTCCAGTACGCAATACAAGACATGCGGCTAACGGTAGCTTTAAGGATAGCTTTAAAGATTACATACAGTCAGAGATTATTCGAATCTGTTGGGACGAAGTTCTGGAATACACAGCCGATAGAACTAAAGCTTGCCAGAAATTTTAAACTTTCTAGGAAGTTGTTTTTCCTTGCACATTGAAGTAATGATGTAATTTGGCTACTTTAATTGAATGTTTGTATTTTGTTGAATGCTTTGTGTGTATTTCGTTGAAATATCAATTGGCATTTTTCTCACGCGTTTGTCGAAATGCTTTGTTTTTTTATTTGATATAAGACCGGACAATTGCCTTATTGTTATTCAGTGTTTTGCGTTTAAAAATTATTCGCATATTTCCATTGAGGTTTCCCAAATATGCTGTTTTGTATTAAACCTGATACTAGCTATGTAGACTATCAGTCCAAATAGTTTGTACAAAGTTTCCTTGAATGAGCAAATAAATATTATTTTATTGATTGATTGACTGATTGAAAACAAAGTTCACCAGCTAAACCATTTTTTTCAAGCCGTTAGTGTTATTAGCTGCGCCAGGGGATACTTCCAACTGTGGAATATGAATGTTTTCATTGTCCTCATCAATTGTGGCACTAATACTCACTTCACCTTGTTAGGAAACCCACCGATAAAGCTTCAATTTCAACGTAAGTAAACCCCACTCTGTATGTGTGGCTTTTCCATCCGGTTTTGTTCCGAACGCGAACTATATCCAAGTGTTAGCGGGAATGCACCAATGCCTTACTTTGCACGAAGACTCCGCATCAACCGGGGCGTTGTAGCTTGTCACAACGTGCATGGATGCTGTTCCCGTCCCTCTACAGTCGACGAAAATCGTTTCGTGAAATTCTGGAATGTGCAGAAAAATGAGCAAACATTAGCGCAATTGCGTTCTTCAATCGTAATCAATCTTGCCTTCAATTATCATCTTGCAATCAATTATCTTGCCTTCAAAGGCAAGATAACCGCTGGTCCTTAAGGGTAACGGAGTGGATTCCAAGAGAAGGCAAACGTAGCAGGGGACGGCAGAAAGTTAGGTGGGCGGATGGGATTAAGAAGTTTGCAGGGATAGACTGGCCGCAACTGGCAAAGGACAGGGTTAATTGGAGAGACATGGGAGAGGCCTTTGCCCTGCAGTGGGTGTAGTCAGGCTGATGATGATGATGATGATTATCATGATCAAAATACTTCGGAACTTTGGTGTCTTTTGCACCACATTCTTAAAAAAAATGCGATAGTATTTACGTTGCCTTATTTGTTTCATAGAGTGAATGTCCACTATTCTCGCCATTTTATTGCCAAAAATGATGTTGTAACCGGTTCCATTACGCCTTGTATGGTACGTATGAGTCATCATCTTCTGGAATGTTCGCATATCTTCCATTGGGTTATCACGTAGGGTGATACTAATCCGACCCTGAAATCCGCAATAGTCCACTCATTAATACGAACTAAACTGTGTTATTCTCATCTCTCGGGTAGACCTATTTCTAAAATTTGGGGGTAGTTTGGAATTTTGGTGATGGGCCAACTTCAAAATTTTGGGGGTGCTTAGATTTTAAAATTTGGCTGTGCCTTAAGACTCTTCCACTGGTGGTGACGTCCTGTTATGTCATCGTGATCCTCTCGACTAATTAGATAATTTCGTGAGAGAGGGCAATTTTTCTGTGCGACAACGGCCTAAGTGTTATCGCATTGAAAACGCCTGACACCGGCCGAAACTATAAATCTAGGGCAACCGAAGCACGTTCAAGAAGCGTTATTTACGATGAGCAGTAGCTTTCTGTGTGTCGCAATGAACACTTACGGCTCGTAGCGGTTTTAATACTGAGGTGACAGCCGTCTGCACATGTAGGTGCACTAGTAAAAGAGTTCAGTTATTAACCTTACGTACTGCCACACACATGTATTGTTTTACAATTTCAGCAGAGACACTTAAGGATGCTTACGTGTGAAAATGCTAAACTAGTATATCTAGAACCAAAAAAGTAGATGGATAGATTAGTGCCCCGTATGCTTCTGATGCTGCCGTGCCCACTGACTACGGAGGCAAGCGCGAGGCCCATTTATCGTTTGATTGCATTCTGTTGCCGCCTGGAGTCCGCGGTGCCCAGTAATCAGCGCATGTTGACGTAGAACGATGAAGCAGGCACCGCCAAGGTTCGGACGCTGGAGGGCGAAAGCCTTGATCCACATTTCTAATCAATGCATGGTGGCCGTGCGCAGATCTGCTGACTGCGATGACGCGGCAACGAAATGTAATTAGGTGCCACGCCAAAACATGATCTGATATCCCCGAATTTTGTTCCGTAGACTGCGGACGTCATCTTTTGCGCTAATGGGAGGGATCACGGCTAATTTGCTTTTTCATTAGTATGCCTAGTACAAGCTTTACTGAGATGTTCCGGGAAATACGACGCAACAAGCAATTTGCGCACATTCCTATGATAGGGCACTAGTTTATCGATAGCATGCTATTTACAACTCGTGTTACAATGATTGAGAACGGCAGATTTTTGGTTGTACAGTAAAGCAAGCGTAAATGCAGAGAGAACGTTCATTTTCACTATGGGAAGCATCGATAAGTCGAAAAATTAGCGTACTAAAGCTTGCCTGCATAAATTAGTCGTATGGGTTTCACTACAAGCCAAGCGTGTCGTCCGTCTCAACGCAAAACCGAGCCGCCGCACAGTGATCACTGCGCGAAATAGAGTAGAAAGAACGCTCATAAACATTCTTGGGCAAGCGGGTCGAACATTTACTGCAAACTGTCACAGCTGGCAAGGTACAAAGATCGGAAGTACGAATGGCGACCAAAAGAACGCTCGTATTGCCGGAACGCTCATTTGCACTGTCGACGCAAATGAGCGGCAATCGCCCATGCTGTTCGATGAGGCCATGCTCTTCCAAGGGACATGGGCCACAGCGTCGATTAATATTAATTTATTAGAATTACCCTCTGAGCCAACGGCATTATAACCACAGTGGTAGCTGAAGAAACTAAAACCATTTCCAAAGTATGCTACGTTCCTAGTTAAACAATGCTAACTATGCACTGCGAAGACGAGTGGTGAACAATGGAGTTGACCGATAAGAGACGGCGTTTCCAGTCTTGCGAAGTATGTGAAATGAAAAACTGCAGCAAAGTTTTCGTGCTAAAAAACGTAAATCTTACTTTCTCTTTGTGGTTAATGCAAGGTTAGGTGCCCGAAGGCAGAATAATAATGTCATTATGCGAAAGAGGGTTGCAATATATTTAGTGAATGAAACAAGGCCACGGTAATTAAAGACGAATGGTGAGAAAAGTTAGCTTCAATAAGCTTTTCATTGGTAAAACGCGTGTGATGCGACTATATTTACGAAGAATGAAAAGGAGTAGTTATTAAGTGTGTGTAAATCAAGTTGTCACTATTGGGTTGACAAACGTATGCGGCATATTCAAGCTTATGGCGGATTAGTTAATTTTGCAGTAAAAGCTTTAGGCACACAGGGTCCGTCAGAAAGTTACGAAGCAAGTATCTAAGCGTACGGTTTGCTCTGCTAACTAGTTTATAGTGTGTCTTGACGCAGTAAGGGAAGAAGTGATATGAACGTCAAGGAATACGATAGGAAGAAACGAATTCCAGGGTCGTGTTGCGGAGAGAGCAGGATATACGACTAGCAGAAATACGTGAAACGCGCATTATTTGCATTTTGAAATAATCAGCTTCGTTATCCACGGGTTATACCCTAATGGAAATGGCGCAATATCAATAATTTCGAGTATCATGTCCCTCGGATCGTTACACCAGCAAAATCGGCGCACTCCTAGAGGCATTAGAGCTCGTGACGGTGCAGTAACATGAATTGTTTGACTTGCACCTCAAAGAACTGCACCAGTGCCGTGTCTAACCGCTGTTTCAATACACGAACCAGGTCAGTATATTGAGTGCCGTATGGGTTTCACGCTGAAGCAGAAAAGCACTCGAGACCTCTGGAGCTGCAGACTTATGCATTGGTTGAATAAAAGTCGATGAACGCCGCGCCAGACACCTAGAAGAGACCTATTTACCAAATTTGACATGCTGCGGTAGCTATTGCTGTAGATTCCGAGTAATACATATGTGGTCATCATTTTCTACTTTTACTTAAATGAAAGCTGGCAGCCTGTATCAGCACATATCAGTGAAACAGCAACAGAAAAAAGGTCGCTTAAGATGAAACTGAAATTCGGTCAACAGCCCACGTCCACATGATAAAGTCATGTCCGCAGTAATGTCCTCCTACCGTATTTACTCGCATATAGGTCGACCTTTTTTTTTAGAAATGTTGCCCTAATTTGTTATCGACCTACATTCGAGACCAAAGAACCTCGACCTACATTCGTGATGCAGGTCTTCATCATCATCATGCGGGTGCAAAACAGTGAATTGCTGTGTGTACCCGCATTGCTCTTTCGCTCATTTCTGGGATCTTATCGTGGTAGACAGCTTAGGAAGCAGCATATTCTGGCGTTTTGGGCAGGAGCGGTGATAGTAAAGCACGGGAGGTTTTGGAGGCGTACCACATAAGAAAAGGAGGAAAAAGTTGTGTGAGCCGTAGATCTGTGAACCTTTTCAAAAATGAGATTTCATATCTTGTACGGTTCTGTTGATTGAACATCAGGTTCCTTTCTGCCACGCTTGGTTTCTGTATATTTGCTCGCTCTTCAGACATTAAAGTCAGATTAAGTGTGCGCTTGTCCTACGTCGTATGTGCATGTTTTTCAAAATATATGGGTCGACTTATATTCGGATAATTTTTTTTTTATTTCTCGGCGAGCCCAATCTATAGGGGTCGACCTCTAATCGGGGTCAACCTATATGCGAGTAAATATGGTAGTTTACCCCTTGCGGCGCTGCTTATATGAAATCAATAAATTAGACAGCCAGAGATCAAAGTTGTTGAACATGCCCACACGAAAATCTCTACACGCACAGTTAAGGAGGTGCTGCACCTGTGAGTGAGCCTCGGCCTTTGACTCTGTTCATACCTCTACTCTGTACCGCACTTGGACGTTGTCTCTGTTGATGCGGACGGTGCGGCTGAAGCTCCGTTTACCGCTCAGCGCCACTGCGCAGGTCAAGTTGATGCCGGAATTGCGCGCATAGATGGTGTATTTGGACAGGGCTTGTAGAGCGACCGCGGTCTCCTGCGAATAGCATATCGCACAGACATCGTGTAGCGGTCATGCAGTTACAGTAATGTAAGCCGCGGAAAGGTTTTCTCGTTAGTAGTGTTGCGGTTTTTATGTCCACAAATGTAATTGCAATGAGTGGATATGCATCGGTTATAGGAAATATTTTATAGGTGAGCGCAAAAAAAAGTTCTGGCCTATAGTAGAGGCTGTATCTTCGATTTTACTGGGTGCATCACTAAAATTATAAAATCTGAATCATGCTTTAAATCTGGCTGGAGCCTAAAATAAATTTTTTAAATTATAGTCTTCAAATTAAGAGACAGCGAACATGGCCTGTTGTTCACCAGGTCGACCCCATGAAACAATTCATGGTATCAATTTTTCCTTTTATGCGGTAAATCAATGCGCGTAATAAATTATTTTAGCCAGGTGTGTTCAAATTCCTACGAATGTCAATAGCTGGATCACTCGTTTTTTTTTTTCGAACGAGCACCTTCCATTTTGCATGCTGCATGCACCGTAGCACGAATTATAGGCCATATCTTTCTCCGCCTTGAGAAGCCAACGCGAGAACGAAGTCATGTTTTCGCACACGAACAGGTTCGTCGTTCTGGCAGATGTGCAGGTGAGCGTGATATTACAATCGCAAGCTGGAATACAAGAGGAAAATTCAGTGTGTGTACCATGCTGGAACTCAACGACCCGCTAGGGTTCATACGCAGATTTAGCCAATGCACAAAGGGCATGATGGCCTTCGTGGTCTCTCTGGTGTTGAGAAATGCCATCAGTGCGTACGACGTCGCTTGAATTGATAGCGGTCCGGTTCCGGCGGGCACGAACAAACCACCGTCTGCATGATCAGGTAATGAAAACGGTGCAAGTTTCAGGCTCGGCTAGCAGGAATCACTCCTTTTTCTGTCATAACCCAGCGAAAACCAATTATAACTAGCTTTGTCATTCGCATGCATTTCATCGCTCACACCTCAAGCCAATAATGTTTTTTTTTTTAATTTAGTGGTTTTGTCTGTCCAGTCGAATACGAATGTCAAAAAGAAGCAGATTGCAACAAAACTCCAAACGGTAGTGTCTGCCTAATACTACGGCTACTGACTGGGGACAATAATGTTACGATTCAATTGGTGACGTTTATGTCAGTCGTCTCTGTCGAGACACAAGTGAGAAATCCTACTGAATACTCTCTTTCGGAAGTGTACAAAAGAGCTTTTGAGTCCTTACCAGTTCCTGTCTCGACGATGCCGCGTAGTCTCTGGAGAATGTCGTCCTTCACGGGTCCGTCTCCAAATGACAACGCGTACGCAGCCAGTGAGAGCACGTAGGGCGAACTGTTATGCTTCAGCTCCCTTTCGATGAATCTTGTCGCCCTCGCGATGGACTCTGGCAGGCTAGGCACCTGCATGATACTGTCTGCTTAGTACAGTGGACATAACAAAAAAAAATGGATGGGGCTTAGCCGAGGTTAAGCCTGGATATCTCGAGGCGAAAAGCTCTCGCTGCTTTTCAGCCAACTCCCAAGCTACCACTTTTGGATCGGTGTCTCTGCGCCGTCCGACTGCTCCTTCTCCTTCTCCATCCATGGTGAGTGTCTAAGCCTGTTCTATGGGCGAGAGCGCCTCATATGCCCCTCCTTTAAAATGCGCACTGAGCATGGCTGCGGGCAAAGGTCAAATGGTGGCGAGGAGGAGAAGCTGCGGCGCACATGCGCAGTAGCACGCGGCGGAGGCGAAAGGTGAGGCGACGGAGTCAGCGGCGGCGGCCACTTGCGCCGTGCGTCACGTCGCTCGGTTCGCGCATGCGCAGAAGTGGCAAATCTGGCCTCCGGCTCGCGCAAAGCGCGGGGTTGACTAGCCTAGTGAACCTTTTCGCTTCAAAATGCAGAGCCTACACGATTACTTGCCGCTTCACCGCAGCGCGAAACCTTCTAAGATATGAAGATTAGACTTCAGAACTGTCTCACCTGTTAGCTACACAAAATTTACGTCAATCTAGGTGCGTCTGGTACGAATAAGCTGTGCCGATTTTTAACACGCCTTTATTGAAACTTTCTCTGGCGGATTTATTTATTCCGAGAGTTGGCGGCTAGAAACATGCAAAGAGACGAGATCTGTCTTTTAAATGAGACCTTCCTTTTCATAAAAGATCTCCCCGCGAACACAGAGGATGCTACTTGGTTCAAATCTCCGAAAACACTGCGTTCGGCTCAGCAATAAAGAAGCTTGACCCAAAATAGTTCAATTGGTAGTATTGAGACCACTAACTTTCAAGCGATCTCTGCACACTCAATAACAAACAACTATTAAAGCCTCCGCTCCTGAAAAAAAAAGCCTGGATGGATAAGGGCTCGCTGTGCAAGCAACACTGTACAGTGACATTGCGTGTAGAGCTTATGGTGCATAAAAAAGAACTACGGAGCACTTAAAGCCTCTTTACACCCACTCTACTAAAAGGAGGTGAACAATGGACACCTGGCGCCATGAATGCTAATGGTCTGATACCCTGCACCGTCCCAGTATGTTCCCTCTTCAGCAATTAGCACCAAAGACCGCCCGAACAGAGGATATCCGCTATTGGTTCGTCGGCTCTACCACGTACTCCTCGCACAGGGTTGTCGTTGGTGGCTACATTGAGACAGACTGGCTACTTTATGACCCCGTCTGGCGATGAAATTTTCAGGTTGGCTACCTGGCTGCTTTTAACTTTTATTTCGACGCATTTCGCAACCATTTTTTTGTAATTGCATAGATAATATCAAGCAATTATATAGACGAACCATTATTTGTGAGCTTTTTTGTTATGGTGGCCGATGCGCGCGCGCGTCCTACCCGCGGGCGCGAATCCTGCGTGTCGAGGCGCCTGCGGCACCTACCGGCGTCTGCCATGGGAAAGCCCCCATGTGAAAAACGAGCGTTCCAAGAAAAAAATGTCGCTGTATTAGCTCGGATATGCTAGGATATACGTAGCGAAAGCATACGAAACGGCGGCGGCGGGTCCGCGGCGAGAAGCGCGGTGTGACGTCATGCCAGAAGGCGCCGCGTCCGCCAGCTGCGGCGGTTGCTTGGCAACGGCTCAAGGTCGGTCTCTGTGCCTCCTCGGAGCCCCGCCACAGCGAAATAGCAAGTTCGTGGCCAATGTAGCTTTCGCTACAAAATGAAGAAAGGACAAAAAACTTGAGTGGATGCTAATGTAGCCGTTGGCTGTTCTTTGTTGGTTGCTAATGAGTAATTACTTCTTTATAACAAATCTACTCCACCTTGGAGATCCCCTAATAATTGGACCAACACTGCTTCCGCTTCGGTCAGTTAGCTCTCGCTTTACGATTTGCTAGCCGTGCTGGTTAGCCCTCTTGGTAGAGCAACTGGCCCGGACAAGAGGTGGTTCCAGGTTCAATCCCCAGACCAAAACAAACTTTTTTCCCACTACGAAGTGTTTGCGAAATCTGTGACTTTTTGTTGCAGCCATATGACAGCGCTTGGGTGGATGCCAATCAGTAGTTACTCCCTTACTTCAAATCTCCTTCACCTTGGGCAGCCGCGGTGGCTCACTGGTTACGGCGCTCGACTGCTGACCCGAGAGAAGCGGGTTCGACACTGGCCGCGGCGGTCGAAAATTGATGGAGGCAAGATTCTAGATGCCCCTGTACTGTGCGATGTCAGTGCACGTTAAAGAACCCCAGGTGGTCGAAATTTCCGCAGCCGTTCACTACGGCGTTCTTCATAGCGTGAGTTGTTTTGGGACGTTCAACCCATATAAATCATATACTACTTACCCTCGGGGAATTTCCTTAAACAATGGACCAGCATTATCTACCTCAAATAGGCTATGTGCACTTGCTCTGAACTTTTCGTAATTTATACATGTGCAATCTTTTTGTGGCTTGTAAGCCAAGACAAAGGGCGAAATTGTGCGGTTTATTCTATTTCTTGTGTTGATTCAAAATTCTGTTGTTTAATTTCATCAATAAAATGGTGTTCATTATATCGCTTCTGTTCTATTTAACTGCAAATCTGGCGCAATGATTTATTTGCATGGCTACTTTCGGCTACTTTTAGCTTGAGTTCTGGCTCCATTCGAAATCTGCCCAAGGACAACGCTATCCTCGCATAACCGCAGAATGAACAGCAGTAATCGATTGCCTATTAAGGCTTCCTTTAGGCGCTTCCTTACATGACTACTCTATTTCAGCGTACTAAAATATTCTAGGACTTCAAACCTCTCTTGTTAAGGAGGGGGAGGGAGAACATTTATTTCCGCCGAATATGGCGCGACAGCCACCTCCGGCTTTGCACGCAGGCGTCCGAAGAGACAGTCTGTCGCACCGCGGCTGGAGGACATCCGATCCCGTCTAGGACAAGAAGTCTTCAGCGTCGGCCGCCAGGCGGACGGGGAAGCGCTGAGTTTTTTCGTCGGAGCTTCTTAGCCTGGTCTCCCATTCATCGCTAGTTTCAATCGCGTTGGACCCTGGGGCAGGAACGCATCTCCATATTATGTGATCTAATGTTGCCACGTGGCCGCAAATCTTAAAATTTCGGTTTCTGCACCGTCCCTCTTCCGCCCTCTGGCACCTGTCCGACTCCTCCACAGAGGTGAGAAGAAATTTCGGGCTTGGAGTCTTCTCCAGTAGTACGATTCCTTTTTACTCAGGGATCTATCCGGTGGCGGATATATCCTCCGGTCTTTCTTCAGATCGTCGGTTACGTCCCTAAACGTACCAATCCTTTCTTTGCTTTTAGATGTTGTTGTGGAGGCGTCCGCAGCCCCCAGAGGTAGCGAGGAGCGGGCGAGCATGTGGACAGCCTCGTTGCCGGCGAGACCGGCGTGTGCTGGGGTCCAGATTATGGTCACGCTTTCGGCGAGAGACGACTCGTTCAGAATTTTGGCACCACGATTGCTGACTCTGCTCTTGCTGAAATTCCTAACCGCCGCTTTGATATCGCTGACGACGTGTTTCACGCCTGGTTGTGCAATGGCAATGGCTATTGCAGCTCCTCCGCCTCTACCGGCGGTAGATCTCGGTTTCTTTCGATTCCTATGGCGATCCCGGTGTCTAATAGGGCGACCGAGGTTATGTCGCCTTCTTTCCCGATCGCTGCATCGGTGTAGGCGACCGATCCCGGCAGAAGTTTGTCCAATCTGTTAGCGAGGTGCTCAGCTCTGCTTTTCCTCCTCCTGTCGTCGTGTACGGGGTGCATGTTCTTCAGTATGGGTGAGAGATTTCTCGATATATGCTTTCTCTGACACTTTCGCCTTCTCCGGGCGCTAGTAGGCTTACCCAGTCGAATATTTGTCTACCCGTCGCCGTTCCTGCGAGTCGCTCTCTCTGGGATATCCTGACTGCCGCAGCTAGCTCTTTCCACTCGTTATGCAACCCCATTTTCTCTAGAATGTCGTTAGAAATAGTTATGGGGAGTCCTGGGGCGCAATTCGGGCATCTCTTAATTATGGTGTTTATTTCCCGTTCTTCGGTCTAGTTAATATTTAGGAATGGAATCGCGTAGCAGATTCTGCTCGTGACCAGAGCTTGTACGAGTCTGAGTCTACTAGCCTACGTGAGGCTACTCCTTCTGTTGGATGTCTTCTTAAATGCTCTGTCTACGAGCTCCGCCTGGCCTTTTAATTTCTTAATCAGGCTTTTGTTACTACCCTGCGGTTGATAATCATACCTAATATTCTAATTTAATCTATTTTCGGGACTTAGTTCCCGTTGACTTTAAATTTGATATCTGGAGTTATCTTCCCGCTAGTGCTGGTCATTACTAGGAGCTACGATTTTTCTGGCGAACAGCATAGACCTACGTCCTCTGCGTGTTTGCTGTTTATACCTGCTGCCCCTTGAAGCCTGGATGTGATGTAGCAGTCGTTTCCTTCGCAGATCCCGGCAGTCACATCGTCCGCATAGATGCTTTGGTAGATGCTTTGGCCTTTTGGTCACATTTTTTAACACTTAAGGACCTCCAGTGCCCACGTAAAGAGTTCTTCTGCACGATATGCCACGCCGAGCGGTGGTAAGCCGCTTTTTTTATAACGTCGATGAAGAGAAAGAAGAAACCCTGAACCAGTACTATTCACCCGACGTAATTCACCCGGCGTCGAAAAGCTTGTTATATGCGTTTTTTTTTTCTTTTTGGGACCTTGCTCCCAATATCGAACTCATGAGATTGTCATCGTTCCTCCGCTTGCATTCTGCTAACGTGAGGGCGCAATTATCGCCGCAGAAACGACAGCCGCCCTTCCTTTCAACTGCCGCCCGTAACCACTGACGCTTGTCTTGAAACCAAGCACAACGCGAAGCTCTGTCTTGGGCTGCACGAAAGGCGCGAAGATAGTGATGTTTTGTACAAAGCACTGATGAGAGCGCTGTAATCGCGGCGCATTCGGCCGCATGGAGCGCGCTGCCACGTGGTATTTTTAAACTTTGCAGGCTTTCGTTTTTCCGGAATAAAAACGGCCGCGCTAAGTCTATCTTGTTAGAAGTGCCTGGGTTGGTCAATATTTGTGGAGCTCCACAACTTTCCAATTGGCGCCTGAACGTTTCATGCCATATTTAAAAAAAGGTAATTTATTTATCTCGGCGAATTATTCAAATGGGACGAGCGAGAAAAATGGTACTGTAGGTACTGTAACTTTAGATAAACACTAACATCATCCACGTGATTTAAGTTCTGAAGAACGCTGAAGTTTTTTTGAAATCTTGGTCCAAGTTAGCTGGGACACCATGTACACGCGTGAAACAAACGCAAATCGTTCAGCTAAACGTTCCAAAGTAACGCAGTAAGTATGATTGCTACTGCAGTGGAGGGCTCTAATTAATTGAGGCCACTTGGGACTGCTTAACATAAGCTTACATCGCACAGCACACTGTGGTTTTAGCATTACGCCTGTAATGAAATACTACCGCCGGCGCCGCCGCCTGGAGCGAACCTGCGACGTCCGTACTCGCAGCTAGTTGCCAAAGCCACTGAGTCGCCACGAAGGGCATATGCGTTAAACAATTTCAGCGCAAGAAACAGAAGATGAGAGCCTTTTTGCAGGCCTGCTATGGTGAGAATAGAGAAAGAAAACTTCGAATACAACTACAGCCCTGATTGTAAATGCGTTCTTCGACTTTATTAAGGGTGGGTGGCTTTGAAGTGAAAACTATAAGCGGTTGCAATATTGGTCAATATTGGTTATCATTGTACTTTAATTTCTAAAATCTACGAACATAAGCTCAGCTAACTCGTGGTGCGTTTGCTACAAGCGACTTTGTGCGAGTACCTGGTTGAAGGCTGTTGGTAACACAATGAGCTTGATGCAGTTAATTAGAAAATATAGGCACAGCAATATGTGCAAAACTGAAAATCGCCATCACCTCAACACCCCTTTGGTGACATTCTTCTAGCGTGAGGACTGTGTACGCTGTCAGAGGTAGTGCTCCATCCACGCCTCCCTGAAAAAAAAAAGGCAAAAGAGGAATAAAGTAGAGTGCTTCTCACTGCCGCACTTTTCAATACAAGAGAAAGCAGTCGGCTGGCTGAGCTGAGTTCCACGAAATATTGCCACGAATCTTTGACCTTTGTGGTTGTTCATTCTTCAAAGCTGCCGGCAAGTGACTTTATCGCAATTTTTGTGATGCAAGACGCGATCAGATTTATCTCCATTGATCGCATCCAGGCGAAGCTGACTCTTCCATGTTTAAGACTGGTGCGGTAACTGTGCATGCCGCATATAGAAAGTTCGCTCGCTATCAGCTGTAAATTGAACACGGCCGAGACAGCCGGGCATTCTGTTCGACGACCACCGAGCACGCTTCTTGCTATGCCACCGCCGAGTCTTTCGGTTCTATGTGCGCTCAAGTAAGCCTGATAAAGTGTTTCATTTGGAAGCCCTTTTCGCTGTCTTCCTCACTGCCAGACTGCCGCCACTGTTACGTGACGTCTGGTAGAGGTGCTAGATGCGGTGGACCTGCAAAACTCCTGAAGATGGAGGGCAACACTGCATCATCAACGCCTGTTCTTCAACAGCCGTGATCCTCCTGTATTCAGTTGTCTACCGCAGAAAGACACTGAGGAAAGGTTGGACCACTATGATCGCGTGGTGGCATTCAACCGATGGGACGGCCAAGCAAAACTACGGTACTTTTTCTTCCTGAATGGCCCAGCTTGTACAAGCTTCATACGGCTTCCTTGCGAGTGGAAGGAATTAAGGAAAGAACTCAGAAAACATTCACAAGCATTGTCAGCAAAGAAAAAGACTAAGTACTGCTTGAGACGTGCATCCAACTGCCAAATGAGACCGTCCTTGCTTGCGCCGAAGCGATGTGCCGTCTGTTCTGATGCACTTGCCCTAACATGACAGAGAAGGGGCGCTTCTGGATGCGGGGTATCGGAGAAGAATTCTTCGCCAGAGTGGTCCGAAACAAACCCAAGATAGTTGCCGAGTTCACAAGCGAAGCGTCTACAATCGAGAAGACCCTCGACATCGGGGCCCGGCAGCAAGATCATACATCACCATCCGCCTCCATGAGCTATGGGACACCTCGAGTATCACATGACAGCCTATAAGACATCGTCCGCGAGGAGCTATGACAAATGCTGGCATTCTTCACACAGCCGCCAGCACCGACTCTCCTGGACGTGGTGCGGGAAGAAGTGCAACAGCCCCTAGGCACCCCAACTCCAAGGCCACAGATCTCCATGCCGTGACCCACGCCACCGCGGTGACCAGCCATAGGCGTCGTGCCACTCTACGCCAGGAGCACAGACCCCCGCCCCACAGACGCCAGTCGCCCGCCCACCCGCGTGCGCTGCAAGGTCAGCCAAGAAAAATAGACCTATGGAGAACCCCGAATCAGCGCCGCCCGCTCTGCTTCCTTGCGGCGAGCCCGGCCACATTCTTTCCGCACTGCCCCTACAGAACAACGATGCCCCGCGACCGTTCCCAGGTAAACGACCACGGGAGGTCAACCAGAACCTGCGATTAGAGAATCACTTGTCTTTGAGCTGTCCGGCCCGCTCACCAACACTGTCCAAAGCACGTTTTGGGTCCCCGGGACACAGCTACACACACAGCGGCTCTTCGCGGAAGGTCTCCCATCCCCCGCAGTGAAAACTAAACAAAAAAACCTATAGAGGATGCTGGGCGCTGTCACCCAGAAAAGCCCTTACGACAAACCCTACCCACTGTTCAATTCCTCGACGAAGCCGTTGCCCGACGCCGACGACGACGTGCAACGCAATAGCCAGGACATCTGACTTAGAAGGGGCTATCAAAGGCCGGAAAGTTACAGCTCTAGTCACCACTGGAGCCGGTTGTTTGGTGATGAACAGAACATTCGCCGTGCAGCTGAGAAAAGTCACTGTCGTTTGGGACGGCCGAAAAATTCGCACCGCAGGAGGCCACCTAATTACGTGATTTGACGATGCGCAGTTCGAGTAGCTGGCGAGGGACATACCTATGCTGCGATCTTCGTAGTGTTACAGCAGTGTGCCCGCGAAGTCATATTGGGCATGGATTTTGTAAATGAACATCAGGCGATCTTTAGTAAAACAAGCTTTTGGACAAGTTGCTCGCTTAGCTTATACATAACTGCAGCGCGAAAAGAAGAAAACCACGTAGGGAAGCAAACACTCAATGCAAGGACAAACGCTGCATTCACACCTCATTTATTTCAGCAATGCATGGAAAATGTAAATGCTCCGCTGCGCAAGCGCACAGAACAAAGAGCAGAGTGGTGTTCTGAGCCAGTTGGTAAAGCATGTTTAAGGGAGGCGTAGCGCGAAAGAAGACAGGGACGAGAGAGACACAAGACACAGGACCAGCGCTAACTTAGAACTGAAAAATATGAAGCGAATTCCCGAGCTCGAGGAACGAAACGCGCATGCCCAGCAACAACTGATTAGATGAAGCGGAAAGATAAACGTAACCTAGCACGACTCGAATACGACCTAATCACCATGACGAGAGCTGGACAGCGCCGTGCCAAACCTTCGAATGGTAACACGGAAGCGAGTACTTAAAATTTAGAAAGATGGATTCCTTTCGAAGCAGAACTACCGACGTTTCACTGATGCACTTATCTCTTCCCAGCTTATGAATGAATGAAGCCTCAAAACCTCCCTTGCTAGCTGTTCTTTAGAGCGACTAAGAACTTTGGTTTTCGCGAAAAGCGGATCACAACCGCAACTTGAGCAATGCTTAGGCAGATTCTTGCTTTTTTTTCTGATCTGAGGGACCTAGAATGTTCTCTTAGGCGATCATTGAGGCAACGACCGATTTTCCCTATATAAACATGGCCACAGCTTAAAGGAATCTCGTACACAACACCTACTTTGCAATCAACAAACTTGGTTACATGATTAACACAGCAAGCCGGTTTCTTCTGGCTTCGACTTGAAAGTGCACAAATACTCGACAATTTGCGAGGATCCCTGAAGACGACGTCCACACCAAACTTTCCCGCTATCCTTTTCAAGTTATGAGATACGCGGTGAATGTAGGGTACCACCTCGTATTTCTTTTCCTTTTTCTTGGGGTCTATTCCATTGCTGGAATCAGGTTTCTTTTTTTTTTGGTTTCGCAACTTCTTAAGCAAACCCTCAACAGCAGCAGTGAGCAACGACGCAGGGTAGCCTGCATTCTTGAGGCGTGTAGCCTGCAGATCAAAAGTCAGCTCCACTTTGTGGGGACACGACTTGGAAAGCGCGGATCTAAAAGACAGAGAAGCAATGCCACAGTTGACAACTTTTGAATGTGCGGAATGAAAAGGTAACGGTGCTTTTTTCGAGCGTGGCATACAGGCCCAACAAATGTGGCTTGTCATGTTAAAATGCAACCTTATATTTAAAAACTGTAAAGATGGATTGGTTTGGTTTGTGGGGTTTAACGTCCCAAAACGACTAAGGCTATGAGAGACGCCGTAGTGGAGGGCTCCGGAAATGTCGACCACCTGGGGTTCTTTAACGTGCACTGACATCGCACAGTACACGGGCCTCTAGAATTTCTCCTCCAAAGAAATTCTAGCCGCCGCGGCCGAGATCGAACCCGCGTCTTTTGGGTCAGCAGCCGAGGACCATAAGCGCTGAGCTACCGCGGCAGCAAAAACTGTACAGTCATTATGTGGTAATTGAAAAGTAAAATTCATGGTCTTGGATAAGGCATGAAACCGCTACAAGACTGAGTCAACAATACGCGCAAGGTTGTCTTCTCTTTGTTGTAAAAGGACCAGGAAGTCGTCGACATACCTAAAAACGTGAACTACGCTTTCATTCCTCACAATCTGATTAAGCTCAAGGTCAAGTTTTGCCAAAAAGATTTCGCATAAAACAGGCGCAACACTAGACCCAATACAGATGCCTCGTATCTGGACAAAAAACTTCTACTGAAAGCTGACAATCGCGGAGGACAAGTAAAACTTGAGCAGTTCCAAAAAAGTCTCCACCGTTAAACCGCAACTGTTGCGGAAAGCCCCACTTCCAGACAAGTGAATGCTTTCACGAACTGCAGTAAGAAGTTCATCATGTGGCACATAATAGAACAGTTCTTCAATGTCTGTGGAGAAGCCACTCTTCGCACCCCGCAAGTCATGACGAAGCACATCAACTACTTGGTCCGCGCTGCTCACTCTGAAGAGGTCTTCAAATTGTAGTTTGCTGAGGTGAACTTGTAAAAACTTGCTCGCTTCTGCTTGCCACCAGCCCCGCTCCGTATCAATCGTCCTGAAAGGGCACTGTGGCTTGTGTGTTTTTACACTCCAGAAGACATTCAAAACGTGGCCCTCGCTCTTCTCGACACTCTTCCTCAGCCTTTCCAAGTTCAGCTCTTTCGGGAGCGCAACAGCCTGGGTCTTGACTGTTCTGGGTTTTAAGGCGGTTTCTTTAAAGCTGTTCTGAATGGCAAACTGGGCCTTTTCGTCAAAAGGACTTGGGGCAAAACAACGAACCCGCCTTCTTTATCCGCAAGCAAAAGGGAAAGGTCGGACTCACGGATGTGATTTGCAATATCACGCAATACCGGCAGGCTGTCCTTCTGTACACCGAGGCTCCTTAGAAGCATGTCGAAGCCTTCAGCATGGCACCAAGCTTTGTCGTCGCTGTCTACCTTTGCTGCGATCCTGCGGACCGAAGCCAACCACACGTGCTTGTCGGCCGCTGTCTTAAGAGACCGCTGTCTTAAGAAACCACCTTAAAACCCAGAACAGTGAAGACCCAGGCTGTTGCGCTCCTTGAAAGAGATGAACTTGGAAAGGCTTAAGAAAGGTGTCGAGAAGAGCGAGGGCCACGTTTTGAATGTCTTCTTCAGTGTAAAACCACACAAGCCACAGTGCCCTTTCAGGACGATTGTTACGGAGCGGGGCTCGTGGCATGCAGAAGCGAGCAGGTTTTTAGAAGTTCACCTGAGAAAACTACAATTCGAAGACCCCTTCAGAGTGAGCGGCGGGCACCAAGTAGTTGATGCGCTTCGTCATGACTTGCGGGGTGCGAACAGTGGCTTCTCCATAGACATTGAAGAACTGTTCTATTCAGTGCCACGTGATGAACTTCTTACTGCAGTTGTTGAAAGTATTCACTTGTCTGGAAGTGTGGCTTTCCGCAACAGTTGCGGTTTAACGGTGGAGGCTTTTTTGGAACTGCTCACGTTTTACTTGTCCTCCACGATTGTTAGCTTTCAGGATAAGTTTTTTGTCCAGAAACTAGGCATCTGTATTGGTTCTAGTGTTGCGCCTGTTTTATGCAAAATCTTTTTGGCAAAACTTGACGTTGAGCTTAATCAGATTGTGAGGAATGAAAGCGTGGTTCACGTGTTTAGATATGTCGACGACTTCCTGGTCCTTTTACAACTAAGGGAAGACAACCTTGCACTTATTGTTGACTCGGTCTTGGAGCGGTTTCGTGCCGTATCCAAGACCATGAATTTAACTTTTGAATTACCACATAATGACTCTTTACAGTTTTTAGATCCAAGGTTGCATTTTAACATGACAAGCCACATTTGTTGGGCCTATATGCCACGCTCGAAAAAAGCACCGTTACCTTTTCATTCCGCACATTCAAAACTTGTCAACTGTGGCATTGCTTCTCTGTCTTTTAGATCCGCGCTTTCCAAGTCGTTTCCCCACAAAGTGGAGCTGACTTGATCTGCAGGCTACACGCCTCAAGAATGCAGGCTACCCTGCGTCGTTGCTCACTGCTGCTGTTGAGGGTTTGCTTAAGAAGTTGCGAAACCAAAAAAAAAAAGAACCTGATTCCAGCAATGGAACAGAACATAAGAAAAAGGGAAAGAAATACGAGGTGGTAGCCTACATTCACCGCGTATCTCATAACTTGAAAAGGATAGCGGGAAAGTTTGGTGCGGACGTCGTCTTCAGGGATCCTCGCAAATTGTCGAACCTTTGTGCACTTTCAAGCCGAAGCCAGAAGAAACCGGCTTGCAGTGTTAATCATGTAACCAAGTTTGTTGAGTGCAAAGTAGGTGTTGTGTACGAGATCCCTTTAAGCTGTGGCCCTGTTTATATAGGGCAAAGCGGTCGTTGCCTCAATGATCGCCTAAGAGAACATGCTAGGTCCCTCAGATCAGAAAAAAGTAAGAATCCGCCTAAGCATTGCTCAAGTTGCGGTTGTCATCCGCTTTTCGGGAAAACTAAAGTTCTTGGTCGCTCTAAAGAACAGCTAGCAATGGAGGTTCCTGAGGCTTCATTCATTCATAAGCTGGGAAGAGATAAGTGCATCAGTGGCAGGTCGGTAGTTCTGCTTCAAAAGGAATCCATCTTTCTAAATTTTAAGTAGTCGCTTCCGCGTTACCATTCGAAGGTTTGGCACGGGGCTGTCCAGCTCTCGTCATGGTGAGTAAGTTGTGTTCGAGTCGTGCTAGGTAAGGTTTATCTCTCCGCTTCATCTAATCAGTTGTTGCTGTGCATTGTGCAGTTGTTGCTGTGCCTTGAGCTCGGGAATTCGCTTCATATTTTTCAGTTGTAATTTAGCGCTGGACCCGTGTCTTGTGTCTCTCTCGTCCCTGTCTTTTTTCGCACTACGCCTCCCTTAAACAGAGCAAAGAGGAAATAAAATGGAAAGACACGTGCCAACGGCAACTTAGAACGTTTTACATTGTGTGATACATCGTATATTTTTAGAGATAACATGTCGTATTCCGATCTGTACAAGGGAATTCATGCATCGCTTGAGCAGTTACCGTCCATTTTTTTTATAAGGTATGCTTCTAGTAGTTCACGTGCAGTTTGATCTTGGCTTTTGCCTTGAAAACTTGCACTATCAAAATTCAGCGAACATTCATCCCAGGACCAGCAGTGCTCAACCGAGCGCTCATCTTCGTTATTCTAAAAAACGCATCTGCCAGTTTGGCCGACATAGGCTTTTCCGGACCAAAGTGGAACCTCGTACACCACTCCTGATTGGCACAGTTAATACGTTAATACGGCTTGGCATGCTTTTTTCCGCATCGAGTTTTGGTGGTCTCCTTGCCGGAGATATGAATGCATAGTTGGCTAAGCTTCACCTGAGCCGAAAAAACAAGCGGCACCCCAAACCTGTTCACTACTTTCATCAAGTTATGCAAAACGTTCCGCAGGTTAGGGCAACTTCTGGTCGGAAGGTCAGCTCAGCTTTCCTCGTCTTCAGGGTTGCAGAGCTCTATTTTACCTTCGTCAATAAGGTCTCGGCAACAGCCATCATGATCGACCGAAGGTAGCCTGAATCCAAAATTCTTAGCAATTGGCTATAAAAGCTGGCCTGCATTTCATGTTCGCACGATTTCTGAAGTGCTGATTCGAAGCACAAGTTCGCTATGCCTCTTTTAATTATTGTTGACCGTGCAGAGTCATTCTACTGTCCGCTGTCGTGCGGAAAAGCCTATGTCGGCCAAATTGTCAGATGCGTCAACGAGAGGTTAAGGAAGCACGAACAAGATTTTGAGAATAACGAAGATGTGAGCTTGGTTGATCATTTTGAGCTCTTGCTATGAATTTTGGCCGCATTTTGACAGCGCAAGAATTCTAGGCAAAAGCTAAGATCCAACTTCGCGTTAACTACTGGAAGCATACCTTACGAAAAGGGGCGATAATTGCGTAAGCGATGCTTCAATTAACTTGGAAAGATCGGAATACGACCCTGTCTCTGAAAAAAAGTCCATACGCATCACACGATGTATAATGTTCCGAGTTGCCTTAGGCACGTCTTTTTCCTTATTTTTTTCTTCTGTGTTCTGTGCACATGCGCACAGAGCATTTATATTTCCCATGTATTGGTGAAATGAATCAGTTGTGTGTGCAGCGTCAATACGTACAGTCTTTGTCAAAAGTAACCAGGCTGCATGGCTTGATTCTAGCTCGTACAGTGGAGCCCTTACAGCTTCCCTGAAGTTGAAATGGTCGTTAAAGGTAAGAACCGGGGGTCTTCTTACCTTCCAACTCCTTTCGATCTTTAGGAAAGCCACAAGGGCTCCACTATACAAGCTAGAAACAAACCATGCAGCCTGGTTACTTTTGACAAAGACGGTACATCTCGAGTGTTTTATTCCACGTGTGGCTTTTTTGCGCTGCAGTTATATTAGTCATGCGATCATCGCTACCGTGCATCTATTCCAATCACGATTTCGGCTGACGAAGCCACCCCTTCCATGACAGCCATAGAGAAGCATGGTTGCCTGAGTGACCTGGATGAACAAGTGAGCGTCCCACCCAGATCAAGGGTCATAGTCACCGTATATGCCACTGATGCCAAGAACATGGAAGCTCTCATCGAGGGGAACGCGGAGCTGCTTCTAGAGCAAGGCATCGTCATCGCAAAAGGCACTGCACATTTCTACATGGTCAACCTGAAGTGCAGCTTACGAACTTCAGCGAAGGATGCCGACACGTTAACAATGAACAGAAGATCGTTTTCCTTGACGAACTATCCAACGTTCGCTAAGGAGATGCCATTTGGCCTCTGTTCCACACCAGCGACGTTTCAGCGAGTAGCTGATATAGCTCTGGGAGGCCTGAAGTGGCACATTTGTCTGGTATACTAAGATGGCGTCGCTCTCCTCGCCTCGAACTTTGAAGAGCACCTAGAAAGGCTTCGAATAGTAAAAGAGGCAATCATGTCCTACTGTATAGCCTAAAAAAGCAGATAAGTGCGGCTTTGCCTATGAAGAACTCCTGTTTCTAGGCCACATTGCCAGCAAGAGGGGATTATTCCCAGACCCGCAGAAAACAACTGCAATCACACTGTTTCCATCGCCGGCCGATAAGAAAGCTGTGCGCAGAATCCTCGGGCTGTGCGCGCATTACCGACGGTTTGTCACGACCATTACGCGCATCACTGAGCTACTGACCCAACTTACAAAGGTAAACGTGCCATTTAAATGGGAAGCGCCGCAAGTAGAAGCCTTCAAGAATCTTCAGGATGGTTAACAGTCCCCACCTATCCTCGCGTACTTCGATCAAAATGCCCAGTCTTAAATTCGTACTGACTGAAGCAGCGTGGTTCTAGGCGCCATCCTCATTCAGAAAACCTGCTGACTGGAGCAACTAATCGAATACGCTAGATGTTTCCTGTCCAAGACAGAGGCTCACTATTCGACAGCAGAAAACAAGTGCCTTGCCATCATCTACGCTACATCGAAATTCTACCCCTACTTATACGGATCGCTGTCCAAGATGGTCAGCGATCCCCACGCACTGTGCTGGCTTGACAGTTTGAAGGACCCCTCCTGCCGCCTCACTCGATGGAGCCTGCCCCTCCAGGAGTTTGACGTCAAATTTCTTTACATGTCCGAACGCAAGCGCTATGTCGTCGACTGCTTAGCTGCCACGAGCCCCTTTAGATGCACCGCCGCCGGACGACGATGAGGACGCCTGCCTGGGACCCATCAGCTGAAGCTATTTTCCACTATAGCAACGCTAGGACACCGACCGAAAACATCTTATCGAGCACTTGAAAGGCAAGGTTCCTACACCCCCCGCCTAGTTTAAGCGAGGATTGCCTTCCTTCTGTGCACAGAATGATGTCCCTGTGAAGAACTTCGCAGCGAACAAAACAGCCTATCTTTTTTTTTGTACCTGCGAGACTCCGTGAAGAAGTTTACAGGCTTCACACTACTAGCCGACAGCTCCGAATCTGTGGTTTTCTCGTATCGTCCGCCGCATTCAAATCAAGTATTACTGGCCCCGACGCTGTGCCGATGTCGCCCAGTATTTGAAAACCTGCCGAGATTGGCAGCAATGAAAAAGGCCCCTCCCACCCGACCAGCAAGAATTCTGAACCCTGTTGCACCACCATCAAGGCGCTTCAAGCAGATCGGCATGGACCTTCTTGGCCCTTTTTAGATGTGAGCGTCTGGAAATAAGCGGATCACCAGAGCGAGCGACTACCTGACCCGCTGTGCCGAGGCTAAAGCCCTACCGAACGTTACAGAAGCAGAAGTCACCAAACCTTTCGTGGAGTGGAATCTTACGCGACGTGGCACCTCCGATGTGCTCATCACGGACAGAGGAACAGCGTTCACGGCGGAACTGACGCAAGCCATCCTGCGCTACAGCCAAGCAAGCCACCCGAGAACAACTGCATATCCGCAGACCAACGGACTGAACGAGTGCGCGAACAAAACCATCGCTGTCATGCTCTCCATCTAATATCGATGCCTAACACAAGACCTGGGACTTCATCCTGCTTTCGATCATCTTCGCCTACAATACCGCATTGCAGGAGACTGCCCAGATGACGTCTTTTAGGCTCGTCCGTGGCAGTGAGGCCACCACAACGCTAGACGCCATGCTGCCCAACTTTACCGAAGAAGATAACGTCGACATCGCCGCCTACCAAAACGCGAAGATTTGCCCGATTACGGAACGAAGACCAGCAGCAGATCGACGCCAGTCGCTACAATCGACGAATACGCAACGCGGAATGCAAGCCAGGAGACCAAGTCTGGGTTTGGAGTCCCAGTCGCCGCCTAGGATTTAGGAAGAAACTTTTGCGCCGCTATTTCGGCCCGTATGTACAAGGTTCTTCGTCGGCTAGGTGAACTGGACTATGAAGTCGTCCGGGAGGAAATGATTACATCCCAGCGGCGCCGCGTGCTACCTGAAGTTGTCTATGTCGTCCGTCCTAAGCCGTATCATGGGCGCTAAAGGATGCTGTTCGTCCGCTCTCGGTGTTTATTGTGCACACGCCGTTTAATTTTGTTCATGTCATCTTATCTGCTTTAAAACATCTGGTCAATGCTTCTTCGGGAGAGGAATAATGCCGCTAATCTTTGTTCTGTTTCTGTGTGTATTCTTCAAAACTTCTGGCTCGGGGCTTTATCGCTTTTTTGTGATGCAAGAGGCGTTGAGGTTTATCTCGATTGATCGCATCCAGGTGGAGCACATTCTATGTTGTTTCAGACTAATGTAACTTTTCACGCCTTATCTCGAAAGTTCGCTATCAGCTTTAAATTGAGCACGGTCGAAAGCGGCGGGCATTAATTTCGATGACCGCCGAGCTCGCCTGTCGCTACGCCGCTGCTGGGTCAATCAGTTTTTTGTGGGCGCATGCTAGCTTTATGGGGAGTTTCGTTTGGAAGCCCCTTTCGCTGCCTTCCTCACTGCTGTACTGCCGTTACTATTACATCTCAATATAGCTAAGTGAAGTTTAAACTAGAACTTTAATCAGTGCTTATAACCAGCATGCTTGTGCGTAATAAACGTTCATGAAATTTCGAACAGCGCAGTAGCTATTGCGTGAATGTGGTGAGACAGAAAAAAGTAAAAGCACGCTTGATATTTCCCATGAGGACACGATGCTATTCCTATATAGTTAGTGTTCCTGTATGTTTGGTTTATGGTTTGTCTGGTTTAACGTCCCAAAGCGACTCAGGCTATGTAGGATGCCGTAGTGAGGGGCTGTGGAAATTTCCACCACCAGTGGTTCTTTAATGTGCACAGTACACGGGCCTCTAGAATTTCTCCTGCATCGTTTGGGTCAGCAGCCGAGCGCCATTACCACCGAGTCACCGCGACGGCTGCTCTTATCTACATTGTGCTGAGCAGAGCATTTACTCCAACCATGGTGACAGCTACCGTTATCTGTGTCAGGTGCAGCTCAAAATGGGATTGAGTTAGATATATTCAGCTCTTTTAGCACGAAGACACGTTCAAGACACGTTTAGCATGAAGCATGTTGTCGCCCTTCAAGAAAGCTCCACGATGGAAGCAAGCGAAGTACGTAAAACAAAAGAGCATACCGGTATCCCTTCCAACTAAAGCAGGGAGAATTACGAGCGACTTGCTTGTCAAGCCCAGACGCATATGAACAAATTGTTTCCTCTGCTGGGGATGTTAAACCCCCTATACTATGCCATAATATATCGTACCTTCAGTTTCCAAAGCTTATTATGCCGTTTTGAGCACTGCAATATTAAACTCGACGCATTCGCACAGAATACATAAGGCGCCCCCGGTGTGATGAAAATGCGACAAGGCGGACTGTCGAAATTGCCATTCCGCCTTGTGTAGTGGCGTTGGCACTGAGGTGTTCTCTTTAAGCGAGTTGAATGTTGGAAATAATAAACGGTGTGTTTGCCACTCAAGCTAGCGCATAGACTAGTCTGCTCTTTCCGGGCATACGTTGGAGGCGATTACGCCATGTGGACAGGCCCACATCGCTTACGTTTTAACCGAATTTCGTATAGGAAATTTCTATAACTAAGACCATGGATTAAAAACAATTACTGAGCGCGGCTCAAGAAGCTAAATTCAGCTGCACTAACCAAGAGGTCACGGTCGTGCAGCTTGTAGTTATCCAGGAAGCTGCCGTCCTGCTGCTGCTGTCTCATCATGTAGTGAAGGCCGCTGTTGATGATGATCTTCTCGATGTGAAGAGTGTTTTGCGTTTCGCACAGGGTCCGCACCACGAATGCTGTCAGCCTGCGTCAGAAATATTATGAGGCGCATACGGCGCATCGTAGTACCAAAATGCGCGTACTGCTGCCCTGCAGCTTTTATTATACCAAAGGTGACCAACCCTAGCCATCTATTGCAGAGAGAAGGTGGGCTCTTGATGATTACAGAGTGAACAAGAGGGGGGAAAGCCTCAGGTTGCTTGAAAACGTTTCAGCAAGACGACTTGCCTTCGTCATCTGAGTACGTGTAAAGCCTCTGAAATGTGCCATGTGAATACACGCGACAGCCCTGATGTCTTAATGCGAAAAGGGCTATCCACCATACCTGAAAAAAAAAAAAATCTCGATTCTTATATCAAGCCGGACAGCAAAACATTTATCCAACGTACAGAGGGCAAAACACATGCCTAGAACAACCAAACTGTGTGTTCCGCAGCTCCCAAAGATGCTGCAACCAAGGCAAAAAATGACGATGAAATTCTGTAGGTTTAACTGCACATGTTTATATCCAGACCATTTTTAACGAAATCTTACCGCTTGTTGAGCTATCGCTTGTTGAGCCAGAAACACGCTCAGAACGTGTTCTAGACATGCGTTTTGCCCTCTGTACATCTTCCATAAGCGGGACCTGTAGGCTTATTTTTGTGTGCACCAAGACAGCGTGCATTTCGTGAGGCACTTAAAGGCCAGATACCCCGTACTTACATCAAATTGGCCAGGACAACGCTCTCCGGCGCAAATAACTAATGCACGAAGAAACTGGCGCCGTTACCAACTTCCCTTCCCAAGTACGTGATATTGTCAGGCGAAAAAAACCCGTGCCCGCTGTGTTTCCTCGCCAATGGCGGTAATCGCCGTAAAAAAAACTGCAGCCACAAAACTACTGCTGCCACTTTCCTTGCAAAAATAAAGCCAAAAGCCAGAAAAGTTTCACGAATTCAGAGCACCTCCTGATGTGTGTTGCAACCGTTGTATTGAACACGCCTGATTAGAGCATGAAAGCCGAGCTCTCAATATTCGTCATGAAGCGTTCGTGCCAAGAATCTACGGTTGACTTGTATAGACATTTTTTTTTGTTTTCATTAAGAAATGCAACATTTGCACATGTCCAAGCAGAGTGGGCAGGGAGTGAAAATGTAAAAAAAAAACATATTTAAAAAGAGTTCAAAAAACAACGATGTTTGACGAAACGCAACAATGATTTATTTCAATCGGTTGCGGTGTGAGGAAAAAAATTAAAACTTGAATAACTTTGTTCGTTGAAATTACGGTTTCACCAAATTATGACGATGGGGGCGAGTGTGCGTCGAAGTTGAAAGCAGGAGATTGCGTGAGGGGTTAATTGCTAGACTTTTATCCATTTTCCCTCCGCTGTTCTAAGCGCTGAATGCTATTAGCTTGCATTATCGGAGATTGTGAACCGTAACGAGAAAATTTTGAGTAAACCCACGTAGCTTATCAAGACGGGTAATACAGAGTTTAGAAAAGGGATCACAAACAACGCATGCATATCGTACTTCGGTCAAATTGGTGAATTGTAAGCAGTTAATTTTGCACAGAGAGGTGGGGGGAGGGGAGGATTTTTAAGCTGATGTCTTCAATAAAAGTTTATGGTTGCTTTATGGGGTTTAACGCTTAACGTCGCGAAGGGACGCAGGCTCTGAGGGACGCCGTAGTGATCTTCAACGCTCACTGACATCGCATAGTACACGGGCCTCTAGAATTTCTCCTTCCTAGAAATTTGACTGCCGCGGCCTTGTTCGAGCCTGCTCCTTTCGGGTCAGGAGCCGAGCGCCATAACCACTGAGCCACCACGGCGGTTTGTCTTTAATAAAGTGTAGTTTACGCAGCGCAGAACGGCAGATGTTATCTATATACAGATTTCATCAAACATTTATAGCGACTGTACTTATATTTAGTCTACGTCTGCAGTTGTTACGAACCTAGCCTGTACGCAAGCGAAAGTGGAGCTTTTTGGACCGGGAATAAAGACTGCCTTATCATTACTGGGGTTCATTCCCCACGTTTCGCACCATTGAAGAATGTGAGTGAAAGTAATTAAGATGATATTGATTGCTACTTGAAGTTGTTGCCTGAAAAAGTGCAGAATCATCCATAAACAGCCTGGTTAGGTCGATGGGTTCAATTATAGTCACAACATAATTGGTATATTGTAAAAGCAACCGTAGTGACAACACACTTCTTTGGGGGAACCCGCAGCCAATCGGAAGACAGCGTAGTCGTCGCGTATTAACTACTACAGATTGACAGCTGTTCGACAAATAGTTCTTTGTCCATATGCTGAAAATTTCAAGAAGGTGAAAAAACATACTTTTAAGCTTACTGCTGTTTTCAACTAGGAAAGTTTTTTCATTAAACTTTCGACATAAAGACGGCAATCGACGCAGCGATGACCCTCAAATCAGTCGTTGAGGAACAACTTGCCACGGAAAGCTGAAACGGATGGGTTTGGTTTATTGGTTTATTGGGGTCTAACGTCCCAAACCGACTCAGGCTATGAGGGGCGCCGTAGTGAACGGCTCCGGAAATTTAGACCACCTGGGGTTTTTTAACGTGCACTGACACCGCACAGTACACGGGCCTCTAGAATTTCGCCTCTATCGAAATACATCCGCCGCGGCCGGGATCGAACCAGCGTCTTTCAGGTCAGCAGCCGAGCGCCGTAACCATTGCGCCACAGCGGCAAGGCAAAGCTTAAACGGGAACTGTAGGGCATCGTCGTAAACTTCAGACATACATGCTTTAAGACACTGTAATATTGTGGGGACCACCAAATTATGCACAGCTCTCTTCATCCTAGGCTTTAAACGAGGACTAGCCGCCGCGGTGGCTCAGTGGCTATGGTGCTCAGCTGCTGGCCCGAAAGACGCGGGTTCGATCCCGGCCGCGGCGGTTGAATTTCTTTGGAGGAGAAATTCGAGGCCTGTGTACTGTGCGATGTCAGTGCACGTTAAAGAACCCCAGGTGGTCGAAATTTCCGGAGCCCTCCACTACGGCGTCTCTCATAGCCTCAGTCGCTTTGGGACGTTAAACCCCATAAACCAAACCAAACCAAACGAGGACTAAGAAATAGCAAGCATACTCCTGCTCTCTTTCCCCACCAGCGAAAGGAAAAAAATGAAACAACAAAAAAATCGGCTGCCAAGCGATGAATATGTGTTTAAAAAGAAAAAAAAAGCACACAGCGCGAGTGTCTGATTTCCTGCGTGCTTCTTCAGTTTTGCACTTTTTCTAGCGCTAGGTATCAACCGCCGAGCCATCAGTCGCCCAATGCTTCCTGATGTGTTGGATCTTCCCTGCTCGTCAGGCAGGTTGTGAAGCTACGTCGCGTAATATTCCAGCAAGGTGTGTGCCGGAGCGCCGCGTGTAACGACAGTTCCGTGCGCGGTACAGGAGCACGACGAAACAACCAGCGCTGTGAAAATTGTCATTGTAGAATATTTGCATGCATACCACTGTGCATGCAGCATTTCAGAACGTCAGCGGCAAATGCCGAGAGCCGGCTAACTGCACTACAGCGGTAACTATTCAGAGGCGGTGCAACTTTACTTCATGACTTGTGCAGGCGGCACTGAAATATACATCAAGACCTGGCATAAAAAAAAAATGTGCTTTCGTCAGTTGTGAAGTGAACAGGGCAAAGTGCCAGGGAATTTGACATTGGGGTTGGCCGTCGACCTCCGAAAGTTCTACAAAGGCGTCCTGGGGAACAGCCACCGCAATTAAGAGTTCCACTAAATTGTCACCGTGACAATGATGCATACAGGAAAGAACAAGTGAACGAAGTACAAGAAAAAGCAGCTATATGGAAGGGGGGCACATTTGTTCTTTTGCTATATGGATGGGGGGCAACTTGTTCTTTGTCACCAAGCTCTGGTACGTCATGCAACTGCTGCACTCTTCCCTGCCAAATCTACAGTATATCGCAGTTTAGCTGTTTTTGTTTGCTCAACGACTGGGAACGATACAGACGGACGAACTTGTTCAAAAGTGTTAAAATGGTGTTCTCGGGCTGGTACATATAATTCTAGCTACGCCCGCTTGTCAACACATTTTTCTTCTTGCGAGATATTCGTGATTCTCTTTTGAGAACTTTGTGCCAAATAAGGTAGAGCCACGGTTTGCCTGATTTTGTTGTGGGAAAAAAAGAGTATTCCGGAGAAAACTTTACGCTAATTGAGAGAAGTTGTTGACGAAGTTAAATTTCATGTAGCGCTTTTCTCGAAAGAATATTCAAGTGAAGTGAAGCAGGACAAAGCTACATGTAGATCTGTGTTTTCTTGTTGTATCAGATACCAATTTACAGACCTTGTACGAGGTAGGCGGCGATGGTGACGTTTTGAATAGAGAAAAAAGAGTGCAAGTGGAGCCAGGAACCAAAACTTTCTTCTACAAGTTATTACCAGGTAAAAAGTTTTTAGAAGGGAGGGGTTTATTGTTACCGTCGGGTTCGTATTGCCTAATCTGCAAGTTGCCCGAAGCAATCGACTATGTTTATTCACTCCATGTTTATTCACTGTTGGCAGCGGAAGTATTTTTGGAATGTTTTGCGATGAACCATTAACAAAACGTTTCCGCTTCATCCGGGGGGCGTCAGATATTTGTCCATTAAAAATGAAGTGGCTCCCCGTTCGACGAAATAATGCTCTAGGGCCTCAAAAGCATATAACGCTCCAGACTGGTGGCTTATTATTGCGATCCGGACGTGCGACCAACCCGCATGTATTTTCAAAAAAATGTATATAGATGTTGGGTAGTGTTGAAATCACAATCATGTGTACCCGATTGGCTACGCAGGCTAAAAATTTTAGACTGTGAGAGAAATTTAAACCTGACAATGCCTGCCACGAAGATCTGGCAGGTTGCTGAAGAATTGGCGAATGTCCCTGCAGTTTTTGTAGTGTTTTGTCGTAGTATGGCAATAGAGAAAGAAAAATAGATGTGGCGTCGAGGGTAGCGCGTCGTGGCTGACAGTGGGAAGGTACTCGCTTCGAATCCTGCGAGTATCACTTTTTTCTTCGTAATTTTTATTCTGTAAATGCTTTTTTAGTAGGTGCCAAAAGCTTTATGTTTCTGAATTTTTTAATCCAGGCAGGTGTTTTTAAACCAGGGCAACCAGTGTCGCGCCTCAGTCTGCAGCGCCATACTGTGCCCATAATCAGGTGTGGCGCAGGGACGCTGGAGCCCAGCGGCACTGTGTTTTGCAATACGGAGTGTATGCGCTAGGGTCTCTAGCTGCGACATAACTTGGGGACAGTACATCTATATATAGACTACCTGGAGAATGCAGACCATAAGACTGAACAAAGGCACACGTTTAGTTGAACCAGTTCTACGCCCTTGGCGTGCTCAAGCTGCGGCATCTGATATGATTATTGGCGTTAACTTTGGTCTGGTTGCGCCCTACGAGGTGGAAAAAATAAGCGCTCGCATTGAAAAAATTTCAAGGGAACACTTTGGTGATCTAAAGTGAGATGAGGCGACAGCCTTCCCCGCAACGCTCTCCAGTGTCCTTACGCTTATTATTGATAACAAGGGTGTGTGCCATGCGAGCCTTTCTTTCTTCCAACAACAAAAAAATAAAATTGCAAACAGAAGAAAATGCAACAACTGACAAAAAGCTTTAGAACTGCATAACCAGGTGTCCTTGTTACGAGGAAAACACACCGTTAGTTAGGCCTCAGCGCTTGAAAATCGCCAAATTTTCAGAGCAAGGGGCGTAGTTGTCACATATACCTCTCCGCGTGAGCGATAGTGTGCGAAAAAATTAGCTCTCTAATCCGTGCTACGCCTAGATTATTCCACTGCAGGAATGCATGCGTCCTGACCCATGATCAGTTGCCGTAAACGAAGTACAGTTTTTGAGGCGACTTACTTTTCAACATGCGCCACCCAGTGCACACGCGCTCATTCGTATAATGAAATCGAAATTGGTTTTTGAGGAAAGGAAATGGCGAAGTATCTGCCTGACATCTCGGTGGGCACCTGAACTGGGCCGTAAGGGAAAGGATATACCCTTTTACCCTTTTATTGGTCCTCTCAGAAAAGAGAGGGTGCCCGGACCAGTGCTATCTGGCGCGACCCCAGCGATTCTTTTGTGAACGGCTGTGTACCGCGTGGCGGCGGTGGTGGTGGTGGTGGTGAAGAGCATTTATTTAGTTATTTACAGAGAGGTGCTCGGGGAGAGGCCCCTAATAGGTCTCACCCCTTACAATACTAGGCGGAGTCCCTCATTCCGGGATCCCGTTGGTCGAGACCGCTACACAAGTCCGCCAAACCAGGGCCTGTTGGGCCGATAGTTCCTGGCAGCTGAGCAGGGCCGCCTCCCAGTCCTCTCGGGTAGGGGAAGGGGGGATTGGGGGGAGAGAAGGATTTTTTCTGCATGCCCAAACCATGTGGAAGGTGTCGGCCACATCCCCACAGAATGAGCAGCGGCCGTCAAAAGAAGGATTAAAGTGCTTGAGAACCGCCGGGCACAGCAGGGTGTTTGTAAAGAGCCTGAGGAGAATTCGTTCGCCAGCTTTACGTAGTCCATTCATAGGAATTAGGTATCGCCGGTGTTCGGCACGATAGTGCTCAGTAATTTCTTTAAAAGAAAGGAGAGGGCTGTGATCTGGGTTAAGCTCCTCCCAAGGGACGCCTGGTGCCCGGTGAGTGAGTGCGCGGGCTGCCTCATGGGCGGCTTCGTTACCTGGCATGCCTTGGTGGCCGGGGACCCATATGATTGAGCGATGAGTTGGATCGCCGTCGCGAGCACTGCGGTGTAAAATTTGTTGAGCGAGTGGAGTGATCCAACCGAACTCAAAGTTAAGACAGGCTCCGCGAGAGTCTGTGAGGATGAATTTAGAGTCGGAATGGGAGGCTGCGAGGGCGATCACCACCTCCTCCGCATGCGTTGAGTTGGGCGCTCTGAACGAGAGGCCGTCCACCTGTTTTCCCTCGTGTATGACTGCAGCCGAGTACCATTCCCCCCTGGAGCGGTAGGGGCCTGCAATGTCGACGTAGAAGACGTGTTTCTTTGAGCCATAGTGGCGGTGCAGGGCATTCGCCCGCGCCTGGCGCCGGCCATTATGGTCTTCCTTGTTCATCTTAGTCGGAAGGGGTCGAACGTAGAGGGCGCTTCTCCACAGTTCTGGCACTCGAACCCGTTCCATGGTATGGTGATCATGTCTGATAAGTAACCGGTCCAAGAGGCGGCGAGCGGACACGGTCTGGGCGAGACGCGTGTATTGGTTAACGAGATGCGCCTCGCGGAGTTCTCGATAGGTGTTCACCACCCCCAACGCGAGGAGTCGCGCGTTGGAAGTGGACATCGGGAGGTCGAGGGCTCTCTTGAAAATTTTGCGGAGTACAATCTCCAAGTGATCTTCGTCATGCGGCGGCGGCAATATTTGGCGCCAGGGCGCACATGCTAGAAAACTCTCCCAGACGAACAATCTTGCGCCTTCGCTGTGCTGTTATTGTACGCAGTAGATGAAAAAAATCTGTGCCTCCCCCGTAACCCAGAGTAGGGTAAGCATGAAATGCAGAACGATGCAGAAGCGTACGCGGACATGACGAGACGCAGGCCTGACAAGAATGTATATGCAGCGCGTTCGAAACTGTCTAAAGTGCGTAGAGGCGAAAGCGTTTTCCGCACCACTTTGCCTATGTGACACTGGTGACGTCACCACTGGATTACGTCACACATAATTGATGACGAAGTAATGACAAATTACTAATTGGTGAGTAATTTCTGATTAATGGCAAAATAATAATTAACTGTTAATTAATGACGCTTAAGCTTCGCCTTTAGGAGTGGAACGCGACAGCGTGTTGTAGCGCTGCCAGGCAGTCCACGAAACGCCACCACCCGTTCGGCGCGATCTCCATCGAACGCGACGCTTTTTGAGGAAAGGAAATGGCGCAGTAATTTTCTGCCATCTCGGTGGACACCCGAACCGCACCGTAAAGGAAGGGAGGAACGCCACCACCCGTTCGGCGCGAAGCTACCGGCGCTTGTATGCCGGTCCTATAGGAGGGCTTAGAGTGTCTCGTTAAATCTCATTAAATCTCGTACAGTGCCCGGATGTTCTCGTTTCAGTGCCCGGATGAGTGGAATTCAGTGCCCGGATAAGTGGAATTCAGTGCCCGGATGAGTGGAATTCAGTGCCCGGATGTTGGCTCTCGATCTCGGCGTGACGTCACCCCACTGCCGACAACGGGAGCTAAAAGCATTTCATGCTTAAAAAAAACAAACCGTTCGCAGATAGTACTGCTTCATTTGACCATATTTGAACTAACACAACAACAGCCCACGAGAATTTTCGAAACTCCTCTGAGACCCACAAGGTCTCCATGGATGTCCCGTTTAGCCTCGGTGGACTGAACCGTGATGCGCAACATCAGTTGAAAGTCTAGCCGTTAAATGCATTCCTTCATAAAAAAAGCGAACCGTGTCAGCTCGAGAACGCAGCGCTTTCACGCTTTATCCGTAGCGGTCGAGCAGGGCACCGCTGTGTTATCAACGCATCCCGTAACGTGCCCGTAACGCACGAACGCTATGGTTTGTAGCGTAACGTTCTGCGCAGCGCATTCGTCGCCAGTCAGATTTAGCCAGGGTGTCGAACCGGAACCGAACCCGAAACCGGAACCGAACCCGCATTTTCACCCAGAACAGGAGCCGAACCGAACCCACATATTTTTCGCCATCTTGGAACTGAACCCGAACCGGAACGATTCAAAGGAACCGTTCCGAACCGGTTCGGGACTCGGTTCCGCACAACTTTTTGCAAACCCTGCATACCTCTTTTTTCAGACAAAATGAGATGGTCTAGCACGTAGGTTTACCCATCCGAAGCTGTCAGCGTTGGAAAGTGCGAAAATGGCCCCACGAATGAGCGACAACAAAACTGAATAAAGTCTGGTGGTGGTGGTGAAAAACTTTAATATTCAATAAAAGTTTGAGGGTCAAAAAACCCTGCTGCATGGTCGGTATCCTTAGTCCGGGACACCGCACGATGAGGCCCCGTCTCGCGCCCGCTTTACTAGAGTCCTTTGGGACTCCAGTGTGGAGCAGTTGAGGAGGGCAGTCTCCCATGCCTCTCGGGTGGGGGTGGGGGAAGGTAAGGATTCTGAGTACATGCCCACACCATGTGAAAGATATCGCAGATCTCTCCACAGAGCGGGCAGCGCCCATCTGTGTTCGGATCGAAGTGTTTTGCTATGGCAGGACAGAGAAGAGTTCCTGTCTCCAGGCGCCGCAGAGTTCGCTCCTCCGCATTACTCAGCCCCTTGGCAGGTGCCGGGTAGAGACGGTGGCTGTCGTAATAATGAATTAGGATTTCGCGGAACCGCAGAAGGGGTTTATGAGCTTCTGAGCCAGGAGAGCTAGGATGAGGAGCCCGGTGTGTGAGCGCTCGGGCGGCCGCATCAGCGGCCTCATTGCCTCGTAGACCAGTGGCCAGGAGCCGAGATCACTTTTGTGCGAGTTGGATCGGCGGGAGCGCGTCTTAGAATTTGGGAGGCAAGAGGTGATATTTCGCCTGCAGGATAATGTTCACAGGCCCGGCGAGAGTCTGTGATAACCGTTCTCGATTTTGGATCGGCGGCAGCGAGAGCTATTGCGACTTCCTCGTACTGTCTGGTGTCTGAGAAGAAACCTAATTGATGCTTTTGTAATGTACTAGCGCCAATTATGAAGCTTCGTACGGTATGTTTATGTAAAATCTTGAGTTACTGCTGCTCTCATTAAATGTATGCGTATGGTTTTAATCAAATTGTTAGCACTGCTTTAACTCGATAAAGCACTATACGTGGTCTGTTAGAAAAGTATCCGACTTTATTTTTTTTTGCGAACACGATGTATATGAACTAGCGCGCTTGCATCAGCCGACCTTGAAGCTTCGTGAGCATGCACGAATTTTTTCCCGCCTGCCCATAACGTCAGTCGCTGGGACGCATCGTCTGAGTGAGGCAGTGCGCAATGCTCTCGTCGGTTTTTTTATTGCAAGGAAAATGGCGGAGCGACAGGAGCGGCAACTCCCTCAAATTTTGCCAGAAACTAGGCGGCAGCCAAGTGGAAACCATTCAAAATACGCAGACGGCTTTCGGTGACGATGCTATGAGCAGCACACAGATTAAGCAGTGGTACAATCGGTTTAAAGACGGCCGCAAATCGATGGAGAGAGAGCCACGCTCCGGTCGGCCATCAACATGCCGAAATGACCAGGTCATTGCCGAAGTGAACGCTGTGGTGATGCGGGACATCGTGTGACTATCCGAGAAATTGCGGAAGAGGTGGACATCAGCAATTTTTCTGCACATTCCATTATCACCGAAGATTTAGCCTTGGAGAGAGTTGCAGCAAAATTCGTGGCGAAGCTGCTCACGGTAGAGCAATAGCAGCTTCGTGTTGAAGTCTCACAGGGCATACTGGATTCCACAAACAGTGACCCCGACTTCATCGACACCATAATCAAGGAGAGGGCTGAGTCGGGCTGGCTGGTTCATGTTGAATGGTACGGCAAAACACGCTGACGGACGGGACGGAAGAAGATGTGTTTGTCTCATCTTCTTCCGTCCCGTCCGTCAGCGCTGTTTTGCCGTACCATTCAACACCATAATCACTGGTGACGAGTCTTGAGTGTACGGGTAGGACCTGGAAACCAAATCCCAGTCGTCACAGTGGAAGCATTCCACGTCACCAAGACCATAGAAGGCCCGCCAAGTGCGCCGCAATGTCAAACTCATGCTGACTGCTTTCTTTGACTCCCTCTGTGTGGCACACCACGTGTATGCACACCTCAGGGTCAAACAATGCCCAAAGAGTACTACAGGGATGTCCTCCGTCGCCTAAGTGGTGCTGTGCGGCGCAGGAGACCGAAGTTGAGGTCAACAGGAAATTGGTGCATCCATCCTGAGAAGGCTCCTGCACAATCCTCGCACTTGATTCAGTCTTTTCGTGCGAAAAATCAGACTCCTGTAGTTCAACAGACGCTTTACTCTCCTGATATGGCCCCCTGCGACTTCTTGCTGTTTCCCAAAAACAAGAGGCCATTAAAACGAGCTCGATTTCAGACAAGAGAGGACATTATGGCTGCAGCGACACCTGAGCTAAACTCCTTTCCGAAAGGGGACTTTTCGGAATACTTCCAGCAATAGCAGCACCGCTGGGAGAAATGTGCGGACTCCCAAGGAGACTACTTTGAGGGCGATTAAGTTATTAACGCTCCAGTTACGCCAGTTTTATTTCTTCGGCCAAAGGACAGATACTTTTCTAACAGGCCTCATAAACACCAAATTTTTGCTTGGATGTTTCCTTCTTTGAAACGATGCTTTGGACATTGGTATACATGGAGCACCCCGTGGTATTCGCCTGCGACAAATAAATATTTTATATGTTAATTTCTTCTTGACGCTGTTTTGGTTCCATCAACAGAACGATACCTGTGACGTGTACTTGAATTTAGACTACGTGAGGCACGAAAAAATCAGCAATATAACTGCTAATGCGTCGTTTATTGTAATTCTAGCCTTTGAAGCAGGCTGGTTTCTGTGCAGTAGTGAGAAAAAACAACGTATCAGTGTTTGTATCAGTTTTTCCACGCCTCACGTGACATAAAGTTCAACTACACGTCACAGCCATCGTTCGGCTGATGAAACCGAAACATCATGGGAGAACAAGTTCCTTTCTAAATTATTCGGCGGCTATAGGCGAACACCACACGGTGATCCATGTTTTCAGATATCTAGGGCACCATTTGAAAGGAGAAAACCCGCAATAAAATTTGTTGTGCACAGTCCTTTAGGCACCGATTGAGGATACCTTCCCTTTCTTTTTGTCATTTACCACAAATATATGAAACAAACGACCCAACAATGTTGTCGGGGTGATTTTTGAAGAAAGTAAATGTCTCAGTAACAGTCTCACTTCTCGATGGACCCCTCAACCGCGCCAATAGGGAAGGGAGGAAGGTGGGAGTGAAAGTAGAAAGAGAGACACCGATGCCGCAGTGGAGGGCTCGGGAATAATTTCGACCAACTAGAGATCTTTAACGTGCACTGACACCGCACAGCCATAGCCTCCTTTACACCAGCCCACGGGCGCCTCTTGCGTTTCGCCTGCAACGAAACGCACCCGAGTTCGTACCCGGGTACACCGAATAAGCAGCCGAGCGCCCTAAACACTGAGCAACCGCAGTGTGCAGTGAAAAACTTACATCTGAAAGCGTTCGTTGTCTCAGATAACAGGTACTAAATAAAACCCCCCACGAAGGGTCAGTGGTGCAATAAAGAAAAAAAGAATGCCTCAGTGGCTGTGGAACTCGGCTGCTGATTCCAAGTTTGCGAGTTCGATCCTGGCCTCAAGGGCCGCATTTCGATGGAGGCGAAATGCAAAAATGCGCGTGCGCTTTCGCCAGTTCAAAAAAAAAAAATCCAGTGGTTTAACTCTTCTAAATCTAGTCAGACAGAGCGAAAGCTCCAGTACACTTGGCTACGCTTTGTTAAACGCGTGCAACGCCTCGCAGGCGTTTCAGGCACGCTATCAGCCACACTCTTATCCATGGCGAAACTGCATGCGAGAGCGGCGTCGCCTCCTTACGCGAACGCCAAGTTACGCGCCTAATCACATGACCATACCTGGCGAAGAGGCGATCGGCACACCGCGGGACCATGGTCCGAGCAGCGGCATGGCGTCTGCAGCTGCTGCGAGTCACGTGCTTTTACGCCATAGCCACTAATAGCCACACCTCCGGCGCTCCTCCTGCTGGAGGTTGAAGTGCAACACCCGATGACCTTGGCGAAACATTGTGTAGTGGAGCTCTCGCTCCGAAACCCCAGCTAGTCTATCTTAATCTTGAGACTTCCACTACAGCGTCCATTATAAAGCCCCCGTGTGTACCCGACACGTTAAACACGAGTGGTTACTACTATTACTGTTACTAGGTGTAGGTGTTACTACTAAGAGTGGGCACGGGAGAGCAGCTACCATGCGGTTGCTGCTAAGAACTCCGTTCTGCTTTCTTGTGCAGTTTGCTGTTCTCGGCTCATGGCTTTCACCGTCTGACACGTGTGTTGCGTCCACATCTGCATCGGATTCCCTGCTGCATCTACCACCCCCCGAAGCCAACAACAGCCTTCGATATCTGATCACCGAAAACGTCACCTTCACGCCCGTACCTAGTGGGACATCGACACTGCCACCAGCGGCAGCACTGCAGCGGCCAGATTTAAGCAACTGGTATTTCCAAGGCGCTTCCAGTGGGCACGGGAGAGCAGCTACCATGCGGTTGCTGCTAAGAACTCCGTTCTGCTTTCTTGTGCAGTTTGCTGTTCTCGGCTCATGGCTTTCACCGTCTGACACGTGTGTTGCGTCCACATCTGCATCGGATTCCCTGCTGCATCTACCACCCCCCGAAGCCAACAACCGCCTTCGATATCTGATCACCGAAAACGTCACCTTCACGCCCGTACCTAGTGGGACATCGACACTGCCACCAGCGGCAGCACTGCAGCGGCCAGATTTAAGCAACTGGTCTTTCCAAGGCGCTTCCAGTGGGCACGGGAGAGCAGCTACCATGCGGTTGCTGCTAAGAACTCCGTTCTGCTTTCTTGTGCAGGTTAGTCAGTCTGAATCTCTGCTTTGCAAACGTACAAACAATGTCTGTTTGCTGCTATTCCCTTGCCCACAAGTGCTGGTTGCCACTCTGAACGATTGTGTATCTGCTGCTGTGTTGCTATTACTTTCCGGTGACGTGGAGTTAAACCCAGGTCCTGGAGACGCTGACCGTCAGCACAGTGAAGTTATGGCCGCCATAGCTGCTTCGTCGTCCAAATTTGACGCGCGTCATACTGAAATGATGAATGCCATAGCGGAACTTAAGGTCAACCATGAAGCCCTTACTGAGACTGTTTCCCACCTCTCCAATAGAGTGGCTGCCGTGGAAGCCGCGGTTGAGTGTCTTGAAAATACGCCTTCAGGAACAGATATTGCTTGCGTAGTTCAAGAAGCAATTTCAAATGAAAATGCTGTGCTCGCGTCAAGACTAGACGATCTCGAGGATCAATCAAGACGCGATAACTTGATTTTTTATGGAATCTCGGACAACTTGTCAGAAACGTGGGTACAATCAGAAGCCCAGATACACCACTTTCTTTCTAAGTGCCTCAACATGAATTCGTCGGAAGTCGCAATTCATAGAGCCCATAGATAAGGCACATTTAATGTCGGCAAGACACGGCCTGTTATTGCCAAGTTTGCGTCTTTCAAAATGAGAGACTGCATACTTTCCCAAAAATCGAAGTTTAAAGGAGAGGGTGTGTCAATCGGCGAAGATTTTTGCTAAGCTACCCGTCGATCGAGGAAAGCATTAAATGACTTTGGAAAGGCTAGCGGTCAGTTATATTCTTTACGACATAACAAACTAATCGTAGGTAATAAGTGCTACGTGTATAGCACAACCACAGACGAAGTATGCGAGATCGGACCAGCAAGGAGCGCGACTCGACCCAAAACAGGCAACACACCACCGGTTTCACCCTCATTAAATTCAAATTCAGCATAACTATATCTTGTCCAAAGCGAAAAAAACTGCATATCTCTTATTTTCACGAATGTTCGAAGTATAACCAACAAACGCACATCGCTGTCATCTCATATCGACGCATGCTCAGCTGATATAGTTCTTCTTACCGAAACGTGGCTCTCAGCAAAAATAAAAAATAGTGAAATATTAGACTGTGAAAAAACATATAACTTTTACAGATTCGATCGCGATATCCGTGCAGGTGGAGGCGTACTCATCGCCGTGAATGCTGTTATCAATTCCTTCGCTATCCCCATTGATTCACCGTTAGAAATAGTTTGCACTCATGTAGCTTTTCCAACAGGCGATCTTATCTTTTGTGCATGTTATAAGTCCCCATCTTCACCAGCTACTTTCTGCGCTGATCTTCATGATGTCCTTAACAAATTAATTGTCCGATACCAAAAATCGCATTTGTTCTTATTAGATGATTTCAATTTCCCAAATATAGTGTGGAAAACTGGTGTTCTCTCAAGCAGCCATCCTCCGAATGCATCCATTTTTTAGACATCTGCGCTGTTTTCAATCTAACACAGCTGATTCATGAACCCACACGCACTACCAGCAGTTCCTCTAACACTGTAGACCACTTTTTTACCACAGCACCTGATTTGGTCTCAATTCCAACGTATATTAAAGGAGTCAGTGATCACTCGCTTCTCCACTTCGCAATTAAGAAAAAAGTTCGTGCCACGAAAGTCGTTAAAACTATATGTGACTACAATGCCGCCGATACCACATCCATCAAAGCTGAACTAGAGTCATTCATTACTGAGTACACACTAAACTTTTCTAAACGTACCGTTGAAGAGAACTGGTTATTGTACAAACACAGAATGCTTCCACTAATAGATCGTCATGTGCCTAAAAGAAAGGTTCTTTCGCATTCTGCCTCACCATGGTTTACTGCAACCCTACGCCGCCTGCGTAACAAATAGAAGCGTATTTTTCGTCGCGCCAAAGCAACTAACCTTCCTGAACGCTGGGCTGCGTACCATCACATTCACGCAGAATACGCTATCGCAATCAAAAATACAAAAAAGAATTTTTTTGACAACACCCTCCTATCGCTTCTACAATCTAATCCACGCAAATTCTGGAGTATTGTTGGAGGCAAAGAAAGCAAAGTAATCCAACAAGCCCGTTCTGACAATGTCCCGATCCCTCCGAACCACTGCTGTTCCGTTTTGAATGATGTATTTTGTTCTGTTTTCCTCAAAAGTGCTCCTATTACTCTTCCGTCTCTACCTAATTGCTCTTACTTGCCAATGAATTCCATTACTATAGACTTTGTGGGCATAGCAAAGTTGATTGATAACATGAAAATATCTTCTTCATCGGGCGAAGATTCAATCAATTGTAAAATGCTCAAAATTACTCAACCGTATTCGTCCATTATGCTTTCGATGCTTTTTTCACAGTCTCTAGGTTCCTCAGTACTCCCAAGCGATTGGAGGGTTGGCAAGGTTGTTCCGGTCCCTAAATCAGGTAACACCCATTCCCCGAATAACTACCGTCCCATATCACTCACAAGTATCCCATGTAAACTTTTGGAGCACGTTATATATTCGCATCTCATCACTTTCCTTGAGTCTAGTTCCTTCTTTGCGGCTGAACAACACGGTTTTAGAAAGACGTTCTCATGTGAAACACAACTTATATGTTTTACTAATGACCTATTTACCTATGGTGACATGAGCTTCGATGTAGACTGTGTGTTTTTGGACTTTGCGAAAGCTTTCGACACTGTTTCACACGATCTCCTAATTTTTAAACTTAGCATGCTTAACATTGATCCGCATGTACTGAACTGGATTAAAAGCTTTCTTTCTAATCGAACTCAGTACGTTTCTGCTAACGACTGCTCATCTTCTCACATTTCTGTAACATCGGGCACACCGCAGGGATCGGTACTGGGACCTCTTCTCTTCGTTATCTACATTAACGACCTACCTAAATGCATTTCCCATTCATCTATCAGGGTTTTCGCAGATGATTGCGTTCATTTATCGCACAATAACTGACCACACTGACTCTATTAAGCTTCAAGAAGACCTTACAAGCATATCTAACTGGTGCGATAAATGGCTCATGCAACTAAATGCTAGCAAATGTAAAACAATGCATGTATCGCGTCGCACTAACATCACTGACAACACGCGCACTTACTTTCTTCGTGGCACTTCCCTTGAATCCGTCAAGTCATACAGATACCTAGGTGTTCATATTTCACGTAACCTATCATGGCATATGCACGTTGAGCATATCACTAATAACGCTAACCGGGTTCTTGGATATTTAGGTCGAAATTTCTCTGCAGCGCTTCTACCAATAAAACTAACACTTTACAAAACATTAGTGCGGCCGAAGCTAGAATATGCTTGCGCAGTATGGGATCCCAGTCAAATCACATTAATCAACACACTTGAATCCATTCAAAATCGTGCAGCACGTTTCATCTTATCTAACTATTCTCGTCACGCAAGCATTACTTCCATGAAAAACACCCTTACCCTGCCAGACCTTTCCTCACGCCGCAAATGTTTTCGACTCTGTCTTTTCCATAGAATGTATCATCACAACCCTGTATTAAAGGATCATCTTTTTGCTCGACCATCATACATATCGTCCCGTTCTGACCACATGTTTAAAGTTGCTGTTCCATTTTCCAGAACAAAAATGTGTCATAATTCATTCATTCCCAAAACGAGCGCAGACTGGAACGACCTTCCTCCCTCCATCGCTGCCATTTCTGACATCTGCAATTTCAAGACAACTGTATTTTCTGCCGTTTTGTAAATAATATTGTTTAACATGCACTGTTCATTTTATGTATCTTACCACTACTTTCTGTAATGCCTTCGGGCCTGGAAAGTATCCGAAATAAATAAATAAATAAATAGTACCAAATAAAGGATGTCTGAATTGGTGCAACTTCTTTTTTTTAGAATCCGAATAGTCTTTTTTGCACACGACGAAAAGAAAGCAAGGAAAGCTCGGGATCTTGGCAGTGGTAGAGATATAAGGACAAAATTTAATACCGATTGTACAAAGGGGCAATGGCGAAATACACGCGTTCGCTGGCACGTGATAGTGATACGCCGAGAAAGGTGCTACTTACTGCAAAGAAATGTAACTGCGCTGAAATGATTTCGCTACGCCGATTGGCTAAAGTGTTATGCTTATAAAAAAAATTGTTGCCAGTCGCTAGCGGGTGGGTTCATCACACTGTTCTCGGACTGCTGGATCTTGAATTCTCTGTTTGGCGGCTTTTATCTACTTTTCGTGTCATACTTCAGGTTCTTGGTGTCTGAGACGGGGGGTTTACGCTTGTTTGTGGTTTTTTGTAGAACGCTTGGGCGACGGCATATGTTGAGCATTCACAACAATCCACCCCGGTTACATCGGGCAGGTGGGTGATGGGGGGCCCGAAAGAAAGTTGTTGAGATGCATTTTTATCAGTGAGTGCCCGGATGTGCGCCCACCTCAGTGTGCACCGAGGGTGGAGGCTGCAGGCACGCACACAGAGCGCGGTTATTTTTGGGTAAGGAGGCTATACTGCTAACGCAGTAAAAAGAACTAAAACTAAACGAGTACGGATACTCACAGTTGGATTCGTACCACTGGCGGCGCAACAGAAAAGCTCTGTTTAGAGATGGGTTAGACTACTTCACCATCTCTAATGCTTCTTTTTATCGTTGCTGCATGGAATATTGGAACCTTTCTGACCCTCCTCGTGCCTTGTTTATTCTCATCGAATGCAGCGATCTAGGCATAAGGCATCACGCCACCATGACTCTCTTACTCTGCCCGCACACAAAAATTCCCGAACCAGTCAGGAGGTTTAACTTTCGCAACATATTCCTACTGCGTTAAAGAGCACTGTTCATTGAACAGTGACATCGTTGAACGCGGTGGCATTATGCAGGTTTTCCACACGCTAAGTAGACCTATGAACACGAAGAGTTCGCACGGAATTCCTCAGTCTTTCATCGCAGACAGAAATGTTGTAGTGAAGTGCATGATCTCAGTGTCTTTTTAAGAGAGCTGAAGTATGTCCCAAAAAAACACAGCATCACGAAAAAAAAATAATTGTTCACTTATTTCTGGTTGCTCGCACAGGTAGCAATTCCCTTACCATGGCACAAACGCCTCCATGCCACGAAGGTACTGCCTAACGCGTAACGCCCATGTTTGAAGCATGGAAAAAGGTTTTCGACGCCGATTTAAACTACAGTCGAGCCATTATAACAATCTTGAGGGTCAGGCGGACTCCGTTCGTTATATCCGATGTTTGTAGTAAGCGGACTCTCTCTATAACAGCTAAAAATACTAAGGCCATTAAAAGTGGCGTTTATTTCTGATAAATCTGTGTTATGCGGGCCTACTTGTGGAAATAAGAGCCTGCCGCGGCTCCGTCCAGGCTATCTAGGGCGGTCATTTATTCCTCGTCGGCACCCTTGCTGCCAACTGTCAAACTAAGGGACGGTTTATAACTAATCGTGGTAAAAGTGTCTACGACAGCTGGTGGCAGGTCGGCCGCACAAGATTCCTGGCGGTTTGGGAGTGCTAATACACCTAGGGTTCAACGTCTTCGTCAGAGCACGTGCTTCTGCGGTATTGCAGTCCGCAGGAACGTAGTTATCCGAGGAAACATCTGGCCAGCCATGGGTGAACGAAGCCTTGCCACAAATCTACATGCGTCTGGTCACGTGTGCGTTCGAGCTGCTTCTGTCATTCGTGGGGTCATGCAGCGACGAAAGTAGCGCAGCGCTCGTGGCACTGAGTGCATCAGTTGCACTGTCCGCTGTATGACGTTGACTGCGCGTGGTAGGAGGGGAAAAAATGCAGCCGACAGGGCGGGCTGTGCATACCACGTGACCAGCATGACCAGCAAGGTTTTCAAAATTCTCCAATCTCTGCTGTTAGTTGATCCGCGACCATTATCAGTAGCTTCGTTTTCGACGATGCCTTCTTCCACTCGGGATGCTTTGCCCAGCCGACGAACTCGTAGGCAGTGATTTCCCTCGTAGGCCATCGACGCGGGCCTGGCAGGCACTTAATTACTGCCTCAGCACAGAGTTATAGCATATCGTACCTTGTTTACGTTACCATTTACGGTATTACCGGACACCGGACTTTCCGGTTAGCGCTGCGCACGGCAGTGCCGCCTGTTTTGTATTTTTTGGTTGAAATGTGATATGTCGTTTAAATATCGCTGAAATATGGTTGAAATCTGGTGAAATGCCAGGGCAGTGTCGTGAAGGTTCAGAGGCGCTCTTTAATTTCTGCGCTTATTAGAAGCACTAGCGCTTCAACGTCGGGGGTAGTTTACAGCACCTCTTTCTTCGCTGTAACCGATTGTTGCGGCCAAAGTTGTTCAATGTATCTGCGATGAATTTCCATTGCCCTTTTGCCTATTTTGACGGTAGCACCGCATCCTTTCGTAATAAGCGAGCGTCCGTTTTTCTGCGGTCGTTATAAGTGGGCTCGACTACATGCGCTGAATTCGCTTTAATACACTGGTGACAAGAAATGCTAGGTAAAGTAGCAGATATATGGGTAGAGGAAGTAATTAACGATCACAACCTTTGTCATGTGCCTAGTGGAGAGGTCGTACAGGTATGCTAAAATATCGAAGACTGAGAAAACCGAATAGTTCAGCACAAAGTTCTCACACGACCACGTTCCAGAAAACACAGATGGGCACTGAGTCTTCTGCTAAGCACAGCTGCCAGAAAGGGGTTGTTAGTAGTTCTGAAAACAAACGGCCTGAAACAAGTTGTTGGGCAAATGATGCGCGACAGATTCACCACGGGCGCAAAAAAATCTGTAGAGGAGCAGGTCCTTTTGACAGAACCCCAGAAAAGTTACAAAAATTCTGTGCGGTACAAGTGTACCTTCTTTCTCGCAGAATGCGGCACTTGCAAGAATGTTGCAACGCAACATCGCAACGAAGGTGTTGACAACTTGCGTCCATGCAGAAACGAAGCGTCCTCAACCCATCGGAGTGCACTTCTTTTATCATACTGTTTTTATCAGAAGAGGTCGACGTCATTTTAAGAAGCCAAAGCCGTAATTTCTCACTGCACTGGCGGGAAACCACGATTAGCTGTGCTTTTGAAGATGCTGAGCTATAGGAGCTCGAGATATGTATAACGCGAGTCACAAAGGCGATATCGATGAGATCATTCAAACAAAATGTGTTTGGTAATATGTGGATTTTAAGGACAGCTAGTGCTCCCACAAGGCTTTGGTTGAATGGGGAATGGGCGGTGAAGGGGTTCTCTCATATTCTCGAACAATGTAGTAGGGGGGGGGGGGGGGGGGGGTGACTGGCAAGTCGGTTTCGGGGCGGCGGTAAGGTGTCTCTCTGTATATAGGTGCCTATACATGACAGCTTCGTTTACCAATGGTTCGCAGAAAGTTAGAGGCCGCGTGTGGCGGTCACGTCGGCGTCCGCATAAGTGCATTGCGTGCGAGAAATTCCCGACTGACTCGAGCTTTAGGAAGATCAAGTTCTCGCGCGACGGGGTCTCCGAAGTGCCCAAGCTGGAGGGTATTGTAGATAAAAAATCCACCGGCTTTTCGCCTTATACCTCATCAGACAGAATATGCTTGCACATAGCCGATTTTCATTAATTTCGAGTTCATTTCATTTTGCGGCTCATGCATATTCGCCTCCACCGCGGACAATAAATATAGTGTGTAAAGTGAGAAAAGGTCGATTTAATGAATTTTTTGCATTTTTTTATTTTATATATCGATGTGCAAGAAAAAGGAAACAAACAGCATAACAATGTTGACTACAAACCATCCACGTTCTATTTTTTTTGTCCTGAACCCGTTTGAACCCGTTTGAACCGGTTCGGTAAGATGCGAACCGGTTCGAACCGGAACGAAATGTCGATCTGGAGCCCAACCCGCAATTGAACCCGAAAAGCGTGAACCCGAACCTGAACCGAACCCGAAAAAATTCCGGTTCGACACCCTGGTTTTAGCTGAGCGTTTTTTATGGCCAGCGGAGAGGAGCGGGCGAGCTCACACGCCACTGCGCATGCGCAAGTCCCTGGGCCGGCCAGCGTTTTTACGAAGCGAAGCTTACGCCTAAAGTCACTGGAACTCTGAAAGTACCGCAGCCAGCGGGCGGCGCGCGGGCAACATTGGGGTGTTGTTGCCAGAGGTGGTCCAGCGCTGCGAGCGCGTCGTCTGCTAGGCGAAGAACACAGACGTGATATTGAACATGCTGAACGCACATAATTATACCGAACGCACACAGACGCGATACTGACCATGCTACTTCGTAAAACACGCCGTCCAACCACCTCGGAAGCACTGTGCCCCGTCGGCTCCTAGAGCGAGTGGACCATCTATGGCGGCGCCTAATCACCTGATCGCCACTGGCCAATAGGCGGCGCGGCGGCAAAGAGAAAACAGCTGCGGTACTTTCACAGTTCCAGTGACTTTACTTACGCCCGCTTTGAAGCCCTCTCCAGCGATACGCAGCGCGCGGGCGTGTTTGGGTATTCAAGATGACAGCCTCTTTTGTATATCTAAAGCGCAACACTCGCCAAATAATTAACTAAAAACACAGAATATATCTTCACTAAACAGTTTGAGCGCATTATTAGAAGGCTTAATTTATTTATTTATTTATTTATTTATTTATTTATTTATTTATTTATTTATTGAACCTCACAGGCCCGAACGGGCATTGCCTGAGGGGGGTTACAGTATCAAAAAGGATTTCAGCAACAAGAGGCAAACACTGGGTATATAAGTATCAAAACAGAACATAATTCACAAGAACTAACAGAAAACTAAATCGTACCTACACAGCGCAATACTTACAGGTGCATACATGCATATACGCAGAAAAATAAGGCTAACATGGTAGCACATGTACGATGTACAAAATAACACATTTATTTATTTATTGAAATTCTTTTTACTCTAACTCGAATTGTGACCGATAGGTCGGAGCAGCAGAGCAAGCGACTCGATTCCGCTCCAGAAGACGGGCGATCCGCCCGGCTGATACTCTTTTCTCGCGCGTCTCCCCGCTGGTGTACTTGCTCACCCGCTCTGCCCCGCTGGCCTTAAAAACGCTAAGCTTAAACTGCCTACCTTCGGAGTCGCTGCGCACGCAAGCCCACTGCTTATGCTACTGAGAAAACAAAGGTAAAAAGTCATTGAAAAATAAAAAAGGCCCATGACAGCTTGCGCTAGGCCGCAGTACAGGCGTTTCGCACATCCTAAAAATTAGAGATCACAGCGGCGACCCGCACTGGGAGAATACGAAAGCATTGACGCTTCCTCGGCACTCGTCGCCTCTATCATTTTCTTTGTTCATTGAACTACTGAATTAGGCCAATTACCTTATACTTTAATTAAAGATAGATTCATTTACGCTGGTTATTAAGGCGGAAGCCTTTAATGCCTCATCGTTGTAAGCAGGAGCTGTCGACAAGAAATATCACGCTTTTCAGTTGGTCGAAACGGTCGTAACGTCACAGTGCACGAATTTCAAACGGGGCCAATTGTACTTTGGCTACTAAGCATGCAACCAATTAAAGGGATCGTATAGTGATGCTCCAAGTAAGTTTGAGTTTACTTAATTGCTTACTTAACCAATTAGTCCAATTAACCTTTCTAGTCAGGCCAGATAAATGAATAAAACCGATTAAGAAATTGGCCGAGCTTGGGAATCGAACCCCGGTCTCCGGAGTGCGAGTCGAGCACACTACCACTCAGCTATGCCAGCTCGATGGTTTGGAATGAACAAAGGTGCGCCTAGTGAATGCGATGTCTTCGTTCACTCCCATCTTCCTCCCTTACCGTTACGGCGAGGTTCAGGTGTGCACCGAGATATGCGAGACAGATACGTTTCCTTTCCTCAAAAAACAATTTATTGACGAGCAAGGCGTATTTGTCCGCGTTTCAGATTGGTCCAAATTGTCGTGATGTCACCACGCGCGAATTTTGACGGGTGTCCACCGAAATATGTGAGACAGTTACTGCGCAACTTTCTTTCGTCAAATACCATTTTCGACTAGCGCTACTCATATATGCGAGACAGTTAATGCGTAATTTCCGTTCCTCAAATACAATTTCTATTTCCTTCATTACGGCCCCTCTTTCTTCTTTCCCTCCACTTCCTCCCTTCCTGTACAGTGCGGCTCAGGTGACCACCGAGACGACAGAGAATTACTGCGCCATTTACTTTCCTTAAAAAGCGTTGCGTTCAAAGGGCAAGGCATCGCGCCGAACGGGTGGTGGCGTTCAGTGGACTCCGTGGCAGCGCTACAACACGCTGTCGCGTTCCACTCCTAAAGGCGAAGCTTAAGCGTAATTAATTAGCAGTTAATTAATACACCAACAAAATGTGAAGTGAACAATCGTGTAGCAGAATGCAGCACTCAGGCTTTCGCCTTTCAGCACTTTAGCCGCTAAAGTTCCTCGTAATTTTTTGGATCAGATCGTATGGTAGGCACTCGACAGCATGACGGCCAGAACAAGAAGAACGCATGTTTATTGATGGCCATCGTATTTATAGGTTTCCATAGCGCGGCGGACCCACTGCGCATGGCACGTGCACAGTCATCAGGCTATCACACAAGCCTGATACATTATACCTTCTTTTATCTCAATCAACCATTTTGGTTTTTCCAATTTGGCGCGCTGGTTGCTCCTCCGTCCGCTTAGTATATCGCCGTCCAGCTTATTCAACTGTCCGTTTTTTGCTGATCACTAATTAACTAATTATTCTATGTCAATAAATTTTTGTTTGATTAATTATCACTTATCAATCCTACTTAAAGTCATTTCAAATTTTTATACTACTTTGCCTATTTTTGCACTATTTTGCCGTCCACGCCTGTTTTCATGTCCACTCAATATATCGACGCCCGCGCTATTTCGTCTTTTTGTCGACATTTCTGGCTCCATTTAATTAACTAATCATCCTATCGACATAATTTGTTCGCAGCATTCTCACATCATCCTCTTTCGATTACGACCCCTCATTTGACGCTACCTCTTCTGTGAACGTCACAACTGCTGCCGAAACGTAATAAGCACACGTTTTGCGCATAATTTTTGGTGGAACGACACCGCCGACTTCGCCTGGAGATGCTTCCGCATTGATATGAACGAAACTGCTGCGCGAGAAAAGCGTTTCTGGGGAAGCAAAACGGCAGCTTGGCGCGACCTAAAAACCCGAGCAGTGGAGTGCTCTTGCAAAAGACTCCGCCAGCGCGTTCCTGTTCGCTGTGACGACGTTCTCCGAACTCGGAGGGCTGGTCCTCATTAAGGTGGTATAAGAAAACTGCTGGAGTGGAATTCACCTATGCCGGCCAATGGGCTCGGGTGAAGCCGGCGACGGCCATCTAGCGAGGGGAAAGTAGCGGCCTCCCCAGCGCTTAGCAGCTCTGTTCGGCGACCTTGGGAGTGTTTTCTAAATATTTAACGGATTTTTCAAGTTTTTAAGCCACACTGTGGGCTATCAGACGAGCCATATTGGAGGTCTTCGGATTGATTTTCATCACCTAGGTTTCTTCAATTTTCAAAGATTCCAGTGTACTGGCGCGTACTTTTATTTTAGCGGCACCAGTTTGCAGCTGCCGCTAGCGGAAAAGAGTCCATGACCTGGAGGTCAGCAGCTGAATCCCTGAGTCAAGGCCCACTTATGTTGGTTTAAAGTCGAAAATAGTTGGCCCAGTAATTCGCGTTTATTCATCTCCTTTAATGCACTGTGTTAAAATGTAGAAATTGAACAGTCATTCAAGTTGTCCGACGAAGAAAAAATCGAAGCAAGATAAATAGTTAGGTTTGGTTTATTAAGGTTTAACGTCCCGAAGCAACTCAGGCTATGAGGGACGCCGTAGTGAAGGGCTCCGGAAATTTCGACCACCTGGGGTTCTTTAACGTGCACTGACATCGCACAGCACACGAGCCTCTAGAGTCTCGCTTTCATAGAAATTCGGCCGCCGCGGCCGGGGTCGAACCCGCGTCTTTCGGGTCGGCAGCCGAGCGCCGTAACCACTCAGCCACTGTGGCGGGTGCAAGATAAATAGTAATGCATGCAAAAAACCTCACCAGTTAATGCAGTATTTTGGAACGGCAAAATGAGAACCACAGCTTCAAGAGGATAAAAAAAAAACATGCTGTAGCAAACAATACACCTGTCTGACGCACTGGTACAGGAAACTTTGTTAAGCTCAAAAGAAACAGATGTTCTTCAGTTCATAGAGTTCGAACAGAAAAGGCTCCAAGGACCAACTTTAATTCTGGTGTGGTTACACAACACTGTTAGCAACATGAATACTAAGAATAAATCGCTTTTATTTTGGCACATTTATAGCGTTTGTTGGCTGAAAGGAGACACACCTGTGAGTGAAGGTGGCAAACTGATACAATACACTCGCAATTCGCAACTTAAAGAAAGTGGCTGACTTAGTTTGGTTTATGGAGTTTAACGACCCAAAGCGACTCAGACTATGAGAGACGGTGCAGTGAAAGGCTCCGGAAATTTTGACCACCTAGAGTTTTTTAACGTTCACTGACATCGCACAGTACACGGGCCTCTAGAATTTCGCCTACATCGAAATTCGACCGCCGCGGCCGGGATCATACCCACGTGTTTGGGGTCAGCAGCATACCGCCATAACCACTGAGCCACCGCGGCGGCCCGAAAGTGGCTGACTTCACGAAGTACTGTGTTGGAGAGCAAAGAGTAGAGATTTGCGGGTTCAAAATGCATTATTTACCAATATTTACGCATGGCTTGCATGAAGCTACACACCAGAATGACACGTCTTCGTTACACACACATTCTTTGCAACTAAAAACAGTGGCGCTTGTCGCTGTGAAGGTCACGACTGTGATGCTGCGCACCAAAATTTTCACTGGTGCTTAGATACGATTAGCCTTGAAACGAATAACCACACTTGGTCCTTCGTAATACGCCTATTCCTCTTTTTAGTGATGAATTCTGATTCTAATATAGAGCTCCTCCACATCTTTGCAAAGCTTGCAGACGTCATTGCCCAATGGATCGCAGTCCACGACATGCTAATTCAAATGAGAAAACCAATTTTTTTCTGGCGAGATCTGCTCTACACTTCCACTACTAGGTGCTTTGTTTTCAAATGAATTATCTCAGGAGGGCACTTTGTTGACCTAAAGCGCGGTGAGGCGAAAGGTTTAGCGCGGTGTTGGGGCTCGTGTTACTGATGTGTGGTTGATAAATTAATTACGTACACAATTGTTTGTAAATCTTAAATGCTGGAGTCACTGCAGGGCGTTTGGGAAGCATCCGTCTGATACGACGCTTTTCTGCAAACACTCTCTAGCGTCTTAGGCAAGGAGAACAACATATGTGGTGGCAGCAAGTAGCGCAACTGTCGCTTGTGCAACTTCCTGAAACAATATAGACTGCAAAGACGCGATTTTGTTTTGGGGTGCGTTGCAGAGGACGCTACAGAAAGATTTCCTCCTAAATTCTTACAGTGTGCGCTACCTTGTTGTTTCCCAACCTGACTCGAAACCTCATGATATGATTCTGCTCATTGGACTTCATAGCCTTTGGAAAACGCGCATGCAAGACCGCAACGTTGAACCTGTCGTTTCTCCCAGAATTCATTTTAGCCGAAAGTTGCTGCAGGTAACGGACATTTACAAAGAATTTGACTTTTTACCGGATTGGTTTCCTCTCCTGATACAGTGTATATCCTCACTGGCCTTTTAGTTCTAATATGTTTACTATCATGTTTGTGCCATGTAGCGCCTACCTAGGTTCTATGTAAATAGCCTTTTTTTGGGGGGTGTATACACAGACATATGTATATATATCCTTTCTGTAGAAAACCATGTAAATAAATAGCATGAAAATAAAAAGCAAGTAGCGCAGCCATTAGCACGCTCGGCTGCGGAACGAAAGGATGCTGGATGGAATCGCATCATGCACAAAGATTTTTTTTTCTTTTCTGACTAGAAAAAGCGCGACTTCTCTGCTGACAACCTCCTGTCGACAACGATGCGGCATTAAGGCTTTCGCTTCAATACTTTCAGATTCTGCTTGCAACAGACTCAGCCCATTCTCTGCCATTTCACAAAATGAGATCACATCCGCTGAGGGTAATGCAAGCCCACCTCGGCTTTTTTTTTGTTTCACCAGCGCTGGCTGTTGTTAAGCTTAAACAGCTGTAACACATTAACCACAGGTGCTTTTTGCACGAATCTTTCCAACGACGAACACTGAAATGTAATGTGCCACAAAACTAACAAATGGAGATAGGCTTTCTGGGTAGTCAACTCGATGCGTGTAATCATGGTCCTCAGCATGCAGTAAGGGGCGCCTTCGCATCACGGCGACAGCTGTAGTTGCACCCTCTTTAGATGCAATAGCAGATGCTCCAAAGACAGATACAACGTCTTGTGAACAGTTTCCAGATTCAGAGGATTTCAGCACCGTCCCCACAAGACGCTTGTAGGAAGCCATAAATTGAGCTGCTGTCGGATTATTATTGAAGCCGCCTGACCTCTGATACAGCCAAAAAATGTCTCGGCATGATCTTGGCTCATCTTATGAGTCAGTAAATACTTGAAAGGGTCTCTATGAACAAGCTCATCAAAAATGTTCACGGTGCTTTGCATGAATTTAGAAAGCCCACAAATCCTGCTTCCATAACACCTTCTACAACAGGCCGTCCTGCTGGCTCATTGAGAGCGCTTATGTCGCTCCAGCATCGGAAAAAATGTCTTTCAGCAATCTTCATTTTGGGTTCGCAAAGGTTCCTTGTAAGATTTCCCCAAGGGGTTCCTAGAATTCAGGATATCCAACAAATGGTCTAACAACCTCAAAATTCTGGCCAGTACAGCGGCACCTCTGAACTGTGGAAGCTTTAATACCTGCATGCTCGTAAACGTCCAGAGCGTAAGCTACCGAAGCACTCAATGCTTGGAGGGCTAGCCGGACCTTCATTTTTTGTTTCGCACACTCGACGTGTATATTTGTAAGCTTATTGGACAACCTGAGGCCTCCATCACGCTGCATGGCATCACGCACTTCACAAGCTGCCCGTTCACAAACGCTTCACAAACTGCCGCATCACGAACTCGCTGTCACCATCGACAAGATGGCTCACAGTTGCTGAAGAATTTCTGATAAGCTTGCTCGTATGGCAATCGTCCAACATGATATACGCTTTTTTGGAAGAATCATTTGGGCTTTCGAAGCATATGGAAAAGTGCTCACCACCAAGGCGAAGCTCCGCAGACAAATTTGCAGCCATGCTAAAATTGCTTGATGCACCATCAAATGTCAGAGAGATCACCTCAACCCATACAAAAGCCAATTCCTCAATGCACTGCTTTGTGAGTTCAGCTTTTTCAAAGCCTGTTGGAGAGTCTATCAGAAAATATTGAATTTCCCTTTCTATTCCCCTCCTCCCGGTACAGCAGTTGTTACATGTCACTCGAGAATGCTGAACTAAGTACTTCAGGGCCCTCATCAGACAGACGTTTTCTTCCCTTGATTGTGCTTATAATTTCCTGGGCTGTCTCATTTCTTTTTTGCAACCTTCATTTGCTTTGTTGCAAAACCTCGATCGTTTTCTTTAGCTTTGCCATTTCTTCTTCAGAGGCGTGTCGCCTATTCTCATACAATTCCTTTCTAGGCGGAGGTAAGGCAGCCTCATCATGATGAGGTGTTGCCGGTGCTCCAACGTCCTCATTGCATGGAAAGTCTCGGGACTTCACTCGTGGCCTTTTCTGTATAGTCTGCATCATGAAATTTACTTTTATTCTAGTGCAAGGCAATGCAAATCTGTGACCAAGCTGATTTAATGATAAGGACAGGGGTAACAGGGTGTCGTTGAGAAGTATCTTGTTGGCAATGGCGATGACTACATAAACAAAATTACTATTATGCCACCAGAAAACACATTTTGAAACCTACAGTCTCCTTGTAGTCCATACACTGCTTCTGAAGTATGTTTGGAAATCGGTCAGTAACATAATACAATGCAATATGTGCCTCTGAAGAAATCTTTCCTACAGTCAGGCGAAAAAGTTTTCCAGCGACTGCCGCGATGACCAGATCGGTTTGATACGGCGAGCTCAGCTGACGGCAGCATCCAGCGGAGCCCTGGAATAGGGGCAACCGACCGTTGCGGATGGACTCATCTGACCACATAAAAAAAAACACTTGTGCTAGAGCCAAATAAAGTTATCCTATCCTATCCTATCTATCGGGATGCGGGTTCGCGCAATAAAAAAATATTCACTTCAATTAGGCAAAGCAGGGCAATGAAAAACACTGTTGCACGAGGGGACATGCGTGCTCGATAGAAAGGAAAATTATCAGCTGACTGACTAGCGAGCGAATGCAGAAATAATTCTTTTCCCTACCAATCCCCTAACTTATGTCTAGGACTGTACTGCTTGCGTGTCAACTTCTCGGAAACACCAGCGCTCTAAGGCCCTTTGGCCTCAGCACAGCACCGTGGAGAAAATATGCGATGACCCTGAACATATAGGCTAACGACACTGAATTGCTATCAGGATTTGCAAACGAAACAGAAAGAGTCGAGAGAGAAGTTTACTGATGTTGAATATGCATCACCCAGACAAGTTTGAGTCCCATTAGGATAATAACTGCGCTCGGCCCCGTCAGCCCTTTATGTTTTAACGCAAGGAGAAACGGTCTTGAGCATTTATCATGCTTACTGGCGCCTGTAGTCGATACGAGAATGCACGAAACACAGGTGGTACTGCGCCTCGGCGCAGCCGCGTTGTAGTTTCTATCCGGTTGAAGCATCCTGGAGTAAAATGGATCGAACACGAGCGGTCTTCGTCTTTTGCTTGACAACCATCTTGACAAACAGCTCGCTCCCAGAGTCTTCGCGCCTCAGGATCCCTCGGAAACCTAGCAATACGACATTAACTGTTACAGATGTGCACGTACAGTCTTTGTCAAAAGTAACTAGGCTGCAGGGTTTGCTTCTAGCTCGTACAGTGAAGCCCTTACAGCTTCCCTGAAGCTGAAATAGTCGTTAAAGGTGAGGACTGGGGGTCTTCTTACCTTCCAAAACCTTTTGATTTTTAGGAGAGCCACAAGGGCTCCACTATACAAGCTAGTAGCAAACCATGTAGCCTGGTTACTTTTGACAAAGACTGTACGTGCCGCAATGTTCGGCTAGCTCGGAAAGCCCCTTAACATGCGGAACTTAGTTGTGAATGTGACTTCTGGCGTCGTCTTGAAACGGTTTGTTGACACTGTTTGTACAACCGTAGGTGGGCGGATGAGGTTAAGAAGTTTGCGGCGATACAGTGGCGGCAACTGACAAAGGACAGGGTTAATTGGAGAGACATGGGAGAGGCCTTTGCCCTGCAGTGGGTGTAGTCAGGCTGATGATGATGATGATGATGATGAAGCCACGGACGACCCCACTACGCTTGTTCTGGTCGGATTACATACCACGCGCGAGTGTGACGACCATTTCTTCGTGCATGCACTGGGCGCGCGCTGCTGCAACTGGTTTGCTTTCTGCCCCCAACAAGATGGCGTCGCACAGACTTCACTTCACGGGTGCTCCCTTCACTCCAGAAATTGTCTTTAAATTCCTTGTTCCCCACCGGCGCAGCTGCGCGTCGCTTTTGCCTTCATGTACTGCGTGGCTAGAAGGCGCTGCGATGCGATTCAAGCCCCGCTGGCTTTCTTCGTTCACCTCCGTCCTCGCTAGTCCAGCTGAGGTCTCATAAACGTAGAAAAATAGGATCTGAGTAGACTCACCAGAGGCTAGGGGGCTTGGTTGGCTCAACTGCGAACGAGCCGTCGTCTCTCCACCAGGATAAGATGCGCCAATAACCTAGTGCGGAAGGATTTTTTGTCACGCACAAAATCAGAGAATTTAGGTCACATGCTCTGTAAGAGGATAGTAATATTTTTTTAACGTCAAAAAAGAATTGAAATGGCATGCCCCTCAGGTAAAGGCCTTCCGTAAACAAACCTTTTGGCACGTTAACAGAACGCCGACCCAAGAAAATGAAACACAGTTTAAAATTGACAATTTTTACAGCCTTTCCGTAGAAAGTCTAAAATTTTCTTTCACCTTGGGCATTGCGTAACTGCTACAAAATGAGTGTCTACTGCTATTGGAGGCCAGAAGTCCGGTGAAAATAATAAAGAGTGAAAAGATAAAGTGATGGTGAATTTGCGTAGTTTCTCCAAACCCAAATTAGGTGTGCTATTACTCTATGGCCATTGTTTACCATTGTTTCGCGCTGACCTGCTGCCGATGTCACACACAGACACAGACACACACACACACACACACACACACACACACACGCACGCACGCATACAAGCGCGCGCAAACACACACACACACAGACACAGACACAGACACACACACACACACACACGCACGCACGCACACAAGCGCGCGCAAACACACACACACACACACACACAGACACAGACACAGACACACACACACACACACACACACACACACACACACACTCGGACCAAGATTTATAAAAAACTAAGCGTTCTTCCGAACTGAATTTGCGTGGATGTTGTTATGGTTTACCTGAAGTTACAGTACTATTTATTCTGCCCTCCAATTCGAATAGTCAAGATAGAAAATAACTTCTTAAATATAGATTGAAACGTTTAGGCGTCAACAGGAAAGTTGTGGAGCGCCACAAATATTGTACAGTCCACGCGCTTCCAACGAGACAGACATAGCGTGGCCGTTTTTATTTGGAAAAACGGAAGCCCTGGATGCGCCGCGATTACAGCGCTCTCATCCGTGCTTTGTAAAAAAACATCACTCGCTTCGTACCTTTCGTGCTGCCCAAGACAGGTCTTCACGTTGTGCTTGGATCCAAGATCAGCGCCAGTAGGTTCGGGCGGCAATTGAAAGAAAGCGCGGCTCCTGTTTTTCAGCGTAATTCACACGACGTTATCAGGCTTGTTATATGCGTCATTGCTTGTTGGGATCTTGTTTTCAAACTCATGAGAATGTCATCGTTCCTGCGCATGCATTCTGCTAACGTGAGAGTGCAACTATCGCTGCAGAAACGGGAGCTGGGCTTTCTATCAACTGCCGCCCGTACCCACTGGCGCTTACCTTGGAACCAAGCACAACGAGAAGCTCTCTCTTGGGCAGCCCGAAAGGCGCGAAGCGAGCCATGTTTTTTACAAAGCACGGATGAGAGCGCTGTAATCGCGGCGCATTCGAGCGCATGGAGTGCGCTGTCACGTGGTATTTTTTAAGCTCCACGGCCTTTCGTTTTTACCGAATAAAATAGCCACGCTAAGTCTATCTCGTTGGAAGCGCCTGGGTTGCGCAATATTTGTGGAGCTCCACAACTTTCCTATTGACGCCTGAACGTTTCAAGCCATATTTAAAAAGTTAATTTATTTATCTCGACTAATTATTCAAATTTAGAGGAGCAAAAAAATGGTACTGTAACTTTAGATAAACCCTAATATCTACACGATTTCAGTTCTGAAGCACGCTTAGTCTTTTTTCAAATCTTGGTCCAAGTTAGCTGGGACACCCTGTATACATATATATATATGAGAGAAGCCAACAGCCACAGAAACCAAGGGACAGAGGGGATTTTTAATTGATTTATATTTATTTCGTGGTGTTGATCAACTTTGGATATTACTGAATAGGTTATCGCTTAAAGCTAATTGATTGGAAAAGCACAAGAAAAAACAACCACATGCCGCCGGTGGGGACCGAACCCACGACCTCAGAATTACGGGCCCGGTGCTCTACCAACCGAGCTAAGGCGGCGGATGTCAAATCTGCTTTCGGGGGTATTTATGTTTACAAGCGACCTGACCTTGAGAGTGTTCGTCAGCGCCACCCACGTTCATAAGAGGCGGACGTAGTACGTCCTGAGTTACCGCTGGTGATACGTGGAACGTCATCGAACAACGAGGGTGGAAGCTGTGTGAGAACCCTCTTATGCTTCCTATGGCGTCAAGGCTGCCATAATCGAGGCCCTCGCTAAGCAATTAAGCAAACAAGGGAACGGGAATGAGGGGCTCGGTATAAATATGAGAGAAGGCAACAGCCACAGAAACTAAGGGACACAGGGGATTTTTAATTTATTTATATTTATTTCGTGGTGTTGTCAATTTAGAACATTACTGAATATGTTATCGCTTAAAGCTGATTGATTAGAAAGGCAGAAGAAACTGTGGTTCCCACACATGCCACACATGCCACACATGCGGCATGTGGTTCCCACCACATGCCGCCGGTGGGAACCGAATCCTCGACCTCCGAATTACGCGTCCGGTGCTCTACCAACTGAGCTACGGCGGGTGATCATAGCAACCAAAGCCTGCCTCACATATAGTAAGATTAAGCAATGCATAGTATAATTTCACGCCATCGCTGTCTCCGCCATTACAAATGAGGTGTTAATCCCTGCGATCAGCTCCTTTCCGCTATTCTTAAGTCAGCCCGTTTGGTACGCGCCCCGTCCCAACTTATTTTTAAGCCGTAGGGAGAGCGTCTCTCTTGCGACGGCTCCACAGGTTCAGCTGGAAATCGCAAACGGCGGGAATTCTACTTCAGGTACTCGCATATCACCGCCATTACAATTACGTGCCAAGCCCGCCTCGAAAACCAATAATGAGAGCTGGTACAGCTACTACCATGCCAGGAGGCCAGTGACCGTGTGCTCTTTTCTGCACGCAGCACCCGTACGTAGCTCCACTTCAGACAGCATGTCTCGGTACGCGTGTAATTACACATACCGATTCGGATGAATCCCACAGCCTTGTCCTCTTCGACGGGGGTTACCCGGCCCGCGGCCTTTAGATATTCGTAGGCACACAGCGTTGTAGCCAGGACGCTCATGGTCTCTTCACCGCTGCCCGCTGGCATCCGCAGTAGATTTTGTGGGTCTTTCACCGATGCTTCCAAAGAATCGTCCACGTCGACGCCTACGGCGCACCAACACGGACACAAACGAAATTATAGAGCTCAGCTTTTCCAAGGCACCGAGTGCACCACGTGTCTGAAAAGCACGAAGAAATAAAAGGCAGAAGACCGCGCACACCACTATTGATTCATCGTGGTAGAGATTTGTAGTCCGCGGTTAGATGCAGTGGCTCCATAATAAGAGGCTCTATTAGTGAACATCCGCCTCTCCTGCTTCCAGTCGCTGCGTCTCGTTTAGCAGTAATGGCCACAGGTGGCGCATGGACATTATCGTGTCTGCGAGGGCTGTAGTAAAAGAGGGGAGCATGCACAAATAAGCTCTGTCCAGGGAAAGAAGTGAAGGCTTGGGCAGAGGAAAACGCTGAGCACGTGGGGCCTCCGGGCATCGTCGGCTTTTGTTGCGTGCATTGTGGCAGGCTTGAATCAACGCTCCTGTCTATGTGATTCTGTGCTCAAGAGCGTCCAAGGTGCGCTGAACTCCTATTGCCCAACAGTCACGATGCTTGCGGGAACAATGTAAATTTTAATTCTTCACTCAAGCCAAAGAACGAATCTTCTCATTAAGTAAAAACAATTCTGGTCTGCTTCGATTTAAGGAAATTCTGGCATTTGAAGGCTATAGTTAGTGGTTGGTTTGTGCCAAAATTTGGGGATAAGGAGAACCAACTTTCTCGGTTCTCTTGGCAGCCACTGAATCTCGATGGTGAAATAAAGAGAACTCAACCCATTTATTATTGGTTATGCCTTTGGCTGGACACAAATATGAAGAGTACATTGACGCAGCAATTGCCTAAAAATGACTTTGGTATTCCCACATGCACTGTAATACCATATTGCTACCACCAACCGAATTAGTGACCTTCCTATTCTGCCACTGTCATCGGCCTTAAAGTGCGAACTATTGGCGTCTTGTAAAAGCTGAACTGACCACAGCCAGCTCCGGTTCCAGAAATTTTACAGTTGAAAACCTTAGCAGAATTAGACTTTTATGCACTGCTAATTAGTGCTGATTTGCACGCTATTCGGAGGCACTGGCGAAAAAAAAAACATTCTCATGATGTCGCAACATGTGTACTTTCGCAAATTAGGGCATGCTTGCTGAAAGCACTGTGGACAAATGTTCGAACTTGGAACTAAACTGCTGCTTCGGAAGAGCGCGGTAGGAGTAAAAACAACTCGAGGGGACACTCCGCTTCAAGGGTACGACGGAATAGCGTAAACGGGGAGATGTGGGTCGAAAAACCGCGTTTTTTTTATTTCCTGTTTTCTGTTTTATATTATTCCGGATTTTTTTTACATTCGCCTGCCTTGTATAGAAAACTGAAAGCGATATTCGCGAAAGCAGTTAGTAAATAATACGTTTGAATGAATCGTGGTCGACGGAGAAACCGAAAGTTGCCAATCAAGTTGCCCATCTTTTCGCACCTACCATGCATGCCAGCTTCTCCGCACGCAATAGCGACCGCTTGGCGAAGATAGGCCGAGGCTTATTCTCGCAAGTGCAAGGCTGTCAGTTTTTTTTTCTTTGGAGTAGCATCTCCTCTTAGGTAAGTAGCGGTTAGATAGAGGTAGAGGTAAGATACAGTGCTTTTTTTTACTCAGATCATTTTTTAACGTGAAAGCGATAGTACCCCCATGTTGGGGTACTGTCCGGCGTCGGCACTGGCAACGTTGGCGTTGCCGGAGTTGGCATTGGCGACCGCTTCAAGCCTCGCAACCGGAGCAACCGGCCGCTGCGGAAACCTAGGTGGGGCATAAGTTACGTTACCTTACGACGTAATCACAATCTGCCCACCGGATTTCGAGCAAACTGTCCACCGCGACAGGCCGCATATAATGTAGTTTGAGACATTATAAAAGAACAAGAAAATTTGGACTTTGCCCGCACCACTGATATACCACGGTTAAAGCAATCGTTGGTAGCGAGAGGTTGATCGGGAGCAGCAGCCTGGGTCGCACAAGCCCCATCCAAGGCAGCACCTGAAATCTCCGAGCTGTATCGCTTAATCGCTGCACCACTGCGCTAGGAGTGGTATAAGGAGTCCCAGCAATCTATGAATGTACAGTAGAGAATGGCCAATACTGTATATACTAACAATGTTTTTTGAGGGAATTAAAAAATATATATTGTATCTTACCGGTACTCTGGGCAGAAATGTGGAGGCTAACGAATAGGGTTGAACTTAAATTGAGGACTAGGAAGCGAGCTATGGATAGGAAAATGATTGGCGTAACGTTAAGAGACAGGAAGAGAGCAGAAGTGGGAGCAGGGAACAAGCGCAGGTTAATGTCGCCGTAATCGAATTGAAGAAGAAATTGGCTTCTACGGGGTTTGCAATGAGATTGCAAGATAAATGACGGTCGTTAAGGGTAACGGAGTAGACTTCGTCCGAGAGTAGGCGGTCCTTGCAGAGGGTGGCATAAAGTTAGGTGCGCATGTGCGATAAAGTTTGCGAGATAAACGTGGTCGTGGCTGGAGAGATGTGGGAGAAGCCATTCTCTTGCAGTTGGTGTAGTGAGGCTGATGAGGATGAACATGATGAAAAATGTGAATGGATATGTATTTTGTCTCCCCATAAGAGATTCTAACGATGGCATCATGCGATGCACTGCTATTACAGACTGTCCTTGGTAGTTTTCCAGGTCCGATAACGAATTTGCCACGTGAGTACCTAGCGAGACGTATGAAGATCACTGTGCTAAGTGGAAAGAACAAGGTTTACTCGCAATGGGCAATGCGCCCAGTCTAGGGAGCCTATGCTTCTCCTATAGTGCGAACCACGTCCCAGGAGTTTCTCAAGTCCTCAAGCCCCTTTATGTCAATGAAGGTGTAGAGTCCCCTATTTAAAAAAAAAAATACAAAGCATAGTCAAATCTACCACCATGGGAAAAGGCATGAAGCTTTTACCGGAACGATAAGCGCCGAACAAAAATTAGAAGCAGCAACAAAAAACACCAATCCAGCCCGTCAGAGCCGCATCGGGACCACGCGGGAATAGGAGTGCACGCACGCTGTGAAATAAAGAGTCAACACAGCATGCACCGACGGCATACTGTCATAATCATCATCATATTGACAGCGCCGATTGCAGGGCAACGAGATTTCTTATAAAACCCTAAAGTCATTAAGGAAGTTAGGCGGTCTGCTATGTCGGGCTTTTTACTGGCGCTGACTGAAACCTTGTTTGTAAATCTCCGTCATTAGGATGCAACGCAGCCTGAGCTGTCGAGCCAATGATGCGATGAAGCCTCACCGGCAATGTCGATCTCGCAGCTTTCGGAGCCTGGCACCACTTCCGGGAAGGATTTACGAGGCCGCCGGATGTTTATCAGGTGCCTGCCGGCAGGTGAAAAGGTTTCTGCAAACAATATTTTTTTTTACAAGGGCAGAGTCAAAGGAGTGTCTCAGTTTCGCGGCATGCCCCTAATTTGTACCACAGATTGGCAGATTTCACTCGGTCACGTTTAACAAACACATTACTTTCTTTGTACTTTTAGCCACCTTGATAGCAAGCGCGGAAAAAAAGATACGAGTTCGCACTGTAGATGATTTACTTGCTTCAAAGACTGTTTTATTACAGTCATACCAGTGACTAAAAGCCCCCGAAAGTTGAATTCATCACATTCGTAACTCATCCTAATCTCTGTCCCTATAATTTGTAAGTAACTGCTCCCTTAACAGCCGGCGGTCACAATCCCCTAAAGTTTCCTGCCTTTGTCAGGAAATTTTCCGGTTCCAACGAACACAGAGTCATATTGCTGTACCAGTTTCACTCATGAGTGTGCCAACCTTAGGTAATTTTATTGTCTTGTATTTTAAAAGGCTTATTTTGTGCTCTGCAAGCAGCCCTAACTGATTGAGTAGCAGCTAGAAGTAACAATATTTCTGAAATAACGCTGCTAACATTTCTAATCGAACGCTCGTTTCTTCACCCAACATTCATTCTTGAACTTCAGAACTTCCGGGGACGAAGACAGTTCTACTTAAAACTGCAGAGCCGCCGCGGTGGCTCAGTGGCTATGGTGCTCGGCTGCTGACCCAAAAGACGCGGGTTCGATCCCGGCCGCGGCGGCTAGAATTTCTTTGGAGGAGAAATTCTAGAGGCCCGTGTACTGTGCGATGTCAGTGCACGTTAAAGAACCCCAGGTGGTCGAAATTTCCGGAGCCCTCCACTACGGCGTCTCTCATAGCCTTAGTCGCTTTGGGACGTTAAACCCCACAAACCAAACCAAACCTAAAACTGCAGAGTAATTTGGATTGCGCTCAAAAAAACACTGTATCACATAAAGAAGACGCGCCACTATACACAACACATTTCTTAATCTTTTCCCACTGTTTGGAGTATCTTTGAAACAGCGCAAGCATTGTCTCAGGTGCCGCTTGCAGGGAGGTTAAACTGTTTTTAGTAATGTTTGCTTCACTACTACGAATAAAGGGAAATCTCACGGAATGGCATTACATGCAGAGCGCTACATGCTTTACTGACGACCACTAAACAAATGACACGACACCTATGTCAAAATTGACAAGTGCTTTTTGGTGATGAAGGCTTCCCACCTCTATATAGTCAGGACACGTGCAACACTGTTAATGTCATAGTTCTGAACTGTAACAAATCGCACAGGACAAAGATAAACGAATGAAAGACGATAAAATAATACACGACCAAAAGAAACCGTTCCCTCCTTTCTCTTGATAGCATTTTCAGCGTTTTTGCAGTACATGAAAATGGTTTGAACTGCGCGACGCATGTCGTTCCAGTACAAAAATGGTAAACCATCCCTAAAAAAACAGTCTCCTGTTCGCGCGTTGTGTGTCATGTCAGTTGTCAGTAAAGTGTATAGCGCTTAGCGCATTGCATGCATACTGCATAATAAACCTAAGCGGCTACAGATGCATTCCTGATAAGTAAAAATAGCTGAGCCACTATGGTAGGCGAAGGGGGCGACAGAAATTAAATGTCTAATTATCGAGATATAACTGTTTTATGAATTTTTCCTAAACTTGTTTTTCATGCCATCATTAAGAGTAGACTAGTAGGCTTCTCAGAAAAATATAACATTATTGATAGTTCCCAATACAACTTTATGAAAGACAAGTGATGTGTTGTATTGGGTTTAATGATGCATAAGCGGCTAAGGCTATCATGCGCGAAGCTCATGAAAACCAAGTCTGCAGAGCAAGTTTTATTAACGGTAAAGGAGAAAGTCATTAAAAATTTAAAACAGCGAAGATATAAGCTTGGACTCCTTCTAGACTTTCGTAAAGCCTTCTACTGTGTTCAACGTTAAGTTTTGTTGCAAAAAGCAGAAACCTATGGCATCCATGGTATTCTTTTGAATTTGATACGTAATTATTTAAGCAGTAGAACTCAATGTGTGCAGTGAATAACGTGCCCTCCACTCCCAGTATTCGCAGACAAGGAGTACCTCACGGGTAAATATTAGGGTCACAATTGTTCATCCCATATGTTAATGATGTCTGTAAAATACATGGATCTCCAAGTTTAATTATGCACTCGGATGACACAAACATTTTAGTTACTGCCTGCTCCATACGTAGTTAGAAACAAGTCTAATCTCTTATATAAGGAAATTTCATATGTGCCTACAGGATAGTAACTGAAGTTTAAAACTGACAAGAACTATATTATCTTCAAAGGCATAAATGCATCTATGTCTCAGTCTGTCAATATAAGAATATGGGAATATAAAAATAAGTCTCGTTAGTGCTAAAAAACTCCTGGCGTCTCGTTCAACAAAATGCTTTCATGTAACGTTCACATCTCTAAACTAACTACAGATATAAGTAAAACTGTGGGAGGACTCATTTAGACTGCACCTTTAATATCTGCATGACTTAATATTACTATATAGTATGCTCTTTTATATTAAGGCGTTCATTCTACATTTTAGACTGAGGAACCACAACAAGTGGCTACGTTAAAAACTTCACTTGCTTCAAAAAGGAGCACTGCGGGCAGTTGAAGGATATTATGGGATGCCGAAAAATTTTCCAACCCTTGCGCTTTAAAAAAATAGTTTGCTATGACCTAAGCTGATTTACAACTTTTGCTTAGTGCAGTATATACACAAGAATCGATTATATGACACCCTAAATCATACCGCTGCGATGATATGCCCCTTCCGCATAACGAAAAAAACCTATTCCAAGAATCCGTACAAACTATGGTAAACAGAGTTTGAAGTATCAGATACAAGTCACTCTTAATATATTAAGCTGTGAAACTGAGTATAACCTCTTTTAATTGTTTTGAAGGGAAAAAAAACAAGCTCATTTGATTGATAGTAACCTTTATCTAACCTTACCACTCAGTAACGTTTTTTTGTCGGCGTACAATTGCCATTATTCATTATCTCCATTTTACCTTCTTTTTTATCTGTTCAGTTACAGCTCTGGATGTCAGCTGATTATCCAGTATTTGCTTCGTGTTTCCTGCGCAGTCGTTCCTCATAAGTTTGATATAAATGTTGCCATCACTTCATTATAGTTTTTCGTGTATTGTGTTCTCCTCTGAATATTTTTATTGGTGTGCTTGCTTCCTATTTTTGTGTACATAATCTCATCACCATTTTTGAAATTCATGCATATGTTGTACACAGCTGCCCCTATTATGGGTGCCGGGTCCTCGTCACGCCTACTGGCCTTTTGTGCCGTCTTCCTCTTTCTGTTTTGCAAAGAAATAAAACTCAAAACTAGGCACAGTTCTTGCCCTTATCGCACGGAGAGACTTCCGCTGAAAAGACGGAGGAGGAAGACATTTTTTCGCAAAGAAGCCAAATACCGAGTTACACAGAGCTGTCTGAGTGCGGTAGAGAAGCCTAACATCCGATTTCCACAATTTGGCCATTCTCTTCGCACGTTCTCTCTCAGTCGCCTCAAAACCTCCTAGTAATGTTCTTGATGCACTATATGTTAACGAGGAACGAATTCTCGCTTAAGGATTCCCCAAGCACAAAAGAAAACTATATATGAGCGCCGCTCTCACAACTGATCTTGCATGGTTTGCTTTCAGAGGTAGTCAGAGAACGGGACAGGGATGCGTTGGGGAAAAATGGTAATGGATAATAGCGTAATTATCTCTGACTCGATCCGAAATTCCTTTCTTAAGTAACTCACCTTCAAGGCATGACCGAAGACCCTCGTGGGCAAAGCAGAACGCTGTCTAAAATTAATATTGATACAAGACGGCAAGATGATAAACTAGACGTGATGACAGATGACGATGATGTATTTAATGGTTGCCGGCCTAGCGCGAACACTCCTGCCAGCATCACAGCCCGCTTCGTGGTCTTCTTGTCTGTGATAGCATGAAATCTAGAGATATGCGCATTAGTCTCGGAGAGCCACAATAGTTTAAAATAGGCAGGGAATCACTGAAAGTTATCAGGGAGCATATCAAGTCAGGGCAGGGAGCCAGCGCAGATCCGGATCGCGAACTTGAAATAACCAGCGCGATAATAAGACTACAAAGATGAATAAGAGTCAATCAATGTCCCGTAAAGGGGAAAGTGTTTAACAGCTCTAATTTGCCGGGATTAGCCATTGGGGCAGATGGAGGCAAATAAAAGGGTTGAGGTTGAGCTGGAAAAGGCCCAGTAACCATGGAAAGGAAAATGATTGGTGTAACGCTAAGGGACAGGAAGAGAGCAGAACTTAAAAGGAATCAAGATCGAATTAACGGTATCAAGGCACGTAACGTGAAATCACGATAACGGTGATTTCAAGAGGGGGTGAGCGTAGAAGGGGGCTTCAGAGGGTCGGACGACCATATAAGACTGGGAAGTTTCCAGGGCTAAAATGGCCACCGCTGGCAATAGACAGGGTTTTTATAGGACTTATATGAGGGGGTTATTCAATGCCTGCCATTCACCGGCCGTTTACAGAAGGTATTCCGAGGTCTGAATGGGGAACAGTTGGGGATAAGAGTTAACGAACGATGCCCAGGTAAAATTTTATTCGCTGATGGCATTGCCTGGCTAAGTCACTCAGGAGATGAACTGCAGAAGAATAAGAATGGGGTGCATATGGCAGGTTCTCTCATATCATGAATGGCACTCACCAATATCATCAAAGAGAAAAGTATAGAACAGCTATATCTTCTCGGTGCCCACCAGTGAGGCTGAAACATGGAGTCTTATGAAAAGTGTTCGGTCTAAATTAGGTCAACAAAGCGAGCTATGGAAAGAGAAACGATAGGTGTCACGTTATGAAATCGAAAGCGGACGGAATGGGTGAGAGAACAAACGCAGGTTAATGATATCTTATTCGAAATTTAGAGGAAGAAATGGGCTTGGGCAGGGCATGTAATGCGAAGGTAACATAACCACTGGTCTTTATGGGTGACAGAGTGGATTCCAAGAGGAGGCAAGCGTAGCAGGGGTCGGCAGAAAGGAGTTTGCGGGGATGTAGTGGCCGCAGCAGGCAAAGGACAGTGTTAATTGGAGAGACATAGGAGAGGCTTTTACCCTGCAGTGACCGTAGTGAGGCTGGTAGCGATGGTGGTGGCGGTGATGATGATGATGATAGAGGCCTTTGCCCTATAGCGGACGTAGTTAGGAAGAGGATAATTGTGCTTTTGTTGCTATCGTTACGGTGAATTATCCGGCTTTCTTTCCTTGGCTGGCCGCTTGATAACTCGCAGGGTCCCATGTAAAGTACTACGTTTTGTGACCACGATAACCTTAGAAAGAAAGTTTGGAGCACTTTCAGTCTTTTTTCTTAACTCTTGACACACAGTCAAATGAGTGTAAAACTGTTGAAACCCATGGCGAAAATGCGCTAATATGCGTTTCAACTTGAACTTGTAGTTTCTAAAATTTCGTCAGTTGTGTATCGGCGATCTTCGTTGATACTGTCTAATTATTCTCACATTCTCGACAACACGATTTGTTGAAGGGCACAAAAATAAAGATGATCTTCACCGCACATTCTACTCTTCTGAATCGCGCATACCGTTCGAAAACTTGTAAAAGGCTCAGTGATTGTACCCTGAAGGCAATTTCAAGTATTTAGTGCGCTTTCATCTCCATCTTTTATAGATGAATACAAAATCTCAAACAGATTTACAATTCCGTATGGTCAGGCATCCCGATTGCGGAGGGGTAACTTGCGCTGCTTGGGAAAGTTTACAAGACAAACCCACAGACCATCCCACTACAACGTCGCTTTGACCACTAAGTCATGTCAGATGCTAGTACAATAACGTAGCTACGGAACACTAAAGTATTATTAAGAAGAGCTGTTCGAAGTCAGTCAAGATCTTTTTGGGTCTTTCCTTCTATATAAAATACCATCTTAATTAATGAGACATGTCCGGTTGCTTTTAGCTTTAGTTTTTTTTTTTGGGGGGGGAGGGGGCATCTCTTTCAACTGTGCGCATGATTGCCTTTGTTTTGAACTCGCCATCAACCGGAGCTGCAAAGAACCTTGGGGTATGATATTATATCTCTCACCTGTGAATTCATGCATAGAAGTTGTCACATTGTTGGTTCTCTGCTTCTGCATGTTATGAGGGCCAAGGCTGACGATGAAGGTTTCGCTTTTGCGCCGACCGGGCAGCTAGAAAAAAAGATGAAAAGTTCAGAAACCTTTCGCTCTTGGCCACTATGAACAAGCATGACAACAAGCATGAAATTCCACACGGCCGAAAGCCTTCTCCGTGCCTAGAGCGCAAACGATATCCTGCAGGCACAGGTTTATATAAAGCGGTCAAGCTTTTCAGGTAACTCTGCATGTAATTTATGTTTTTAACTCAAGCTCCTGGTAAATATGGCGGCCTAATGTGCAACAGCTTCATCACCAGGTCCGGGATTCTTGGACATCAATTTTAGTTTTGAGGCAATTGCGGAATATGGTAGGGTACTGGCGTGGAGATACTGAGGATGATGGTCTATTCTTCTAATGCGTAGCAAGATCTTCCTTTTAAAAGGTATGACAGCCCATTTCCGCGCATACCCTGCTTATTTCATTTAATTCCTAACACGTTAAATTACATTTCTTTAAGGTTCAGTTGATAATGTGCGGTAGATATATTTAAAACAAACTTAATCGTCTTTTTTTAAACGTCTTTATTTCTGCATTTAGTAGGCCGATACCTTGCGGCAGAACAAAGGTGCTTCATGGAGGTTGGGGTGGGGGTGAGGATGGGGGTGGGGGTGAAGGTCGGAGTGCGGGTTGGGGACCGGTGTCCGCTTCTTCCTCGAGGTAGTGTCGTCCCGAGGTCGGCTCCGCGAAGTGATGGCCTGGCCCTTCATCTTCCTTGAAGTAGGAAAGAAAAGTTCGCCAGAGCCGGAGTGCGTCTGATGGCCCGATGTGCGATGGCGGATCGACCCATTCCTGCAGGGTTCCAGGTCGAAGCCCGCCCAGGGACTTGAGTGCTCTTTCCCGTACTGCGTCAAAGGTAGGGCAGCTCCACAGGAGATGTTCGGCCGTGCCTCTGGCAGGGCACGTCGGGCACTGAGGAGTCGGGTATGAGCGCGGGTTTATGAGGTGCAATTTCGCTGGTGATAGAAGCTGGCCGGTCTGGGCTCGGCGAAGGAGCACTGCCTCCACTCTCCTTAATGCGCTATGTGGACGGCGATATAGTTGCTCAGGGTTGGCCAAGTGCTGGAGTATGCTGCGACGATAGCGTTGTGCGCGATGCCATGTCTCCGCCCTATCCATATGGGGCGACGACGGGTGCGCAACGTCATCAGGGGGCCAAGAAGCGGAATCGAATGTGGATCCAGGCAAAGGTGCGGAAAGAGCTGCTGCGCGCGCTGCCTGGTGTGCCTTTTCGTTTCCAGTGATTCCTTCGTGTGCAGGAATCCATTTGATAACGACAGTGTAGCCCTCCTCTCGCAGGCGACGGGCTTCTGTTCGAATAGTGTTGAGAACGGCATAGTCACCTCCCCCTGAGCGGCAGGCGGTGTACGCTGCTTGTGAATCTGTGTAAACATGGTAGGTGCAAGGAGCCAGATCTTGTCTTTCTACGATTCGAGTAATGGCAAGTCGTATGGCCATGAGTTCGAGATTGGTGACGGTGTGTTCCTCGGAAAGCCGTTGAACTACAGAGGTATCTGACACGGAATCGTGACAAGCTATAGCGGCGCAATGTTGAAACTGAGCGGCGTCTGTGTGTAGTTGGATGGCTCCTTCCTGGGCTAACTTGTATGATGTCTTCTCGTGCCGTTTGGCGGCAGCTTTGCGCCTTTGAGGATTAGCCGAACTCATATTCTTTGGTAATGGCATACCATCTACTAAGTCGATCAATTCCCATGGCGGGGCAGCGGACGAAAGTGGCTCTAAGTTGTCAACGTTGTAGCCTAATGCCCGCAGGACCTGTCGGCCAGCCGCCGTTGTGGAGAGACGGACTCGCTGGGCTAGCGATTGCTGCTCTGCCAGATCCTGTAGGGCATTGATTTTGCTGCATGCGTGTAGGTTCACTACTGGGCAGTACTGCGGCAGACCAGTAACCAGGCGCATCGCCTTGCGATTGATTCGTTCAAGCTGAAGGCGTTGGGTTGCGTTAAGCCGCATGTACGAATATCCGTACAGGATTTTTGATGTTATGAGTGCCAGGGTAATCTGACGGAGCCCCACCTCCTTGATTCCCCATCCACGCGCAGAGACGCGGCGCATAAGGTGTAAAGCCTGATGACAGCTATGCATCGTGTTATGAAGCCAGCTTTTGGCTCCTCCATCCTCGTCAGTAAGCATGCCGAGTATACGGATTGTTTGTTTCCGGCAGATTACTGAGTGCCCTAAATGAAGAGAGATAAGTTTGCGTTCGGCCTCGGCTCGTACCCGCGAACCATTTAAGACAACCACATACTCGGTTTTTTCGGGAGCGGTTTCCATTCCACACTTCTTGATGTATTCATGGACGGCATTAAGGCCTGTTTGTAGGGCTAGTTCTTGCTCTGCAGGGGACCCTGAATTAGTCCACAACGTTATATCGTCCGCATACACGGCAAAATTAAGACCGGGTATCAACGACAGCATTGGCGGGAGACCTGACATAGCAATGTTAAAAAGAGCCGGTGATATGACAGCGCCTTGGGGGACACCTGTTTGGTTATGTTGCCATTCACCCTGAGTATCTCCAACCATTACTGAGAAAGTTCTTTTCATTTCATTTCATTTCATTTATTTCATCCTTAAAGGCCCAAGGGCATTACATAAGGAGGGGGCTACAATTCATATAAAAGAAGCATAAAAAACACACGCACAATGAACACACACAACAAACTTCAAAGCTAAAGAGAAAAAAAAATAAAGAAAAAAGATAAAGGGTTTACATGTTCAGTGAAAGCATACAAAAGAAAAAATTTCGCTTGCGGTAGCGAGCACAGATGAAAGTCAGTGATCAACACGTGTTAAAAAATGACAAGGAATTCACTTATTCTGAAGATGACGGGCCAGTTCTGTACGAAAAGATTTTGAATCGTTGCATAAAACTATGTCGTTAGGTAGGGCATTCCAGAGTGTTATTGCATTGGGAAAAAATGAACTATTCATTGCTAATGTACGGGTCTTGATACCGGCTATGGGGTGGCTATGGCTGAGGCGACTTGAAGTTCTTATCGGGGATTTTAGAAGTGGGTGTCTTGAAGCTGGATGATGGAAGAAGTTATGAAGCAGGCAAAGACGTGAAATTATGCGGCGTGATTCAAGTGATGGGAGGGAAAGAGAGCATTTGAGTGCAGTGATACTAACTTCTTTGGAATATTCAGAGGTGATAAACCTGACGGCGCGATTTTGGATGGCCTCGATTTCGGCGGAAAGGTATGCTTGGGATGGATGCCAGATAGATGATGCGAATTCAAGTTTGGGGCGGACGAATGTTTGATAAGCCAGTTTTTTAACGTCTGGAGATGCTGATTTCAGGTTTCGCCGGAGATAACCTAGGACACGAGAGGCATCGGAACATATCGTTTGGACGTGAGTTACCCAAGATAGTGTCGATGTCAGATGCAAACCAAGGTACTTGTAGGATGTTGTTGGAGCAATCGGAACCGTGTTAATGCTGTAAGTGTGCTGGATTACAGTGCGCGTGCAAGAAAGGCTTTCACGAAGCGGCAGAGGTTGCCGCCTATCCCCACTTCCTGTAGCCGGCGAAGTATGGTCGAGTGGGGCACGGAATCAAACGCCTTTTTGACGTCTACCCCAACAACCACTCGGAGCTGTGCGCTGCTAGGGTATGCGAGAACGTCGTTATAAAGCCTTCTGAGAATGTCTTGGGCACAGAGCCCTCGACGAAAAAACCTACTTGCATAGGAGACAGGACGTTGTACTTGTCTAAGTACCATTCAAGTCTTCTTAGAGCCATACGTTCCATGACCTTACAGAGGTTGGACGTCAGCGATATTGGCCTGAGGTCTTGTAATGTTCGACTTGGCTTGCCAGGTTTTGGAATTGGTATTACCACTGACTTCTTCCAGGCAAGAGGAAGATCACCGTTCGCCCAGTACTTGTTCATCTCTTTCAAGAGGCAACTTTATGTGACTTGGGAAGGTTCAGAAGTGTTGAGTAGCGTATATCATCCGGCCCTGGGGCGCTATTGTGATTGGAGTCATACAGAGCTGCCTCCAGTTCGTCTAATGTGAAGGGAACGTCGTAATCGTTTGATGTGCCTGATACGGGGTCCGCACTCAAGACATCTGCATTTTCAGGTTGGGGAAAAAATACCTTCCCTGCTTGTACAGCTAACTTCGCCGGGGAGACATTCAATTTCAAGGCCATGCATTGGGCAGGGGAAATTGGCTTCTTGCGTCCAAGGATTGCTCGAAATATGTGCCAGGCCTTCGATAAATTAGCTGCTCCATTGAGTGAGTGGCACAGCAGCTGCCAGTCTTGGAGAGCGAGCTGCAGAGTATACTTCTCAACTTCTTGACTGATGCGAGTGAGAGCACGCCTCCGATGGGGGGTCCGGCCTGATCGGCGATACGCCTTGAGAGCCCGAAGCCTACGATTCCACAAATTCAAAAGGTGGGAATCTGGCTTTGGGGCATCAAACTTGACTGAGAGCTTCGTTGTAGCTTTCTTCTTGGCATCGCTGATCTGACTAATGAGCTCGTCTAACCCTGTTGGAGCGTTCACCGTACCGAGCATTCTACGAAAATCGTCCCATGAGACGTGCTCCTCTATTCGACGGCGTTGTTGCCGCTGTAATGACTTTCGCCCAACTTAATCGTTTATTTTGCGAACTGCTTGCTGGTATCGCAACCCCTGATCGCTGACGTCACAAGGGAATATCAGCCCCGCGTCATCAGCTGCGCGCTGCTGGCTGCGTTGAGGTGCTTGCATACACACCGTGGACCGCGGTCGCTCGAAAGATTTTTTCTTGTTATCTTAGCGAAATAAAATGCATTGTGGGTGTATTTGTGCGGAAGCCTACAGCTTAGCACGTGAGATTAGTGACCCTTTGGAAAGCGGACTTGCTCGTGGCACCCATTTTCCCTCTGTTGAAGAAAGAGAAATCGATGCCCACCTTCTTCATTATTTACACTTAAAAACACGTTATTCGTGTGTTATGAGCGTGGCCTCTTTTGAGAAACCAAGTGCTTCCGTATGTAAACAGCGGCACGAGCCGTGCATACCTTCGCCCTTGGGGCCCGTAAAGAGCGTGACATTCTGTCGCTGGCTACTACCTTCTTGCCCGCTATTCGTCGGCTCGGTAATCAAACTCAAATTATCACAAGATGCCACTACAGTAAGCTTGAGGCACGAAAGGAGCAGAGAAAAGGGTCAAATGTGACAACTTCCCCACTGCATATGTGGGGAAGTTGCCGAAATCGCACGTACGAATCCTGCAGATTTTGTAGAGCTCGTCACAAAAGGGGCTGGCGGTCCGCGCCGTCCACCGAAATTTAAGAACCCTTTTGAAGAATCAAGCTGCCGTCAAAACCTAAAGCGACTCGATTGTTTCAATGCCCGCACCGACGAATAGTCACTGCAGTCTACATGAGTGCTTCAAGAGAATAGTACATTTCTTAGCATTTGCTGTGCGTGCGCAAAATCCCTCAGGAATGCGACGATTACACCTGCAGCCCCACGCTGGAGTTGTTTACATAGGTGTGCACAAACAGTATTTCTTGTTTGCTTGACATGAAATATAAGTTGGGCTCTCCTTATCTTAAATATTGTTACGTGGCAGCAAGCCGATGAAGACAGGACTACATGTTGGATGGCGATGGTATGATTTAATGGCTGCGGGCCTAGCACGAGAACTCCTGCCCGCGCCACTGCCCGCTTCGTCGTCTTCTAGTTCGTCACAATATTATCAAGTATTTCTAACAAATTGTAGTTTTACTCTTTTACGCACTAACATAACACTCGCCCTACTACTCTACCGAAAAATACGTTCGATACCAGTTGCATTAAAGAAAACGTCCAACATTTTCTCTGCAGTGGACGCCGAGGACTGCTGCCGGCTGCCTTCTGTACATGCTGTGCACACAGGGTCGCATCGACACTTCTTCATTATTTTACGTGCGTCCTGGAAGGTAGGTAGTCGTCGCTTTGAGGTCACTCTATCAAAAACTACGCTCGATGGCTGTTTTCAATCCCTAAAACTTGCGAATTCCCTCTCCGCAATTGCCGAAATCGCACGTACGAATCCTGCAGATTTTGTAGAGCTCGTCACAAAAGGTGCTGGCGGTCCGCGCCGTCCACCGAAATTTAAGAATCTGGGAAAAGTTCACCTCCGATTAGTATTCAAGCGTGAAAATACGAAATGCAGCAGCTCGTTTCGCTTTTTCGACGCGGATAAGGTACAGCCGGCCAAACCTTTAGCTGGCGTTCTTCACGACCGCGTTTTCCTTGGTCCTGCAGCTTATGACGGAGCAAACTTGCGATAATATCAAATCTAAGCACAGGCTCACGAAGCCCGTGATTATTATTGAGCTTTTCGCAAGTTTGCTTTGTCGCAAAAGCGCAGGAGCGCAGAAAAAGCGGCCGTCTTGCACGCCAGCTGGAGATATGGCCGGCTGTACACACAAGCCCAGCTTTCCAAGCCACCGCCTCATCGGGCGTGAAGCTTTCGCTCGGCTGCGCCAGCCCGGGCAACGGCGGCGAGCGGCAGCGTCGTGCGATGTTTTTTGTCCGTGTCGCTTGCCTGGCCGTTCGTTTCTTTGCGCGGGCACCGAATGACAGCACATCTTCGCTGGTGCACACACGTCGCTTATGCCACCGTGTCTAGCATGATGCCCGATAAGCTTTAAAATATTGAAGTTTATAGAATGTCGTACCATCTAATTAAGCTCCCTGTTTACATTACTACGATGCGTGGCCGTTGGTCGTGCTAGCGTCGTCGTCGATCTAGCGTGCCTACCGGTGCGTCAGCGATGGCATCTGCATACCGACCAGCCCATCTTCCTTCGATTGGCATCGCAATGGCCTAGTGTGACCAGACCCTACCTATACTGAAGAAAAACTACGCCATGGCTATCGTTTCTGCGGCACCAGTCACTCATATTCGAGGGACTACTGCCACTTCGTTCGCCCGCGAAAGTATAGTAGAGAAGAGACGTCGCTGCCGGCACTGCAGCAACGATACCAGATGACATTGCTCCGTGTGTGACCTTGTGACGTCACCAGAGCATTCAATACCGTTGTCCCTGCCGGTGGGAGGAGTTTACCGATCTGAATATCCATCGGATTTTTCGCAATATACAGCGCTCCTGGGCACCCAATTATTGGAAATTGAATCATATGCTCTTGTATTAGTTTGCTGAAGTACAATACTGCGGTATGAAAAACAACCATGTCATGGCCCCTTTAAAGCTGTCTCGTGCTCGAACAGAGTATAGTGAAGGCTGGCATAGAAAACCAAAGGAAACGTTTTTGACGATAGCAAAACGTTGGTACCAAAAAAGTCTCAGAGAATGTTTACAACATGCACATACAGTGCGACAGCACGGCGTAACATGGCAGGTGCTGTCACAGGTCGAATTTGGCGATCCAAGCTGGTCTCGCAAAGATAAGTAGGCTAACGTTAGACAATTTTGCTCGGGTAAGAACCACCAGATTTGTGCCTTCGCAGTGGAAATGCAAAGCTGCCGAATGGATAACAGTGGATATAGAGATATTGGTTTTTATAGTGGAATCTAGCAATATACGAAAAAAATGACCTTAATAAGCAACTTCATATTGAAGCACGCTCTGAATTTCTGAGTGTGGTTGGGACCGACGGCTAGGAAAGTCAAGGCTCTTAATTGGGCTAGTTGGCTGCTATAATTCGACATAGTGGCTAGCGCACAAGGGAGACGCACACGGAAATAATACAGACAGGACAAACGCTAGACTTGCAACTGAAATTTTACTTCGGAAAGCACGTATGTATACAGGATTTTATCTTCCATTCTCCTTTACTTGCGCCGCTGGTGCCGCCTGCAGTTGCAGTCCCGTCAGAATGTGATAATGAAACCTAAAAAGCCACGTGTTACAATAAGTCACGGGCGTTACTAAAAGCGATAAACTGGAATGCAGAGGTGAAGAATTCATGAAAGATGATTACATACGATCTAAACTGGAAGGAAAAAAATGAAAGGCGAGTACAAAAACAACGAAGACGCAAGTGTGATGGTGAACGAAGCGTGTAAAAAGCAAGATAAAGGCTAAAAAAGACCTGTGTATTGGCAGGCCAGGGTAAACCAGAGATTTCACATAAAATCGATCGAACCAAGAAACATGTAACCAAAACCAACTCAAGCCACCCAACCCGTGCAACGAATGTGAAAACAACAAAAGTGAAAAGGGCATACAAACATAGAAACGACTGCTGCCGCAAATACTAAGGTGGAGCCCGAAGGCAGACAAGAATATTGCGCTTGGAGGCCGGGGTATTTCTACCCGCCATAACCATAACGAAGGCTAAGTGGAACAAAGAAGATATTAAACGCCAGCTGACCGGTTGGGAGCAAAAGTAGTGGAAGTTCATACCCTATGAGGGGCTGCGTACTGTTCTAGAAAGTTTGTTTCTTTATTGCTCAGCGTGACGGAGGGCCTGCTCGCGCTTTCGTTCCCATCCTGTTTAATGTAAAGGGCGTCTAGTATTTCCCTGCCCCCCCCCCCCCCGCCCCCTTTGTGCTCATTTCCTCTATGGCAGCGGTTTCTTTCAATTTTGGAGTACGCGCAGGTTTTGTAATGTTCGACATTCTTTGTAATGTTCGGCTAAGTGGCCATCTACCGCAGCGGCTGAAACCTTCAGTTGGTGCTCTTGCAGTCTTTCATTTAGGCAACGGCCTGCTTGTCCTACGTAGCGTTTGCCGCAGAAGAAAGGAATGTTGTGCACATCGCCCTTCTGACATTCCAGGGTTTCATCGATGCTTCTTGGTGCAGTCATTCTCCTCCTGGCCGTCGTTGACGACTCTGCATAGCCTGGCCAACTTAATCGGTGCTGTCAATACCACCGCGACGCCGTTTCTTTCCAATACTGTTTTGAGTCGGTGAGACATGCCGTCTATGTAAGGAGCGGCCACTCTTCGGTTGTTCGGCAAGCTCTTTTCAGTGTCCTCAGGGTAAACCCTCTTATATACCTCTTGAACGAGGCATTCTGCTACGGACAGTATGACAGCCCGATTTTCTCAACCGTGCCACTTGCTCGCTGCGTCTGTCAGGAATTAAGTGAGGGCTAGACTTGTAGACAGCACCACGCATGGAGTTCGGCACAATGCTTCTTTTGACTAACTTCGAATAAGGCGGATTATACGGCAAAATTTCTTTTTTTAGAACGGGGTAGACACGTCCAGCACACTTGTGAATCACTATGAGAAATACATATATCCAGGAAGTGCAAGCAGTTATTGGCAGGAAGCTCATGCGTGAACCTCAGCCCCTCCGCAACTTTGCGGAACACGACAATTATACTCTCTACTGCTAGGAAAGACCTTACACCAACTCAGTAAATGCTTAAAATACTGCGGACAAAAGTAAGGTTGCCTGTATATTATTGAACATCGTATTTTAATGACAAAGCGACCACTTAACTGAAAATGAATCAGTCAACGCTTAAAGAAAGTCAGAAAGTTGAACACAAGTATGGTTACGATATGCAGTTTTCTCCATCAAACTGCGCTCAAGAAATACAGATCTTTGGCGGCGGATGTCTGAGTCTATGCTTCGCCGTAATTGACTTTCAAACTTTCAGCATGAATCATTTATCTATCTTCACCTGAAACATTTAAATCAAGTGCTGAAAAAATTTTAAAACTTGAATTGCTCACTAAAAATTGCGCGTTTTCTTGCCATACAAACAGCGACATGTCTACAAAGAGCGAATGGAACAGATTTATAAAAGCAAGAATTAGATCGACTTCTCTTTGTCCCACACCTCACCTCCACTCTGAGCTCCACTTTGACTGAGTCCCTCTCTGACTCGTAGCTGCTGGCGACCACGTGGACCTCCCTCTTTTCGGCAGCCAGGGGCACCACGGGAAATACCACCGTGCGGCCTTGTCCTACAGGCACGACCAGCTGGCGCACTGACGCGGGCCGACGTTTCTTGGCACCCGAGCACAAGTCCCTCGTTCCAACAATAGCCACCCTAACCTGCGTGCACCCTCACCGTTGTTTACAGAGCCAATGCCGGCAGCCCTAAAGGAAAGCGTGCCTGCTCCTTCTCATTTAAAGTAGCTAAGTTCAAGAGTTGCATAAGCGGTGTGGTGTAAGAGGGCTCGTAAGTCACTAATGGGTGGAGCGGCGCAGGCCTGCTTTCATTCAATATGATGTGTGAGCCTGAAAACGACAAGGTGACAACAATGTTGGCAAGCGCGAAGCGCTACCACAAGCTCCATAGATGGCAATGATGAAGAACAAATTCGCAGCTAAGGCCAAGTGTGATCACGCGTATGTCTCGGTGCGACTACATCACGTGCTAGTAAATATGTATGAATAAAGGCGACGACACAAAGCCTGCGCCACGGTTTCTCGGTCCCCTCCGGTATGTCACCTAACAGTCCCCAGAGTCACCTTAGTGAAAGGCCTACCATTATACCGCTAATTTCAACGAAAACTCTGTGACTGTTGAAGCTCGTCCATAATGAAACCGAGGAACTCAAGAAAATATTATAATTTCTCTGCTGGCTTATGTTCCACTTCATCATCAAAATATGGTCTATAGTGTGCGGTAAAAATTACAATGACAAAGGAAAAAAACTATTACATGCTTGGATAGTTTGTACAAAACTCTTGTCACCCATTACTTGAGTCATCATAATATTGGCCACACTCCGATATATATTACTAATATGCAGTGATCACGCAGCGCAGAAAACCACAAAACAGAAGCCACAAAATATAATCGTACCACTTTCTCCTTACGGTGGTAGTTGTACATCGTGGTCGGTACCGCGACCTGTTCATTCCGGATGACGGAATGAGGAAGGTTCACTTCGATGAAGAGCTCCTTGAAGACCCTAACCTCTTGCGGTTCGAGCACGCATATGCCGCCTGATGGCGATACGCTGACGGCGCTCAGCTCCCACGTGGTGATGGAGTCCGGCAAAGCCACCTTTAAGGTCGCCTCTCCTCCTTCACTGGAATTCCAATGACACGCATGATGTAGAGCACTACAGAAAACACAATGCCTAAACACCATCTTCGCGCCAATGTTAATACTGCGGATTTAAAACACGACTATCAAACTCCGAAGTAAGGCAACGTGCCTGACCTAAATCAGATGCACTTCCGACACGCGTTTGCATACTTAAATCGTCAAATGGTCTTCGCATAAGAAGTTATGAGGGCAGAATCGTTATCATGATTTAAATATGAATTAATACTTCCAGAGCGGCTAACGTCGTGTGAAATCTTAGCTGCCTTTTCATGGCTTCTTTCATTCCAAGCAATTCCTGCGTGCTATAATTTTTAGAATTGCTCAGTTAAAATAACCCACATTGAAAAGAACTAATTTCAACCGAAGCCTATAGTTTTAGAAAGGAATGGGCGCGCTTTTTAGAGTTTGTGGTGTCATGTCACGGCACACGGAGGAGTAGTAGTAGTAGTGAAAACATTTATTTTTTTTTTTCAAAAGGAAGAGTTAGGGAGTAGGGGGATGGGGATAGATAGATGTGGAGCTTCAGTGGTCGGTATTCCCTAGTCCAGGATCCCATTGGCCTCCGCCGCTGCCTTGGCCCTCGTCACCAGCATAAGCTGTGTGCTCGGGTCGGAGTCAGCCAGGAGGGCCTCCCACTGCTCTAGACTAGGGCTATTTACCTTTGGTAGTAAAGGGCTTTTTTCGCAGCCCCAGGTGGCGTGGTACGTTGTGGCGTAGCCCCCACACCACACGCACTCTTTCGCGTATCTGTTCGGCCACATTTTGTGATACATGGCTCTGCTTGGGTAGGTGTCTGTTTGTAGTCGTCTGAGCGTGGTGGCCTGCTCTCTGTCGAGGATATCCGCCGGAGCCGAGTACTTCTTGCGCGCTCCCAACAACGCCTTCATTGCCTCCCCGTAAGATTCTGGCGTGCTGAAGGGTTCGACCGGCAAACCCGCCCTCCGGTTCGTGAACCCTCGGACAACGGTGTCTGCCATGAGATTTCCCTCAACCCCAGTGTCAGGGACCCAAATGATGGTGTGTTGAATGCTTGTGTTGTTTGATCCATGTCTGTGTTGTTTTTGTTCGAAGAGGATATTCGCGGCTTTTCGGCCGATCCTTCCATCTCTGTATGCCCTTGCTGCAGCCTGAGAATCCGTCGCTATCCAGTAACTCAGTCCCTGCCGATTGGCTTCAGTCAGGGCTAGAGCTATGGCGATCTCTTCCGCTGCTTGTGTTGTCCTTGTGCGCACTGATGCACCAGTAACTATATTCCCATTGGCGTTCACTACTGCTACCGCCCTAGCGTTTTCCTTCGTTCTGTACTTGGACGCGTCAACATACAGAACCATCTGTTTTTTCTTTAGGAACCTGTCCAACTCCAATGATCTCGCCGCCCGTCTTCCTTCGTGGTTCTTGGGGTCCATGTTTCTGGGCACTGGTTTAACCAAGAAAGTGCTCCTAATTTGGCTGTCAATGTCTGTCTTGTCTTCGCCCTCGTCTTCTGCCGGGTATCCTAGCTTGACCAGTAGTGCACGGCCAGCGGCTGTTCTTTTAAGTCTTTCCATTTGAAATCTGAGCATGGTTTCGCTGTGCTCCTCATACGTGCCATACACCCCCATGTTCATCAGCTTCTCTGTCGAGGCGCAGGTCATGACGCCTAAAGCTTGCTTATACGCCCTTCTGATGCATGTTTCCATTTTGTTCTTTTCCCCTTTGTTAGGTTGTAGGTACGGAAGCGCGTACGTCATCCTCGGTATGATGAGCGCAGAAGTGATCCGTAACGCATCTCGCTCCTTCACCCCTTTCCTCTTGTTCGTAATCCGGCTTAACATCCTGCATATCTGTTTCGTGGAGTGTTCCAAGAGCTGGATGGTATGGTCCCGTTTGCCTTTCTCCTGCAGCCACATTCCCAAGATGCGAAGCTTATTTGTCCTCCTTACGGGTTGTCCATCTATCTCTAATTCTATCGTTCCCCTGTCCTCTTTATTTTTGTGAAGTCTAATAAATTCTGATTTTTCTGGGGAGCACTGCATGCCGCTAAAGAAAGCAAATTGACCGATCTCATCCGCCGCTCTTTGCAATATTTCTTGCTTGTTTCCCGTCGATCCTTTTGTCGTCCACACTGTGATGTCGTCCGCATAAACTGAATGTTCGACATCTTTGATGTTTTTCAGTCTCCTAGTTAATCCAATCATTGCTATGTTAAAGAGCAAATTTCAGCCCTCCAAAAAGAATGCCAGCTGCTGTGAAACGCTTCTTCTCTAGCTTACTTTGTCTATCTTGAGTCTAGTCACCGTTTCGTTTTGATGGACTTTTTAACTGCTGATCAGCCCATAGCTACCTCGCGCACAACGTTCGATAAAAAAAAACTAAAACGAAAGCACATTTGCATATTTAATACCACAGTCGAGTCCCATTGTGTGCTTTTCGTTTGTTCACCGAGCATACTCTGCATTGGGCCGTGCACAATTTTAAACCAGCGGCCTTAATTTGTTTCATAGAGGTTAGAGGAAGAACGTTTCATGAGCACTTTGGAAGCGCTCGTGATCTATCACTATACCGTCAGACACACCTCTGGCCATAGCGACCACACCTGCTCTGACCGTCTTCAAAGTGTAACCTCACGACCAAACACCTTTTGCGGCACCGATCACTCGACGTCGAAGACTGGCTGGCCATATCCGAGGGCCTCAGTAAGCACCATCGCCGGGGCGCTACCCTCACGCTTGCTACAGTAATCTATTACCTGGCGGATACGTGGCGCGTCTAGTTCAAGACGCATCAAGAAAGTCTGACCTCCTGGCATGTCCGTGAACAGAAGCTCCGGAGCTAATTTAGCAAGACTACTGGATGCAAGAGTGGCGCTTAAAAACAATATTGCTTCTGGACATGTCCAGGAACTTCATTGGTGCGCGCTCGAGTTCTTCAAGAGGCAGGCCTGTCTGCAAACAACGACTCTACTTTGCACGTGTGGATAACGAAAAACATTTACGCCCGGAGCTTATGTGACTTTTTACGCGCAAACCATGCTTCATGCGTTTTTGTAACGTATTCTAGCTTTCGTCACTAACACCACGTTTTATGCCGCGCGGCACACTCAGCGTCACAAATAAATAAATAATTTCTCGAGCTCAGTTGTCCACATAGTCATACCTCCCGTACATCCATGACATCATAGCTCTGTGCCGGAAAGTGGACAGCGCCATGCCCTAGACCGACAAGGCGCGCCACATCCTCAAAGGAATCGCTGATGAGGCGTGTAATGTTGTTCTCCGCCAGGCATGTCGGCAGTTTGTGCAAGCTAAACAAAGCTGTATTATTCCCCGTTTCTACCAATGTCCGAACACGCTGGCGACGTCCTCGTACGAGGACCTGCCAACATTTCAGTAGAAGTCTCATACAACTGATTAGATGCGGATTATACGCAGAAAACCGGAGGCTGTGGCTCCCAGTCGGGGCATCGAACGCCTGTCTCATTCGTGACATGTATCGTGACTTTGATGCCATGATATTCTACCGTGATATTCTAACCATGATATTCTATTATATAAATCACATTAAGTTTTCGTGGTTCATTTCATGATGTGCTAACAAACTATCTATACGACCTACCATAAATAGTGTCCTTAAAGAATGTTTCAGTAACAGAGTGCCCATACACACTGGTGTTCTGCAAGGTTCGGTTTTGTCTCCGCTGCTTTTTAAAATATTTCTCAATAATTTTGCTTGTACTGTGTCCCATTGCAGGGTCATCCAATACGCTGATGACACTGTTGTTCTTTCTAGTCATTTATGCTACAACACAGCAATCACAATGTTGCTAAATGAGGTAAATAAAGCTATGGAATGGTTTACACTGAATTTGCTTAAAGTGAACTCCTCAAAGACTAAACTTATCTGCTCTAGAAATCCTTTGAAGAGTACGGTGATTGACTGTCCAGTTTTTATGCATTGGAGTCGCTGTTCACCATGTTGCTGCCCTCTATCCAGTAGAGTACGTACCCTCAATAAAATACATGAGTATGATCTTTTAACCTAGCATATGTTGGGAAACTCATTTGGGACATGTTTGTATTCGACTTAGGAATCTTTATTGGTTGCTTTATCACTGTAGCAGTATATCTCCCTTTCCAGTGAAGAAAATGGTTGTGCATGCCCTTGCTTACGGCATACTTCGTTATGGCATTACAGCATTTGATTTTTATCCGCTTCTTTGGCGTAACCGTGTTGATTCGCTTTGGAAAACTATTCTTAAGAGTGTAGCGTACAATTCGTCATTGGTCTCGTCAGATACATTTGGAAAAAGCTTAGATTTCCCCATTTTTATAAACTTTTCACCTATAGAGTGGTACTACGACATTTTTGGCAGTATGATTTTGAAGCTGAGCATATTTCGCAGCGTATGGTGCGTTACGCCTCCCGTTTTTCTGTTCCACGATCAAGCACCAGATAAGGCGAGGCAAGACGTTGCGCGTATGTGCCGAAAGTTTAAAATGACTTGCAGGATGGAATTGTTTCTGCCCCATCTATAGCCACGTTAAAAATCTACTTCGTTTGGTTTGTACCTTCACGCCTGGTTTTCATTGACAGGTGTGTTTCATAAGGACCTTTTCCACAGAATTTAATTGTCGGGTTTTTTTTTCTTTTACATTAATTGTTGTGAGTCTCTTTTCTTTCACTTTACCTGTCAGAAACAGGGAACGCTTTCTATGTTACTTCGATTTTGTTTAGTGTATTTTAAATACAATACAAACCTGTGTTTGCCACGCCAACTTGCCGGGCCAATTACTACAAATCGCTTGTGGCTTAGATGGGCCTGTTGAGATTTGTAATAAAATATGATGGTAATAATGTATTGGTATTATTATGGATCAAGTCTGCCGTGTACGAGACTTCAATATCAGTGCTCGAAGTCTAACAAAAGCCGTTGTATTAAATTTTTTATCGGTTTTGGCGTCTTAGAGTTTTATCTCAGCCGCCGTCTACCCTAGAAAAAAAATTTTGAATAGCCGTTTGGCGACGTCATGCTTAGATCATAGTCCCGCGCATCTGTGTACTGTTCGTTCGTTTAAGCTGAAAGCCGCGGGAAGGCGGCGTTATTATTTTGTTTGTGAGATGCAGCCAGACTTATCTCGCTTGCTCGTGGCCACGCGCAACTGCTTCCACATTTTTCCAGATTGTTGTAGTTGCTTTTCGTTCCATATCTCGAAGGTTCCACGCAAGCTTTAAATTGAGCGCTGCTAAGAACACCAGGCATTATGTATGACGACCGCCCAGCTTGCTAGTTGCCTTCGACTCTGCCGAGTCATTCAGTTCTTTGAGGGCGTAGGTCTGACCATTAAACAGTTTTGTTTGGAAGCGTTTTCGCTGCCTCCTGCTCGCCGGACTGCCGTTACCAAAACTAAATATCTGATGGAGGTGCGGGCTTTCCCCTTTTCGCCGTCACCGCTTTGGAGCCACCAGAGCATCCCGCACCGTTCCGAAGAAGCAAATCACAAGATAGCCACAGAATAAGTCCTACCGAAGACTACCAGCAAAACAGCCGTCGTCGCCACAGGCGTTCACTTGAATGCGGACTACAACCGGGTCGCACCCGAAGAAAGGACTCCTCAGCCCCGACGTCGACCATGGCTACGACACCAGCCTCTATTACTTTGCACCAGCTAACCCGCCGCGGTGGCTCAGTGGTTACGGCGCTCGGCTGCTGACCCGAAAGACGCAGGTTCGATCCCGGCTGCGGCGGCTGAATTTCGATGAAGGCGAAATTCTAGAGGCCCGTCTACTGTGCGATATCAGTGCACGTTAAAGAACCCCAGGTTCTCGAAATTTTCGGAGCCCTTCACTACGGCGTCCCTCATAGCCTTAGTAGGTCCGGAACGTTAAACCCCAATAAACCAATAAACCAAACTTTGCACCCGCTCCGACTTCCGCCCCCGTTCAATGGTTTGCAGGGCGAGGATTCTGAAGAACGGTTGGATCAGCTTGAGCGTGTCGTCGTATTCAATAGTATGGATGACCACATGAAAGTGAGGCACGTTTTGTTCGCCTTAGAAGACCCAGCAAAAATTTGCTTGCAAAAAAACGAAGCTTTTCTAGCGAGGTGGGAATCACTCGGGCGGGAGTTCAAGGCATTCTTAAGCATCGTCAGAAAAGAAAGAACGCAGCTGCTTCTACAGTCACGCCTCGATCACCCTAATTAGACAGTGGCCTCATTCTTGGAAGACATGAAGCGCCTTTTTTATTGTTCATTGTTCTCCGCCATGGACCTGCACGATATCATCAGTGACTCCGGTCGGAAGTTCACTGCCGACGCCATGGAGCAGCTCCTCCGTTCCTGCGCTTCTGATTTTCGAGACTGATCGCCGTACCATCCACAAACAAATGGGCTAACAGCGCCCAAGAACCCGACGATCACTAACATGCTGCCAGCGTATGTTGACTCCAAGCACAAGAACGGGGACAGCGTCCTGCCGGTCATCACTTAGGCGTTCCATACCGCACGCCATCACACTACTGGTTTCAACCCCTTTTGCTCTATGCACGCCCCCCACGCTATATCCTAGACACCATAACAGCATTTTCTGGCAAGCCTCATGAAGACCCTTCTGTTGCTGAGACACTCTGCCGCGCCGAAGAAGCCCAGCGCCTTGCCCGCCTTCGTGTTCGCGCCTCCAAAGATCGATCTAAAGCGTGCTAAGACGCCCAGCGTAGATACGTCACTTACAGCCATGGCGATTTGGTCTCGTCGTGGCGTCATATCAAAAGACGCGGATTGTCCCAGAAGCTGCTGTGCCATTACGATGGACTTTATATTCCAACTTTGCGAGCACAATTACTGCATAGCGCGCCTCTCGGCAAGCGCCCGTCGTTCTGCGCGAACTGAGGGGGCTCACGTCGCCCGTTGGGAGCCCGACCATTTGCGGGCGCTTTTTAACTCGCCTTGCGGGCTTCGGCTGTCTCAGAGGAAGTGTGACGCCCATGAAGAGGAGGCACCTCTTTGCGTGGCCGGCATCGCCGACTATGCAGATGATAAAGAGAATGAGGTAGATGATTCTCGTGCTCTCAATGTAGACCACGCTGGTTCCAGCTTCCCATACTGGCCTTAATAAACTCCTGCTTGTAACAATATTATTATTATTATTATTATTACATCAGCGAAACAGACAGGGGTCACGACAAGTCAGAGCCGAGATGTTCACGAGACAACAAGGTTTGTAACGGCTAGACAATTTGAATTGATGCTGTAGCGGGGTGAATTGTAGGCACGAATATTCCTACTCACCCAATGATGAGCTCATCGAATAACCATGACTCCTGAAAGTTCCGTCGCTCTTCAGGCTCCCAAAAGAGCGGGGGGTTTTCTGTTAACACATCAGAGTATTCATTGCTCCACCTCGCAGAGGCCTGATAGCCTGAAAATAAAAGAAGCAATGAACGAGGACACACGCTGCATGCGCACCCTCACCTGACATTTCGTTGTTTTGCGGCCGGCCAGTTTCTCAACAGGGATAACATGACAAGAGCTATACTGCGAACTCAGCTATTTCTATTCATTATAGGTCATGAACACTGAAAACGCGCAGAGGCAGTAAGCGGGAGGAGCACCGCACCCGCTTGAACAACACAGCATATTCTTCTTTTCATCCACTGCCTTTATTTTCGCAGACCCCAATAACAAAAAACAAAATTACTGAGGGCACTGAAGACTACTTGTGTGCTTTGAATGCGAAAGCTTTTTTCATCATGAATTCTTTTGCGAAGTTCCTCAAATATTCTTGCATTACACTCCTACTGATTATACTCTACTTACATTCCTACTGATTACCATACAGTCGTGAGGAAACCCATAAACAAGGTCCACTTTATTTTCCAAGAAGCAATGCGGTTTTTTGGCCTATGGGTGACGTGCAACCATCCCAGTCGGAAAGTGTTTGGTTAAAATCTGCGCACCTTTGACTGAATTATTTTTGGCTGACCGCGTAACCGGGTTCCTGCACGCCACTTTATCTTATCGTCTATTATGACGTCAAGTCAGACCACGGAATTTTGAACAAAAATCCCGTGGGATCTGGGATTTTGGGGACGATTGCTGCTGGGCGACAACGCATGCCGGGTTTTGTTGCCGATGAGCCATATAATGATTATGCGTTAAAAATTTCGTAACGCTATATAAAGCGTGTACCTTACGTCTTCCCATCTTATTGCACGTCCGTCGATCCTCTGGCTGCAAGGTGAAAAGTTCCCGAAGTAGGGTAACTCGAGCGTACTTATGATGCGTCTGCATTTGAATTACTCTTCAAAACATGGCCTAAATCTGTGAGGCGAGTATGTCTTCACCATATGCTGCGGTGAAGTTACCAAATCACCGGAGCACATATAGGGCATAAGAAAGCGCCAAGGACAGGGTGGTCAAGCTTGACGGGAAGTAACGCACCTCTGAAAAGTTGTTCCGAGTAGAGGACGCTACCGGCATCCGGGGAGCTGTGCAGGGCCTTACCGTGCTCCGAGGAACTGTACAGGAACTGATGACGGGGCTCGCTCCACGTGCCCCGAGAGCAGCAGTCGCGGAGTGTCTCGCCTTCGAGCTTCTTCACTACGTGCGCGCAAATGCAAAATGTACAAAGTGCGTTCAAAAGAAACTCCACTTAGCAGGTACGTTCGTGCCGGTCTGGCACAGAAAAAGGAAAAGGGTACGCAGGAGCTTAGAGTCCAGGCGGAGGCAATAAAAGACGGTTAGCATGAACACCGCATATGCATGTACAACAAGTATGAGTTAAATTCCTTCTCTGAATGTCGTATATACGAAGTGGGTGGTGAAAAAGAGCAAAAAAAAATGCCATATTCCAAGTCCACGCTGCTGTTACTGCAATGTTACTGCAGAGAGAGGCTTGTACAGTGCGTTCGCATGTACGTTTTGTGTTGGTATTGGTAGCGCTAGAAACGCTTTCTCAAATAAAAATTTGGCATCTAGCCCAAGAGAAATGTTATTTTAACGGTCATAATATGGATCATTGCCGGAGCAGAGGTAGAGCAGGACCGAAGCATTTTCTTGATCCAGTGAGCAAAACGGAAACTGATTTTTGTGTTTTACATGAAGGCCTCTTGGCAGCACACCACTCAGGTGCATCAATGGGTAAATCTGTGGTATGATAAAAAGCACCCACGCAATAAATCATTGTCGTCACCGTGGACATGCTGACGAATAGTCAGCGTGTTACGCAAATATCAGCGCCGCTGGTGCGCCCCGTAGCCACTCCCGCCCCCGTTGGCTTAGGCTGTGGTATGGTTTTGCGAAGGATATATGTACAGTATATAAGCACAGTTTTTTTAAACTAGATAAGTGTACTAAGAACGTACAACGTTGTAAAAATGGTGCAACAAAATGCACAGTTTCTCACTGCAATCAGGACTCGTTTGTCGACGGATAAATATTCAATGAATTGACAGCTTGCCTCCCGTGACGTAGATGCCTTGAGATGCAAGGATCGCAATCCCCGAGTTAGCGAGCGTATCTAGCACCCCTTTGCCGGCATAGCGTCCGTGACCTGTGTGCTTGGCTTGCATAGACTCGAACACCTGCACAGAAGCAACGCCCATGCAATTTTCCACGGCTCAAGCATACAGGTATTGTTGAATTTACCGCATAGATTCAAATAATCAGAACACAGCTGGAATGAATTTCCAGTGAGAGAAATGCACAAGGACAAAACAATGGAGAAGGACCAATAGATCACGGACCGGGACACAGGTGGTCCCTTTCGGGCCTGTGTTTGTATACTCGCTGAATCTTCAACATGTTACCGTGACAAGTTCCTCCCCACTGCCTTTTGAAAAATTGTATTCTGCGGAATTATAACCTTTTTTACCTTCGTATAGATGCTGATGTAAAAAATTTTATTGGTTGTTTTTTTCATTCTTCAAGGCTCCAGGCACGCGGCTTTATCGGTTTGTTTGTTATGCGAGTTGTTACCAGATTTAACTCGATTGATCACGCTCAGGAGGAGCCGGTTCTAAGTTGCTACAGGCTATTGTACTTACTTTGCATGCCGTGCCTCGTACGCGGCTTTAAATTGAGCACGGACGACAGCGGCAGGCATTCTGGTCTCTGACCTCCAGGTTCACTTGTTGCAACGCTGCCGCCGAGTCATGCAGTTTTTAATGGGCGAAAATCAGCTCAATAAAGAGTTTAATTTGCAATTTTTTCGCTGTCTTCCTGACTGCCGGACTGCCCTCATAGCTGCGTGATATTTGGTGGAGGTGCTCGTTAGAGTTCACGTGTCGGACACGCACTGCAAGCCGTGACTACAGGCCCTTTGCGTTTCTTACCAGAGGACGTCTCGCCAGTCCACCGAGACAACCGGGGTTTGCAAGGGGAGTTACCTCAGCCGGGCCGCTGCCAGAGCGCACCCAACACCGAGAAGATGCTGAAACGTCCACTACGAGTCTGCCACAGACGCCGACCCCGGTCATCCTGCAGCAGCCGGGAATGCCGCCGACTTCAGTTCAGTTCAGTTCATTTATTTTCAACTCGAGGTTGAAGGCCCCCAGGCGTAAAACCTGTTCTACGACAGCTTGAAAGGTGCCTGGGGGCCCATACAAAGCAGCAGTGGTTACAAACTAAATTACAGTGTAAGTACACATCTTCCTACAATCATTAGAACAACTATACAGTACAATTATTAACAAAACAATCGTTGTTAATGAGAATTTCAGGTGATCGGCGTACGGCCTCAATTCTTGCTGAACATCACAAAACATAGCGGAATTGACATACAATACAAAGTTAGCATGGTTATTTTACACAGGTTGTTTAGTGGGTTACAAAATACTGTCGCATTTGTTTTTTACTGTAGGTCTCGAAATATACATCCTTCTTTTCATAATCGTTCAGAAGAAATGGAAGCAGGTACTGTAGGGACTGACAGAGATAATCGGTGCGGCGGTGTGGTACAAACCATCTGTCACAACTGCGAGTACGACCATCGCTTTTTTGTTTACGTAAACTTGCGGTGTTCTTTAAAAACGTTTGAAGGGCATTATTTGCATAAAAGAAAGTGTGCAGTAAGCGATATTCTAGATAATGTTTTGCTTTTATTATTTTATACCTCACAAACAATTCTTCTGTCGGATGGTAGTACGATACATTACCAATATTACGAAGAGCTTTTTTCTGTAGAAGGAAAATTGCGTTAATGTTACTAATCGTTGTTTAAACGGCTCCCCAGGCAAAGATGCCGAAGAATGGTAGGACTACTTTCAGCGCGTGCAGTCGTTCATCGATTCAGATGATACGACAAGAATCAGGCATATCTTCTCACAGGAGGGCTCATCACGTACGCGCTATGAAAACCACGAGCGTTTCCTATTGACATGGGGGGGGGGGGGGGGGGGGGGTATTGAAGAAGAAGTTTTTGAAGGCATTCACAAGGAAAGAACCGAATGACTCATCGAGCCCAGGAACCAGCTGCCGAAGCAGTCTGTCTTTGGTAACATCAAAGAAATGAAGCGCCTCTTCGTCGTGCGGACCTCGACATTACCGAGGAAAATATAGCGAAACTTTCAATACGTGGCACCAAAGGTCAACTCTTCGCCGGCCGCCCAGGACCATAGAGGAATTTACTCAAGAACCATCCGTGGTCGAGAAATCTTTGGACGGCAGGACTCAGCTATTAAACAGCCTGTCAAAAGTCTGCAATTCACCTGGACAAGACTGTCACCACCAGCGACTACTGGCGATGACTGTCACCACCAGGAGGAGGTTACGCAAGAAATCTTCAGCGATGATGTTTTGGTTTGGTTTATGGGGTTTAACGTCCCAAAGCGACTGAGGCTATGAGAGACGCCGTAGTGAAGGGCTCCGGGAATTTCGACCTCCTGGGGTTCTTTAACGTGCACTGACATCGCACAGTACACGGGCCTCTAAAATTTCTCCTCCAAAGAAATTCCAGCCGCCGCGGCCGGGATCGAACCCGCGTATTTCGGGTCAGCAGCCGAGCACCATAACCGCTGATCGAATCTTCAGCGATGAATAGCGACGACTACAGACATCTTCCCCAGCGCCACGAGTGGCCACTTTCATGGATGTGGTTCGGGAAGAAGTGCAACAGGCACTTCGCACCTCGACACTGACGGGAAGTACCTCAGGCCATGCCTTAAGCCGGCGCGGTGCTCTGCCAAAGGAGTCCTGCCATTCTCTGCCCTATGCACCACCTCAAAGAGCCAAATCTCCCTCCCGCCCAGGTATGTTGCAAGCTCAGCGTAGAAAAGCAGATTTTTAGAGAATCCCCGGTCAGCGCTGCCCACTCTGCTCCCATACAGTGAACCCGGCCATATTCTTCGGCATTACCCCTACAGAAGAATGGGCCTGCGTCACTTCTCTAGCGATACTCCACCCCGGCCAACGACCTCGGGAGATCGACGAGCACCTACACCGATAGGAGTACGGGTCATAGAGCCGTCTGTGCAACTCACCATCGCCGTCCACACGACGTTCTGTCTCGCCGGGCCGCAGCTACACAGCGGCTGTTTGCAGAAGGTCCCAGATTCCCCGCAGGGGAAAGTGAAAAAGAACTTTTGGAGGTGAAGTTGCTGAGCAGCGAAACGACGAGGATCCTTAACCGAGCAAGCCGCAGGAAGACGCAGCAGCCAAAACGCCGACACCGCACACAAACAATAGCTCGATCTCAATGCGATCGGTCTTCTGATTGACGCCGACACCCAAAGAAGCCCCGACGACACACTTTACCCATCACATACGAGATGAAGCCATGACCCGAGGCCGAGGACGACGTGCAACGCGAAATCCAGGACATTTGGCTTGGAAGTGGTTATCGACGGCAGTAATGTTACACGTGTAGTCGAAAGAGGAGCCGATTACTCGATAATAATAATAATAATAATAATTTTATTTCCCGTCAGGCAATACAATACATTTCCGGGCATGCCAAAGCCATCAGTGGCTTGTTGGCCAAAGCCAAAGCCATCAGTGATAATCTTATATTTGTATAACTTTCAACTTATTTGTTAGTCATTCTGTTTTTCATTTCTGTGTGCCCCACCCCTTATGTAATACCCTCTAACGAGGGTCTTTAAGGTGTTAAAGTGAAGTGAAGTGAAGTTGGGCAAAACCCGGCAGCAGGCGGCAAATCTCTTTTTTACCCGCTCAGGAAAAACATTTCAAATTGACAATGTAAAAGGAAAAGAAAAAACACTTCAAGGAAACACAATAAAGTCATTAACAACAGGAAATGATCAAGTGGTTTGCTACGGGTTACCCACTAAAACCGAGAAAAAAAAGAAGGTAATGAGAGCGTTATACCCTAAGAACACAAGAAAACACATCTGGAGCGCTTCTTCCTTTATCCCCACCTTTTGTACGCATCACTATCCCGAGAAAGTTTAGGTTATGAGGGCTTTCTTTATTGCCTTCTTATTCTTCAAAGCCTTTATTTCATTAGGCAGACTATTGAATATTGCGGGGACATAAAAGCAGCGCTGGCTTTCTCCGTATTTAGTTCTAGTAATGGGTACTTTATAGGTGGAGACAGAACGAAGGTTATGACCAGATGACCGTGCAACTTTGAATTCGTCAGTCCACATATGTCTGACGGCAGCATACTGAAGAAAGACATTGTTAAATTTTGGGAAACTAAATCTAAGAAACAAATCTTCCTTAGGCACAGAAGTGTTGTTCGGTACACTTTTTAACGCACTCTTTAACAAATTATTTACCCGCGTTTTCCAAAATTCCGCACAGTTAAAAAAACAGCAAATACCATATCGCAACACTTAGTAGCCTAATGAGTGAAGTATCACCCTTCTAATCGAGACAGGCGTGTATAATTTGACATTGTAGAAAAGGCAAGACACACTTCTCAGCTGTTTACAAACATAAGATAGGTGTGAGCGCCAACTTAATCAATCAATCAGCCTTTTATTTTCTCTATATTAGAGAAGGAGACAGGACTAAAAGCTCGAAAGCTTGACAGAGGTCCTGCCCCCTTTTTTCACGCTGGCATTGCAACAGACAAGCGGCAATAAATTCTGCGCTATACATTATATCACAAAAGAAAATAACACACCTTGAAAAAAAAAGCAAAAAGTACCAACATAAAAATACATGCAGCGTCATGACACAAACTTGTTCAGAAAAAATTTCTTAATAACGGTATTTGAATGCTGGAAAGGGTCAAACATTTCTTTGTTTAAGTTATTTAATAGCACTGGCAGCGTATACGAGATAGATTGCTGTGAGTAATATGCTCTAGGTGTAGGAACTAGCCACATTTCTTTATTTCTGGTTTGTGGAATATGGGTGTTTTTTGCAAGTTCTGCCAAATTACCAACATAATTTTCATTGCTCCGCGAAGCACTTTTGAAACTCATTAAAAGTCTGTGTTCGTGTAAAGCTAAGACTGGCAGGATTTCATATTTTAAAAAGAGGTCACTCGTAGGGAAACAATACGGAACACCAGCAATGCATCTCACAGCTCTTTTTTGGACAAGATGTAACTTGGTCATGTTCTTGATACCAGTGGTACCCCAAACGGTAATGCAGTATTGTAAGAGAGATAGAATTAAGGAGTTATACAGCAACAGCCTAATTTTGACAGAAAGAATGGTGCGCAGGCGCGACATAACTCCGACAGCTGAAGATATTTTGGATCTGATATAATCCACATGATCATTCCAAGTCAAGTGTTTTGAAAACACGACACCAAGGATTTTGACAGAATCCACTATCTCCACAGGATCATGGTTTAAACATACATGGTTTAAACATCATGGTTTAAACTTAAGTCACAGTCTAGATAAATACCCATGTACTTTACCATTTCATCATAGGGAACCGGCGAACATTGACAGGAACAGCAGGTAGAGGTATGTAGCCTTAGAGGAGCATCTAAGTTGAGAGTCATCAGAGGGCTTCTAAAACATACTAGTTGGGTCTTTGTGTTATTTATACTGATTAGGTTTGAGTCATACCAGTCTAATACGGCAGTCGCATCTTTTTGGAGCAGCTCAACACAGGCGTAATAGTCTATGTGGCGAGAAATAAGAAGTGTGTCGTCTGCATATTGGTACAAGTTAGATGAAGTAATGCTTTGTTTCAAGTCATTGACAAAAATATTGAATAACAAAGGTGATAGAATAGACCCCTATGGAACACCACACCTAAGTTCTACGGGGGAGCTCCTCTTTTTTCCTATACAAACAAGTTGAGTACGATGACACAAGCAACACTTCAAAAAGTCATGGAAATGGCCACGGAGACCATAAATATGCAATTTTTGAAGCACTATTTGATGGGCTATTGAATCGAATGCTTTGGACACATCTAAGAACTGACCACAGGCCACCAGATTCAGTTCAAGAGTAGAGTGCAACAGGTCCGAGACGTCTTCCAGCAGGCTCAGTGTGCCCTTTCCTGCCACAAATCCGTACTGACTGTCTGCAATCGTTTGATGTGAATCCAGGAAACTGTGCATAACCCTTTTCAAAGAGCGGGCGCAGTTTTCCTCGCGCCGAAAGCCAGTTGTCCCTCATAGATGCGGACGGAAATTTAATTAATACTGGGGCAACTCTGTCGCCCTTCACAGGCAAGCGGAGAACTGCAATATGTCACTTGGCTGGAAATCCTTCAGTTCAAGTTTCTTGGAAAGGCAGGCGAAGGTTACTCGCAAATTTTCATTCTCCTCGACAGGAAGGCCATGGACTTCCAGATTTGATTCCCGGCTGTACTGCTCTAAAGCATTCAGCTCCGAGCGCACTTGTTTTATTTCCTGGCTCTGACTTGCCACTGTCGTCTCGAGAATCTCAACATCGACCCGCAGTTTCTTCGATTCTGTTTCTGTAGCACTGAGTTGCTCCAATAGGTCGTCGTACTGCGAGGAGAAGAACTCCAGGGAACATTGAAATGCTTGAAATTTTTCTTTGAAGGCTAGCACTTCTTCAATGTTAGGCTGGAGCGCTACAAGCCTGTCTACTTTTTCATGCAGGGGCAGAAGCAAATCTATGCTGTGTTTTAATGAAGCCAGAGTGGCTATCACTTCTTCAGAAGAGGGAGGGGGGACTGCGCCATCGACAGCCCTCAAATGATCTTCAGATCCAGAATCACTCTGAATGCTGTCAGTGTTTCTTGTCCGAATACCCCTGCTTGTCTGGCAACGCCTACATTTCCATTTGTCGCGTTTCGATGGACCCATTGACAAAAAGGTGCTGTCGGCAATTCCTGAGCAAGTTTTACCAACATGATAACAGGTGCTGCAACTGATGCAAGTCATCACACGCCCATCTTTTGGAAGCGGTTTTAAGCACGAAGCACAACAGCCGTTGTTATTCATGTTACAGTTTTTCTACTATCCCAAGACACAGATCAAACACAATCAGCTTTGGTGCAGTCGGCGGCAAATACATGCAGAAAAGAGAGGATGTGCGAAGCTCACCTGCCGCGGTAAAGAACAGAGGCTTAGTGCACAGTCCGAAAGATAGCCGCCGGCTGCCATAATAATAATAATAATAATAATAATAATAATAATAATAATAATAATAATAATAATAATAATAATAATAATAATAATAATAATAATAATAATAATAATAATAATAATAATAATAATGTTCATTGCCACTTTGTAGATGATACAATATGGTTCAGGCCCGTCAAAGTTACCAAGAGGCTTGAGTGACTGGGCCCGGCAGTTACGGCCAGGAGTACAAAAAAGGCAATAGATATAGCAACGCTTCTCGTTACACCCAAGCGAAAGCAAAAAAAAATATTGGAAAACACAGGTTAACAACATAAGTATTCAGAAATTCAACTCTAAACCAAGAGTATACGTAAAAAAAATTAAATAACGAATATTTTAAGCATAACTTCACTCTAACAGAAGAATACAAAGATCAACGCAGGGCTTTCAGATGCATCTTTAGGTCACGCATAGAAGTTACAGCAAAAATTTTATCCGGTAATTCATTAAAGATTTCAGGTACATAAGCACAGCGGCTTGCTTTCCCGAATCTAGTTACACTCTGTGGTACACAATAACGAAATGTTTTCCTCAACTTCCGTTTAAGCGTATTAATAATTAAAAAGTCTGAATTCCAAAAATGCCGGTGAACAACTGTCTGCACAAAAAGAGAATAAAATGACGGAAGACCTAGGAACTTAAAGACGTCCGTTCCGGATGGCATGTGACAATTGTACACAATGCTCTTCAACATGTTTTTTAATATACTATCAATACAGCAATGCCAGCGTGAAGGACATGGCGCAAATGCAGTTAAGCCGTATCTGAGAACACTGTACGCAAGTGCATGAATTATAGTTTTTTTCACTGACATTGGCGCCAAAGACTTCATATTGAAGACTAACCATGTTACCTTCCGTAGCTTAGCACACAGATATGCCAAATGGTCATGCCAAGATAAGCTGCTGTCAAAAACAACACCGAGATATTTGATCGAGTTTACATATTCTATTGGCTTGCAACAACAGGGAAGGAAATCATGATCATGCAAGAATACTTGTCTGTCTATAAGTAGCGTCTTTAAAGGATTTCTGAAACATATCATTTTGGTTTTGTTTATGTTCACCGAAATTCCATTCTTGGAAAACCATTTCATTACATAATTAATGTTTTCCTGCAACACATTCACTGCCGTCTCGTAGTTAATATGCTTCGTGAGCAGAACTGTGTCGTCTGCGTACTGAAAAATTAAGCACTTGCATGTTACTGAGCTCAGATCATTTGTAAATATATTAAAGAGCAATGGAGATAGAATGGATCCCTGTGGTACACCCGCTTTTACAGGGAGCTTTGCACTGTGCTCCATTTGGCTGTTAATTCTGACCACTTGTGCACGTCCGCATAAGAAATTCTTTAGAATAGCATAGAAAGGACCTCGAAAGCCCAGAAGGTGCAGTTTTTCTAATAAAAAGCATGATTAACCGTATCAAACGCTTTCTTAACGTCTAGAAAAAGAGCACAGCTAAACGTGTTTTCATCGAAAGCAGCATACAACTCATCAGCAAATTCCTCAAGCAATAAAGTAGTACCTCTTCCCTTAATGAACCCATATTGACGGCTTGAAATGACATCGAATTTGTCTAAGAAGGAAGTCATACATTCAAATAAGAATTTCTCTAGAATGTGCGATAAAATTGGCAGGATATAAATCGGTCTGTAGTTATCGATAGCGTTCTTTTCTCCTCGCTTGAACAGCGGCCTTACGATAGCTGTTTTCAAATCTTCAGGTATTACGGCGTTTTCCAGAAACCCGTTAATCAAGAAGAGCAGTATGTCCGAAAGAGCGTGAAAATTCCGTTGTACCAGCGCAGCCGATATACCATCTATTCCGGCGGGCTTGTTTCGTCGGAAGCTAAACACTAGCCTGGCAAGATCGTCCTTTGATAGCCTTGGAAGATATGCGGAAGCTGATAAAGAATTTTTTAGTGTACATTTCAAGCCTCTCCGTGCTGCTGCCATTTCAGCCGTTAGCATGAAATACTTACTCAAATCACCTTTCGACCCAAGTTCGTCTACCAAAACTTCCGAACAAGACAGGTTCCCATCATTTCCCTGAAGTTGTTTAATCAGAGACCACATTTTTGCAGGATTTTTATAGGATCTTTGGAACTGCTGCTGAAAGTACAGCCGTCGTGCGGATCGAATAAGGGCCACAACCCTGTTCCTGGCGGTTCTGTATTCAGAACGAAGGTCATTACTTTTAGGAACACGTTTATAGCGTTTCCAAAGCCAATCACGATTTGCGATTACCCGCATAATTTAGTGGTTTAACCAGTTGCGATTACGCCTTTTTTTACGCACTAGTTTCCGAGTACACGTTTCTTTCAGCTGGTCAAGTTTATTACACAACTTCGTGTATACTATCTCCACCGGTTCGCCTTCAGTTAAGCGTGCCCAGCGAAAGGACCCTATCAGCATATACAATTTTCTTTCATCTATAATTGTGACAGTAAGCATATTAGCATCCCTGCTGTTCGATGCAGCGGTTCCAGGCGGCTTATATTTCGGAAAAAAACGACAGGCAGTGAAATAATGATCTGCTAACCGCTGTGAAATAATACATGCGGACAAGGTGTGATGCAGTGCATGAACAGCAATGTGATCAAGGCAAGACCTCACCAGTCGACCGTTCATGAGATCTTTACGCGTAGGGGCATTGATCATGTTTTCTATTCCAAAAGCCGACAGAGAGAACAGGTAATAGGAAACAGGAATCTTATTTGGGCATAAAATATCAATGTACAGGTCCCCTGCCACACAGAAAAAGTCATCTGCTTTGTGCTTCAGAAGTATCTCTTCGAGTTCAGTGACAAATCGTGTTATGCTAGCACATGGTGGTCTATACAGAGCCAATAATGTAAAGGACGCATGCAATAGATCTATCGTTAAGGCTAAACATTCCGTATGTGCAAACGAGATGTCGACAACAGAAACTTCGTATTTTTGGTTCACAAAGACAGCAATGCCTCCACCACGGCGCACCGCGCGTGTGGCAAAACTAGCACGGTAACAATTCACGGCGAACAAATGTAAACAGGATTCAGGTGAATTTACCTCGGTGACAACAAATATGTCAACAAAACCTACCGATTCCTCTGCTAACATCTTGAATTCTTCCCAATACTTGCAAAGACTACGAATATTGAAGTTTACCAACGTGAATTCCTGACCTGCATTTCGGCCAAGGTTTGCCTTAAAAGCAGCAAAGTCTGTAAACTCGAGTGGATTTGTGAAGGACCCGTGATTCATTTTATCTCAGCGATGTCAGAGTCACAAGTAACTTGAATGAGAGCTGCGGTTTCGTCTATCTTTGCGAAGATTTTGCCGCCTCTAACCCAAACAAATTTGTAGTGTTCTTACTTTCCTTTGGTTCTTGCTAGCCAAGAGAACCTCCTGCTGCCCTCTGTCAAATTTTCATTGAAGTAAAGCTGGTCCGATGATTCCGGATCAGAAAGGCTCTGGAGCTTGCCCCTGGCAGCGAACCAGCGTTCTCTAACAGCAACAGAAGAGAATCGCAACAAGATCGGAGGCGATGATTTCTTGCTTGGAAGACGGTGGACAGCCACCACTTCCCGATTACAAGGTTCTTTCAGTTCAAGTTTGTCAGCCAGCTCGTCAAGGAACTTCATCAAATTTTCACCTCTTTCCATCTCCAAGCCATGAATTTCCATGTTAGCGTTCCTGCTATGCTGCTCGGAATCGTTAAGCCCATTCTGCAGTCGCTGAATCAAAGATTCCTGAGCGTGCATCTTTTCCTGCAGTTGGCATATTTCTTCATTACGAGCCGAGGCTTCTTCCTTATCGGCTTTAAGTTGTTCGGCCACTGCGTCATACTTGGCAGAAAGGAAGCTTACCGATTCTTCCACCTCATGAACCGTCGTACAAAGCTTAGTGAATTCTGCTTTTAGCAGAAGCAAAGAATCCACTTTTACATGAAGCTCTGGCATGGATTCGACATTTCGTTTAATGTCTTTAATCTCTGTCATAAGTGCCGCAAGTAGGTCAGAGCTGTCCGCTGCTTGTGTCAGCTGCTGCGAATTCGAGCCACTGAGTTTTTTGCTAGTAGGGCAGGTTTTGCACACCCAAACGTCTCTTTTTTGCGGGCCCATCGTATTGAACGTATTCGGAGCGATACCTGAGCAGTTCTGTCCCAAATGATACGGCTCTTTACACTCCATGCATCTCATAAAACAGCCGTCATCCGGCAATGTCTTCTGACAGACGATACATTCCTCGCTGTCACCCATATCAACGCAGCTAAGTTCAGAAATAACACTCAGCAGTCGGTGGCACGAAAAAGGAAATTAACAAAGGAATCGAAAAACAATATCTCTCACAAACACATGCAGAGGAACAGTGTTCGTTAGGCGGTGGGTGCTCACTGGGCGGAAGAGGTTGCCGTTACCGAAGTCCCGCCGCCGGCACCGCTACAGCTGCCAACTAGTGCAGGTGCCCCGCTGAATGAAGCCAGCTAGTAGTGACGAAAATGACCAGCAGGGACGGAGCAGGCAACGTTTCCGTTGGAAGGTAGCTAGCAGCGCACAGCTTTCACGCGCACCAACGTAAGCCAAGGATTACCGGCGTGCACGACAACTCTCGAAAGAATGAAGGGGTGGGTGCGCACACCGGGCGAAGCAGTTGCCGTTACCAAAGTCCCGCCGCAGCACCGCTACAGCTGCTAACTTTTGCAGGTGCCCCGCTGAATGAAGCCAGCTAGTAGTGACGAAAGTGACGAGCAGGGGCGGAGCAGGCAACTTTTCCGTTGGAAGGTAGCTAGCAGCGCACAGCTTTCACGCGTACCAACGTAAGCCAGGGATTACCGGCGTGCAGGACAACTCTCGAAAGAATAATAATAATAATAATTATAATAATATCTTTTATTGCACATATTGCGCATAATAATGATAATAGCAATTTATTTTTCGTCAGGCAGCACTGCTTATTTCGGAGCGTGCCAAAGCCATCAGTTGCTTGTTGAACAAAACATGACAGAACGCGGAAAATCACTTATTTACCTGTACAGAAACATCGTTTGAAATTGAAAATGTAAAAGCAAAAGAAACAATGTATCAAGGAGACACAATAAACTGATTGGAGAACAGGAAACGAGCAAGTGGTTCGCTTGTGATAGCTGACTAAAACCTAAAAAAGAGAGGGTAATGAAAGCTTTGTACCCAACGAACACAAGAAGAGTACAAGAAGAAAACATCTGTAACGTTCCCCCCCCCCCCCCCTTTGGTTAACATCAAACTTCGGAGACATTGTAGTTTAAGAGGGCTTTCTTTACTACCCTCTTATTCTTCAAAACTGGTATCTAATTAGGCAGTCTATAAAATATGCGGGGGCATAAAAGCGGCACTGGCTTTCTCCGTATTTAGTCATGGTAATGGGTACTTCATAGATAGAGGCAGTACGGAGGCAACGAGTAGATCAGCGTGGAACTCTGAATTCGCCAGTACACATATGTCCGAGGATGGCATACTAAAGAAACGCATTGCTATATTTAGGGAACCTAAAGGTACCCAACAAATAATCTTTACAAAAAGCTGTGTTATACGCTATACTTTTAACACAATCTTTAACAAATTATTAATGTGCGTTTTCCAAAATTGCGCACAGTTAAAAAAACAGCAAATACAATCTAAACACTGAGTAGCCTAATGAGTGAAGTATCACCCTTCCCGCTGAGGCAGGAATGTATAATTTGACATTGTATAAAAGTTATGACACAGTTCTCAGTAGTTCACAAACATAAGATTGGCGAGAGTGCCAACTTAAGTCACGAACTAGATTAATGCCCCCGTACTTTACAATTTCTTCATAGGGAACCAGCGAACATTGACAGCAACAGCTGTTAGAGGAATGTAGCCTTAGATGAGCACCTAAGCTGAGAATCTTCAGAGGGCTTCTAAAACATACTAGATGGGTCTTTGCGTTATTTATACCGATTAGGTTTGAATAATAGCAGTCTAATGTGATAATTGCGTCTTTTTGGAGCAGCTCAACACAGCCATAATAGTCTATACGGCGAGAAATACAAGTGAGTCATCTGCATATTGATACACGTTACATAAACTAATGAATTTTTTCAAGTCAATGACAAAAATATTGAACAACAAAGGGGGCAGGACAGACCCCTGCGGAACACCACAGTTTAGTTGTACGGGGGAGCTCTTCTTTTTTCCGATACAAACAAGTTGGGAACGATGAAACAAGTAGCTCTTCAAAAATTCATGGAAATGGCCACGGAAACCATAATTATGTAATTTATGAAGTAGTATTGATGCTATATCGAACCAAGTGATATGAACATATCTAAGAACAGACCACAGGCAACCTGATTAAGTTCAAGAGTAGAGTGCAAAGGGTTCGAGACGTCTTTCAGAAGGCTCAGCGTGCTCTTTCCTGTCACGAATCTGTACTGACTGGCTGGAATCGATTCATGTATATCCAGGAAACTATGCATAACTCTGGACACGCGATTTTTTCCTAAAATTTGCGCTATGCAAGACAACAAAGATATCAGACGGTAGATTTTAATTTCTGACGAATCACCGTTTTTCGGCGCAGGGATCACTCTTGCACGTTTCATAGAGACGGGGACTTTGCACGTCGCAGTGATGGTGCTAATCGTACAAAGAAGCACATCTTATAGGACCCAGAAACTTCTAACCCTATCCTCCATACAAATGGCCTCGACGCCAGCGGACATTCTTGTTTTGAATGTCCTCAAAATTTCCCGCATATCAGCTTCGCTCATTTCTGGCAGAAAAGCAGACTGAGAGACAGCGACATTACGCATGCGCGCCGATGAAGAAACACTCGAGGACTGAAGGCTGTGCAATGATGAGAAATGCAGGTTAAATCGATCAGCAAGGTTCTTGATTAGACGGCTAAAATTTCGCTCAACAATCCCTCGCGTGTCACGAGGCTTTTAATCACGCAGTTCATTTACCAGCTGCCACGATTTAGCTGAGTAATTTCTGGAATCGTAAAACTGCTTCTGCTACTGTTTTCTTCGTGGTAATCGAGAAAGTACCGTGGCTGTATATCTTACAACTCTAAAAGCAATTCTTAATGTCACCTTTTTCGGATACCGTGTACATCACTGCCATAGAGTATCTTTCTCATGTATAGCTGCGAACACATCTGGTTGTAACCAACACTGGTCATGATTTCGTTTTTTTACCTTCAACTTTCTTCGAAACAAACCAAATAATAATAACAATAACAATAATAATAATAACAAAACATTGTTGCTATCTAAAAACAGTACGTATATTCATGCCTGCCAAAGCCATTGATGGCTTGTGCTGCAGGTGCCTAGCAGGCAGCAAAACCATATACAGTAACTAACATTAATATTGTTACAGGTTCTACTTACAAAAGCTATTTGTATAGGCTGGCCGGCCCGAGCCTTCTGCGTCCGCGGCGAGATACTGAACTTCCTCTTTTTCTGTGTGCGCACTTCGCTGTTCCTTCAGGGTCCACGGGTAGCGCGTGACACTTTCACGTTCGCAGACGAAGCCCTCTGGGCACGTAAACCCATCTGAATCCCGAGAGTTGAAGCGCTTTAGCCGTGCGACATGCAGGTATTGGGTTTTCTTAGAAAGGCGTCCTTACGTAGATTGGGGAGAGACCACACAGTTCAGGTCATTGAGGCGAGCTAGCTTGATGAAAGGGTCTGTGTATTGGGACAGCAGCTTTTGGGATAAATCCCGCCTGCGGAGAGGCGTCGACAACCACACGATGTCACCGGGCAGGTTCAGCACGAGGCCCGTTCTGTGCAGTCCAGGAAAATGGCTAAGCGGCTGTGTTCGGCGAAGGTACTTTCAAAAATAACATCGTCCAGATAACACATGGAAACTTGCCTCTTCAGGCCACGTAAAAGCGTATCAATAAATCGTTCAAAAGTGGCAGGAGCGTTGCAAAGGCCGAACGGCATTACATTGAATTCATACAACCCGTCAGGTGTCACGAACGCCATCTTCTCTTTGTCTTTTAGGTGCATCGGAATCTGCCAGCATCCGGATCGTAAATCAACGGATGAAAATTAGGAAGCTGAGAGGCAGTCGATGGCATCAACAACACATGGTAGTGGGCAAACATCCTTCTTTGTGACAGTTTAAGCTATCGATAGTTGACACAAAATCGCCATGTGCTATCTCTATTTTTGACAAGGATCACTTGAGTGGCCCACATGATTGGAGATTCCTGAATAATGACTCTGCAATAAGCCACGCACTTGTTCATCGATTATCTGGCGTTCGGAGAGCGAGCGGTATTGTTTCTGTAGAATTGGTTGTGCAGATCCAGTATTAATCATGCGACCGGTACAGGAAGCTGGAATCGGCGATGATTGCTCGGGACCGAAATCAAACACGTCGGCATGCTTCCAAAGAACGGCCACGAATACCTGGCTGTCGCTGGTGGGTAGGGATTTGTTGACCATGGCTAGGAGTTAAAACACGGTGAGGTCGTGGTGTCTAGTTGAACGGGAAACGTCAGTGAGCGCGGCAGCTGGCACAGAAAGCCGTTCTTCAAAGCCGGCAAGTTTTAAACCACATGTCAATGCGGCAGATTCGTTGGAATGATTGACACTCCAAAGAGTGGCATGGCCCTTGGTCACACGGACGAGGCTGCGGGGTACCAGCACACTTTTCTTTGAGCAGTTAAAGAAACCAGGTTCCACCACAGCAGTGGAGGCATCAGAAACCGTGCTCGTGGACACAACGGGAACGAATATGGCAGACATCGCTGGAACAACGGTGTCTGCGGAGAAAGAAAACGCTTGGGCATCCAGCGGCGGGTCTTCGAGGAGAGCTCACCGAAGGCCAGGACTTAATAATATGCAGCCGCTGCGGAAGTCGAGAGAGGCGCCTCACTGGTGTAAAATGTCAATACCTAGGATGATGTCGCGTGTAAAACAAGGGAGCATCGTGAATTCAGTTCGGAAGACGTGGCCAGCGATCACTACATTTACAAAACAAATACCAGTCGAAAAAAATGATTCTCCCCCTACGCCGCGGATTATCACAGCACTACCTCAAGCGAACATTATTTTACGACCGAGACGGTTCTTGAAAGCTGGACTAACCACCGACACTTTAGCACCAGTGTCCACTAGGGCCATGACGCCAATACCGTCCACTAAAAGTTATGGTGGCTCTTTAACATAATGATTAGCAGAGGAATTGGTAATATTGATGACACGGCAAGCGACCACACCTCCATCGGCCGCACGCGCTAGTTTGGGAGAAGGCGAGCGGCGAGAGCGTTGCGGAGGTGGAGTTAGGTTTCCGTCAGAGGCAGGGTGTCGTTCCGCGGTCGCGCGTAACTGGATTGACGCTGAGACGTAAAGAGAAGGTCAAGGACAGAAACGTTGGAACTCGGGCGAGGGGTCGACCATTGGCGCTCGCGGCGGGAAATCTGTTCCCGGCCTCGGCAAAATGTTGAGATGGGGCCGATCGGACTACATCGGTAGCAATATAAAGCAGCGAAACATGAGTACAGGAAACGAAAAGGTAGTTAAAACACGGTTAAAATTTATACAAATTCTATGAAGAGAAACTTCCAATGAGCATAACGTAACACTGGACAGAACAAATATGGACCAGCAAAATAACCGTGATTCAGGTAATCATACACCAGTCGGGCTTTTCTGGTGCAAAGAGGTTGAGCATGGGCGAACACAAGCAATACAAGTAGCCAAATGAGCAAAATACTCCTTTACAAACAGATATACTTCAGCCGTCTTTTAACTTTCATTTCGTTTTCATATAAAAGATGCTTGACGGTAATCTATTTTATTTATATTTATTTATACAAAATACCTACAGCGCCCCCACTGGGGCATTGTTGTAGGGGGGAAACATCAGAAAAGCTACAGATGAAATACAGTAATTGAGGCAAATGATGCAATATACTGAGAAAACCCATGGACTATGGAAGGAAAGGCAAAAATGAAAAGCACGTTGCAGAGAGAAAAACAAGCCCATGACAGGCGCGTATAAAATGACATTCAAATACAGCACCGTTTTAGCAACAGAAAACTAGAACACAATGCACCAGGATAAGAGCTATTACTACACTCATATTATCAGTGATACTAACAGTCATTTTAACTTAATACAATCATATTAACAAGTGGTTTTGCAAACCGTTGTAAAAAGATGTGGTAGGAGAAGCAGCAATTTGGGCAGGCAGACTGTTCCAAAAATGTATTGTTATTGGGAAGAAATTATATTTGAATGTGATAATTCGGGGATTCTACTCGCGCCCTTTTAGTGGGTGTTCGGTGCGGGCAGAAATATAACTTGGCTCGAGTATGTAGTTCTCTTATGGAATGCCAGTTTTGCGATTAAGCACATTATAAAAGAAAGAGAGTCTCAAATATTTTCTCCTTTTTTCAAGTGCCGGCCACCCCAACTTGTCGCGCAAACCAGAAGAGCTTTTTTTTTTTGGAAACTAAAATCGCCAGAGACCAACCTAGTAGCCCGTTTTTGGACGCGCTCCAGTTCATCAATATTTTGTTTTGTATGCGTGTACCAAGCAGTTCAAGCGTATCCAAGAGCAGGGCGTACGTTGGACATGAATAATGTCTCCTTGAGAGGAATTGGCGCATCCCTAAAGTTCCGTCGGAGGAAGTTTATTTTGCGGCTGGCTTTAGCCGTTATATAATTGACATGAGTGTTCCATGAGGGGTCAGCCGAGAAAAAGTCTCCGTAAGTTGGAACAGCAGATTTGTCTGAGCTGGCAAGAAAATAGTCTGTTTGGAAAATTTTTGCTTCTTCGTACATTTCCAAACAATTTCCAAAAAATTTTTTGCTTCTTCGTAGATTACATTTGGAGAGATTTAGCGCCATATTCCATTTTTCGCACCATGAGAGCACGGAGTTGAGGTCATCTTGTAAAGTAGCGGCATCTGCTTCCGAAGAAATGCCGTAGATACAGCAATCGTCTGCATAAAGTCTGATTTAACTTGAAATGTTGGTAGTGAGATCATTTACAGATATTACTAAAAGAAGAGGGCCTAAAACCGATCCCTGTGGAACACCTGAAGTCATGCCCACATTTTCAGAACTGATTCCGTCGTAAACTACGCATTGTTTTCTTCCGATAAGATATGCCTTTATCCAGGTTAGGAGTGCAGTAGGAATATTTAAATGTGAGAGCTTCTGCAGTAATAGGTTCTGAGCAACTAAATTGAACGCTTTTCGAAAGTCTAAAAAACACAATCTATCTGACCAGTAAAATTTAAGGAAACGGAAATGTCATGGGTGAATTCTACGATTTGGGTTACAGACGAGAAACCGGATCTAAATCCATGTTGTGTCGGACAGAAAAAGTTATTGTTTTGCAGATGGCTAATCAACTGAGTATATACGAAATGCTCGAGTGTTTCGCAAGACACGCTCGTCAGAGATATGGGGCGATAGTTATGTGTTTTATTTTTATCACCGCTTTCATATATTTTAATGGCATTGGCGGTTTTCCACTCAAGAGGTAAATCCCAACTTTCTAAAGATTTTTGAAACAAATTTTTGAAACTGATCATCACGCGCTGTGATGGCTCGCCAACATGTAGGCCCCGTCTGGCCATCTCTCTCGATGGCACTTACGAAACCAAAAGCTTGACGGCGCCATCGTTTACCAATCCGGAGGCATGCACTCTGATGCCGATTGCCTGTCACGAGCCCCTGTAGATGCGCCGCCACACGATGACGAAGCCTCTCTTGAACCTATTAGTTCCCGGACTTCCGCAGAGCAGCAACGCTCAGACCCCGAACTCCAGCGCAACATCGACTACTCCGAAGGGAAGGCCACAGCCTCGGTCGAGAGGCGATTGTCCTTGTTCTGCGTACAGAATGGCATCCCCGAGAAGAAAACTTTGCTCAAAAATACCTGCTTAACTCTTTGTCGTGCACGCAAAATTCTGCAGGCATCACACGACCAGTCGCCAGTCTGGTATCTCGGGTTTTCTCGCACCCTATGCCATACTCAAGACAAGCATTACAGGCCACTTCTAGCCGCTGATGAGGCGCGTTATGTGGAAACATGCTGAGACTATCAGCAATGAAAGTAGCCTTCAGGCGACCAGCAGAACTCCTGAAACTCATTAAACCCCAGTCAAGCCCTACTGAAAAATCCGGTATGAATTTTAAACCGGAACCGTATACCGGGTTATTGTACAGGATTTGCGATACCGGATTACTGGAATATCCTGTATAAAACAGGACAGTCCTGTATAAAACAGGACAGTCCTGTATAATACAGGACTCTCCTGTTTTGTACAGGATACTCCAGTATCGCAAATCCTGTACAATAACCCGGTATGCGGTTCCGGTTTAAAATTCATACCGGAATACAGGACAGTCCTGTATTAAACAGGCTAAGCCCGTATTATACAGGAGGGCCCTGTATCACAGGACAAAGGCAGAATAAAATGCTTCAAATATATCCCACTTGGACTAAATCTGCCCAAAAACTGGGGCCATAAGTGTACATGCCAAATGCTGAAATATACAGAGCCTCAGAAACTGGTAATCTGCGATTATCAGCAACTCGCATTGCAGTCGATGTGCCATTGTGTTATTTGCTCCCACCTTTTACCAAAGTATTGGTAGCTTGGTGAATATTATAATGCATCAAAAACTCCAAAAGATGTTTATTTTTTCCGCATGTCTTGAACCAGCTCATTAAGGTAATAATATAACTCTTTGCGACGATCTACCGGCGCTGGGGTCTCTACAGGGTGCTGGCCAATGAAGTAGTCAAAAGCACCTGCAGAAAAGAAAATATGATTGGTAGTACATAATGCCCCCAGCTTATCATTTAATTGCGCACTGACACACAGCATAATGCATTGAGCACTGTGACATGCAACTTACGGCCAATGGCTTGTAGCAGTGGGCTTTCTGCCCACTGAGGAGGCTTCTGACTTCAGGTTCCGATGGCAAGCTTGCCCTGTAACGCCCCTTTCCAGGAGTTGTGGAGTCGTCCAAAGGCTGCGTCTTTACAGAAACGCGAATCTTTGGGTGCCACCATAACTGCTGCGCACGTTGCCGAAGGAATAAAAATTCCATTCCCGAGGTGGACCTGTATGCAATAACAAATGCATACCCCAGTAGCACAAACGGGGCTCTGAATTGCGGGCCCCCGTGGGCCCAGACAAGCCACAGACAAGCCAGGCGTCTCAAGACGCCAGGCCCTGAGCATTGGCAATGCTCAGTATCGTGAATGCACCTACCGCCTTGCATATTTGAATCAATAATGTATTGCAAATCTCTCTTGCTTCGTGCAGTTAAACTAAATCCACTCAATAATTAATAATTATAGAAAGTGTCGAGAGCGATCTAGGCGAATTAAGATGCATTAGTTGCGTATAAAGGGGATTTAATTATGAATTAAGGTGAATTAATGTGATTTAAAAGTTAATAAATGCTACAGTAAGGTGAATTAAAGATAAATACAAGTGAATTAACTGTGAAATAATTCTGAACTTGAGTGGAGAAAAAAGAATGAATTTGAATGAATTATGTAATTAGGAACGAATTAAAAACAAAACGCAACTTGAGATGAGGAGGCCTCATTGCTTTTGCATTTCTCCTATGCGAAACCGATTATTCTTCCGGTTAACATCCCTGCCTTTCCTCTTCTACCTGCTCCTCCTCCAAAGCGGGTTACCGCAGTGATCTCGAATTTTCCGTACTGACCATACGATCCCATCAGCTTACTCATTTCCAGGTATGCTACGGGGTCCTGGCACCCGTCACACTTAAAGGGGTCGTGAAATGTTTTCCGAAAATTTTGAACGACGTATGTATTTGGAATTCTGACCCTTCATTCTACAGTATACCTTGGTTCGTTACATCGTCTGGGTTGATTGAATAGAGAAAAAAACTAAATTTCGGTTTCCCAGCGCGCGTCCCCCTCAACTCACAGCAAACGCCATTTTAAGAATCCAATCAGAGGCTTCTGTCTTCAACACAACATGGAGGCTTAGCGAGACCTGTTTAGCCATAGTTGACCGAGGTTACAGCACGCATAATGATTCGAATGGTGGCACCGTCGTCTGCTCAGAATGGGGTCTGCTAGCTGTCAAGCTGACACATGTGCGAAAACGTGGCCGGCGCGCCGCACCAGTCGCCGCTTGCGAACTGGCGCCTACTGCAAGCAGGGACACGGAGCAGCAAGCATCTTTGCGCCGCTAGACTCATGCCCGGCCCACATCCGGTGTAACACTTTGCCACCGCAGACGAGCGCCTGCGCGCTGCTTGGCTACTGAAGTTCGCTCCAGAAAAGACAAAATAGCGATGTTATCAGAAAGACTGCCGGCTATACTCGGGCGGCGACAAAGCATGCCTGCCCGCGTAGCGCGCTTTGGGCAACGGCGCTGGACGCGGGCGCGCCGGGCGACGAACTGCACTGCTCTCTGGCTGCCCTGGTCGTCGCTAGGCCTGTTTCGCATCGAAGCCGCGGTGGACAGCGCTTCGGAAGTAGCCTGGGTTATAATAAAATGCCTGCTTTTGGCATCGCTTTAATGTCAACAGCGTCGTCTCACAACAAAAAATATGGTCATTGTTGCGGTGCGCTCGGCAGCGGAGCTATATAGCGGACGCCAGGCGGCAAGCCGGACCGCAACGGCCGGGCTGCGGCAGCTGAGCGGCGGTTGTGGCAAGAAATTTTCTCGTATTACAGTTGCTGCTTCTACCAGCAACTCGGCATTGTTCAACGATTCTCAAAAATGATCTATTTTCCACACTTCTTGCTCCCACAGTTTATTATTTACGTGAAGAAAAATCTTTAGCTTGTACCGGCCTTTATTGGCAAGAGATGACTGGTTGTTAAGGCCGGTTATAGCGGGCAAGGGCAGGTCCGGTCCCGGAACAGTTGATGCTTTTGCCGCGCGTCGGTTCTGCTGCTTCAGTTGCCGATCGTCTTCTTCTCGCCTCGCGCCGCGCATCGGTTCTGTTGCTCCGTCTGCCAAGCGTCTTCCTCTTTACATTTGCCCCCAGGAGAAAAAGAGCCGTGCTGGTGATTTAGGGTGTCAACAGGACGCGGGGGTCGTAATACGGCTTCAAACGCGAAACGTGAACGGTCTCGCGCCCACGTCGTCGGAGGTCGGGTGATGGCGTCACGGGCTCAACGATGTAAGTGACGGGAGAAGTGCGCTCATGGACACGGTAGGGTCCGTGGTAGTTTGGCAGCAACTTGGTAGAGAGACCTGGAGCAGCAGAAGGCACACGGAGCCAAATAAGGGATTGCGGCTGAAAAGTGTCTGTGCCATGGGAGTGGTGATGATGATGATGAAAACTTTATTTGTATAACAAGGGAGTTTTGGACACGTCGGTCCTTGGGCCCCCGCACGGCCCCACAGCACTCAAACGTTCATGTCCCGGAGGCTCATGACGCTGGCAGCCCGGCCGGTGGCGATGGCTTGCTTGGCCGGGTCCTCGGAGCGCAGTAGGGTCTCCCAAGCCTCCCAAGTGGTAAGGTGCTCCAGGCCCCGCGGGGGAGGATCCGCCGGGCAGAGGAAAAGAATATGGTCGAGAGTGGCTTTGGGGTGGCGGCAGAGGGTACAGGAAGGGTTCGTGTGGACTGGGTGATATCGCGAGCGTATATAAGGGGAGGGCAAAGTGCGTGTTTGGAGCCGCCTCCAAAGTGTCTGATGGTAATTGTCGAGGGAAGGATGAGGAGGGGGGTAGAGCCGACGCTCGGCTTTGTAGGCCTGCGTCATTTCACTGAATGAGTGCATGCGCTCACGCGAGAACCCCAGGTCGGAGGCCGCCGGTGCCCGGTTGAGAGAAGCTCGGGCTAAAGCGTTGGCGGCCTCGTTTCCGGGATTCCCGGAGTGGGCAGGCACCCATATCAGCTCCACATGGCGGGGCGGGTGCGCGGCGAGGGAGTCCAGTATGCGAAATGCAGGGACGTGAACTCTCCCGCGAGCAAAATTTAGTATGGCAGTTTTGGAATCTGACAATATATATCGGGCCTCCGTGCGGGTGATGGCCAGGGCAATGGCATCCTCTTCGGCCTCCTCCGAAGTGGCAGTAGGGGTTATGTGAAGGGTGGCAATGGGTTGGAGGGAGGGGTTCGTGATGGCGACAACCGAAACGGTATTTCTGGCGCCCTTGGTCGTCAGACGTGACTGACCGGGCGAGCTGGCGGCACTCTTCAGCGTGTCTGGAGGCTTCAGATACGGTTGTGGATTCCGACGAGTCAGGATGGTACGGAAGAATAGTGTCGAGCGGCGAGGATGGTTCACGGCCGTATAGAAGGAAGAATGGTGAGAAACCAGTAGTGCTCTGCGTAGCGGTGTTGTAGGCATATGTGACGAAGGGGAGGACGACGTCCCAGTTAGAGTGGTCTGCCCCCACGTACATTGACAACATCTCACCTAATGTTCGATTGAAATGTTCTGTCAAGCCGTTCGTCTGGGGATGATAGGCAGTAGTCGTTGCATTGCTGCAGAAGTTGCATGTTGCATTGCTGCAGAAGAGATGAAACTACGTCTGACAGAAACACCCGCCCACGGTCGCTCAACAGTTCACACGGGGCTCCGTGCCGAAGTATGAAATGGTGCAAAAGGAAGGCTGCAACATCCCGCGCCGTAGCAGCTGGGAGGGCGGCTGTTTCGGCGTACCGTGTCAGGTGGTCTACAGCGATGATGACCCAGCGGTTTCCTGCAGCAGTGTAGGGAAGTGGTCCATACAGGTCAATGCCAACTCGGTCAAATGGGTGCGCCAGATGGGATAATATTCTTGTAATGTAATTTATGTCTTTTAACTCTTGTCGGTTGGTTGGTTTATGGGGTTTAACATCCCAAAGCGACTAAGGCTATGAGAGACGCCGTAGTGGAGGGCTCCGGAAATTTCGACCACCTGGGGTTCTTTAATGTGCACTGACATCGTACAGTACACGGCCTCTAGAATTTCTCCTCCAAAGAAATTCCAGCCGCCGCGGCCGGGATCGAACCCGCGTCTTTCGGGACAGCAGCCGAGCACCATAGCCACTGAGCCACCGCGGCGGCGCTTTTAACTCTTGTCGTCGGTCCGCCTAAGCATAAAGGCTAGCATTTAGGCTAGTTCCAAAAGCACCGGTGGCGAGACGGTGGTTCACTGGGCAAGCTTTAGGGCCCCTTGATGCTGACTCGTGCACTACCGAGCCATAGCCAATGCGTGACAGGACTACACCATACTGAAGGCCCAAGATGCAGTCACAGTCCATACTCCATGACTGATGAGGAAGGATTTTAGCAGGTTCATTGCTTTCATACATTGGTGTGGCAGCTGTTTGATATGTGCGATGAAGGAAAGCTTTTCATCAAATACAACACCGAGGAATTTGTGATATTTTCAAACTGCAAGGCTCTGACCATTCAGCGTGTGTTGGGGTGAGGCCTAATGTGTTGTTGCTTAGAAAAGAGTATGCAGAGAGTTTTTTCGCAGTTAAATTTAAACCCATCAGCATCAGCTGAGCTAAAAAGTTTTCCTTCCCCGCAAGATGGATGTGCCGTTCACAAATTACTAAAATACAGGGCTTGAAGCTTATCTGGACATATTAGATCGTTTTAACAATGAAAAGTGTCTAATTGAGTACACCTCCTTGCAGGATACCATTCTATTGGGTGAATTGTTTTCACAAGGTGTTTCCAACGCGAAAACTTCAGCTCCGTTCGGGCAGGTAGCTTTGTGTGGTATTTAGCATGTACCCAAAAACTCCAAGAGAAGGCAGACGACGCAGGATTCTATAGCGCAATATTCTGCCATATGCTTCTCCAGGTCAAAAAACATAGACAACGCTGTTTATCGACAAAAGCATCCCGATCATATGACCCGAATACAAGAAGCTGGTCAGCAGTTGAGAGGCCAGAAATGAATTCGGCTTGCAATTGATCAAGAAGGTCATTGAGCTCAAGATAATACATAAGACGGAGATTTATCATTTTTTTTCAGAATTTTCGCAAGCAACAAGTTAGGGTAACATTTCAGGTTACCACAAGAGTGCGTTCTTTCCCATTTTCAATATCGGTACAACAATTGCCGATTTTCATCCTTTTGGCAGACGTCCATAGAATCATATCTTGTTAAAAATAAAGAGAAGAAAAGCGTGTCTTCATGCGGGGGTTTAATAATGCTATACGTGATTTTGTCAGGGGCGGCTGCTTATTTACCACATGTTTCTAGCGCCGCCTTCCATTCCTGCAGCATAAGAGGGTAGTGTACCCTCGTGCGGATGACTTTTTGATTTAGTTTGGTTTATGGGGCTTAACGTCAAAAAGCGATTCAGGCTATGAGGGACGCCGTTGCGAAGAGCTCCAGAAATTTCGACCACCACCACGGACATACCACAGCACAGGGACCTCTCGATTATCGCCTCCATCGAAATTGATGCCTTTAAGATAGGTTTTCGTTCCCCAGATATTTTGTGCTTGATGAAGGAATCTGTGCAGCGCGCAGAGGTAAATAAATATTGAAAATGATGCCCTGATGCTCCTCATTGATGTCCAAGTAAGTCACCAGCATTGCTGACAAGAGGTGTTGGGTGTGCACTACGGCCTTAAACGGCTATTATTATGTGGAACACTTTATGAGAGTCTGCATAAGTCACCGAGGACAAAAGGATTTCCAACTTTCCCATTTCGACTCACGACTGATGCGCCTGCCGTAGTCAAATGTAAGTTGTCGAATTAAGTTGTCGAATGCAGAATAGCTGAGAAATTTCGACCATGCATTATTTTGGTTCTCACGAGCTTCCTTGCATTTTGAATTCCACCATGGCCTACGTTTGCTTTCTTTTTGGCCAGATGTCTGTGGAATACATTTCTCTGCAACACCGATGACCTGCAGTGTAATGTAGAGTTGCAGTTCATCAAAGCCTAAGTGTGAAATTGTTGAAGGACAAATCTGGCAGTTCCCTGAAGATCTTCCAGTCAGCCGTCTCCTGTTTGAACTTCCTGGGGTAATTTATCATTTAATTTATTTCTCCTATATGTTTCAATAAAATAGGAAAGTGGCCACTCCTATATAGATTATTAATGATAGCCAACTCTGTGGCTGCCTAGAGCAATGGAGAGCCTATAGCAAGGTATATTTTCATGTATGAGCTGTGTGCTTTGTTGAAGCATGTTGGCTCTTTTTTGATAAATATAAAGCATCTAGACGACAATAGGAATCTTTCGATTAGCTGGCCGCTGGAACCAGTTCTTCAACATTACTTTTTTGGATGATGTACATTAAAATCTCCAACCAACAGGAAGGGCTCCGGAAGCTCGGCAATGAGTTTCTTAAATCCCTCGCTAAATAGACGCTGTTTGGGTAGAGTGTAAAGAGAGCATACAGTTACTGTTTTCCCCCAAATTAGGACTTGTATTGACACTGCCTTTAAATCGATAACCAGCGGAACGCTTTGAGAGGGAGTTGGTTTCTGGGCCACACTGGCTATACCCGCCGAAGAGTGAGCATTGCCTTCTCTGTAATTCCGCAAAACAACATCATTTTTTTGTAAATTTGTGTGTGCTGTGTTAAAATGTTTCCTGTAGGCAAAATATGTTTGGCTGGTATTGAGTAAGCAATTGGTAGTGAAAGTAATCTCGGTTCTTAAGTAGCCCTCAGCAGTTCCACTGGATGGTGGTCTCCGCCGTCATGGTTGTTCATGAGGAAGAGAAAAGGAAGATAATTAGAAATCGCCGCCTTTGTCAGGCAGCTTGAGAGGAATATGTTTGCTTGTGGCAGTTCAGTAAACTTCTTCACTTTTTGGGCAACTCCTTGAACATCTCTGATGCTGCGGAGATTGAAGTCGCATCCATCGCCTCCGATGAGGTCACAGAGTCGATTAGGGGTCTGTCACGAAGGACAGGCTCCCTGTCGCTGGTCTTTCTTGTCACAGAGGTCTGTGAGATGTTGACCTATGGAGGCCGAAGATTGGTGTTGTCGGTCGCTGCTTGGTGAAGGGCTGAAATAGGCATGCATCAGCAAAGCTGTGTGGCGTGCCCAGCGAGACTAGATGCCGCCCGGCACCCCAGTGCGCTTCGTCAACATGTTATCTTGAGGAGACGAGGGAAAGCTTCTTCCTGGCTTCAGCAAATGTGATCTTTTTAGTTACTCTCAGATGATGATTCCCTTCTCAATCTTGAAAATTTAGCAATTTCTTGAGGAGTCAGCGTGCGGCCTGTGACAGCTGGGGCATTCTGTCAATGTGGCACTGTAGTTTTCGGTGGGGTGATCGGGTGTGCCGCACTTTGCACAGGTGTTTCCAGCAGTTAACTTCAAGCACTGGTCATCATCCTGGTCATGGCACCAGTTAAGTTGAAACACTGATCCTCCTTGTTGGGTCACTAGTTAACCTGCAACACTGGTCGTCCTAGTCAGGCACCAGTTAAATTTCTTCCGTTGGCCGATGATAGTATAGCACTTCACGTCTTCGTATGCTCGTCCAGTGACAAGTTGCCGGTTGGGCAGCAACTCAAAACTTCTTGGGAAGCAAAACTTGTTTATTGAAGATGGGACCGAATACAAGAACTTAGAGAAAAAGGTGGTTTAAAAAAAGGCTTTTAAAAGAAGGGCTGTAGAAAAGCGGTCGAGACTGAGACTCGGCGCGCTCCCATTGCTCGTTGTTCGCAGCGGGTTTTAACACCTTCGATAATTGGGCGGAGCTTTATCAAATCTGCTCTCGCCCAGTTTCAACCAATACTGCCGCGATGGCACTGTACATACAAGTGGGCGGAGCCCAGTGCTCGCCAGAGCCCGACACTGGCGGACCGCGCACTTTTCCTGAAACATTCGCACCTTCCGAGGCGCCAGCAAAGTCGACTCCACCGCTTAACGCGACAGTCGGGTGGTTTCTGAAGGCGCCGACCTTATTGTCCCCCACCCCCACTTGACAGCTCATCTCTCTTCAATGAGAAACGGTCGCTACCCTCTGCAGCCCTGACAAGGCTGTTCGCGGTCTGCTCCCCGTTTCCCGCGGCCTTGGAGAGCGCCCGAAGCGTGCTACGCGCTGTCTCCATTCTCGACCCGTCCAGACATCCGACGGACACGGTAGCAATCGGCGAGAGGGGGAAAGAAGCTACTGGCGCCGTAGGCGTCTAGCTTAACACCAGCGATAGGTAGTTGAGCCGCGCCCGTACGTTTCACACTTGAGACATCATCTGCATGTGTTCGAAAGATACGGCCAGACTTTACAATAATGAATTCCGCGTTTGCCGATTCTGGGAGTTGTGTCCGGTTAAACGTGAGGATAATGTGTGGCGTCGTTATATCTTCGCTCACAGTTTCACCTTATTGTGATTAGTTGAATGGCGATTACACCTTGGTCAAGAAGACTTCGAGGAGGTTTAACTCGGTTTTCCGGATCAGGTCACGCTCAGATATCACACAGTAGATGGTGCTTGTACTGCGGTGTGGAGTTATGGTCCGTGTAGATCGGTTAAGTGCTGCTGTTTGGGGAGGGTCTAAGTGTGCTCTTTCTTTGAAACTTCAAAAAGTAGGTCCAGGCGGAGAGTTTTTTGGGTTTGTAGTTTCTTCGGATGAATTTTTCGAGACACTTCGCGATCAGGCATCCCACAAGCCAATGGAAGATAGATGCTCGTTAGGGCATACATGATGGAAGCCAACAACCACCAAAACCAGAGAGCAAAGGGGTGTCTTTTTTATTTGTAGTTTTTCATCAATCGGGGAATAATAAAAGCATAAGAAAAAATAACCACATGCCACCGGTGGGTTCCAAACCGACCATCTCAGAATCTTGCGTTTGATGCTGTAGCGGTGCTCTACCAAGGGTTCGAATCCAACCGGCGGCATAAGGTTCTTTTTCCTTCTGCTTTTATTAATTTCCCATTGATGAAAAACTACAAATTAAAAAAAAATAAATACCCCTATGCTCCTCGGTTTCGGTGGCTACAGACTGTCGTCAAGTATGTTATAACGAGCGCCTCTCTTCCTTGCACTTGTGTGCTTAATACTTTAACGAGGGTATCGAACCTGGCATCTTTGACGCCACAGGAAGCGTATGAGGGTTCTCGCACAGCTTCCGCTCTCACCGTTCGACCACGTTCCTACGTGGCAGTCGCATTAATACAGGACGTACTATGTCCGCCGCTGTGGACGATGGTGGCGCTGATGAACACTCTCAAGGTTAGCTTACGCTGCACATAAATGCCCTCGAAAGCAGACCATTGGACAACCATCGCTGTAGCTCTGTTGGTAGAGCACCGGACTGACGAACTGCAACGCAGTCATTCCAAAGTTAAATTTGATTACAGAATTAATCGTGAAAATATGGAAGCGTTCACCATGCGCTTACATTTAATGACAACTTGCCCGTTGTTTAAACTTGTCACATCACAAAGTGATGCAGCACTGTCACGATAAAAAGAAATGCAAACAGCGGAGCGCGTAGGCGCTGTGCCCATCACATTTCGTTTTTTATCGCCAGCACATGTGTATACTTGTCGCTCGCACTTCATTAAGACGTATAGAGATTCTGGCGGAAGCGTGGCAACAGGCAAGGTTAGTTTTCTGCACGCATTCCCGCAACACCTTCCACGTGCTCACCGACACTCTGTGCACCCCAAAAGTAGACTAGACTATTAAAGGGATGGAAGAGCAACAATAATACGCACCTTTACTTCAAGCCTGAACGGTGAAGAGGATGGTGCCAAGGATGCATTCAGGGCAATCATCCGGATGCTTACTGCATCGAAGAGAAAAGAATAGAAAAGTCCAAATCGGCATCCATGTGAACAGCTACACCGGTACTTCTTGTGATTCAGCTACTGCGGGTCAGGCTTCTCACTTCTTTACAGCTGCGATTGCGTCACTTTGTGAGGCCGTAACTGCTGACCATTCTGAGTCGCTCACCCGAATTCACGTGGGAAGTAATACTATACGCTCAAGAAAGATGGTATCTGACAGCATCGTTAAGAACCTGCTTGCAATGTAGAATCCTTCATACTCCTCTCCAGAGCTTTTAAAGGCGCACCGATGAGTACGCTTCCGCCACTTTAAGTGGACTAGGGCTTGAAACAAGACCATGCGCACATTCCTACTGGTCGCGTTTAGCATTGCCCTTCAAAGGCTTATCGGACCAGACACGAAACAGTGATTGTCATAAACGAACTAAAGGATGAGCCGTTCTGGCAGTCCTGACATGGGTGTAGACGATTATGCAACCAGTGAACATGTAGCGCGACTCTGAAGTGGTTGCGCTGCTTCCAAACGATTTGAAAAGGTGCTGAGCGTTGCTGCAGAAAAGTAGCATCAATACTACTGCCAGGGCACGCGCTGTCAGAGGTTGATAAAATAGTAATATAAGAAAAGGAGAGTGTTTTACGTGTCATTTTGGCAGTACTCACTTGCAAATTACAATCATCAGAGGCAGACCAGGAACGCCAGCATGGACATTATTTTCCCTTTAATAATTAAATTCTTCTAGCTTCCCACGTCCACTTTCATTTGACACGTGGAGTTTCCGCCCATGGTGATTTATGTACTTGGCATGCCAAATGTCGTAAATACGCCTGGCTATTTCAAATATATTTATAAGTTATCTATGGGTTTTGAATCGTCGTAGATAACTTTCGCCTGCCAAAATGTAATGATATCATCGCCGCTTTTGTTTGTAAAGAATACAAAACACGGTGAAAGCGCTACACAGGAAAACAAATCTGAGAGCAATGAATCAGAGTGATCTGTGGCATGCATTCGTTTAAAAAATATACCATATGGCTTGTCTGCCTGCATATACAGAAGGTGGAATGAGCGATTTTACAGTTGTTTACGACTAAATCTGTCCTTTGGCAAAGCTCTCAGTTACTTCTAAAGTACTCAAATCTATCAAGCAATGCTTTTATAGATGAATTAAGTCTAAAAATTTCCCTCTACCTCTGTTTGGTTTAAAGAAAACAATAATATTTGTTTCTTTGTACCAGAGAGGGCGAAATGGGCGATAACTTCAATTACCATTATTTAGCTTCTGAAAATCTCTGTCGAACGTGTTCTGACTTGCAGTTGAACACTTCTGTAACAGGCGGGTCTTAAACGACCATGGGCTCTGAGCTTAGACTTACCATTTGAGCCCGGGTGGTAAATTGGTTTGTCGGTCTGCAGGAAGTGGAGGTCGGCCGAAGCTGCACTGACCGGCAGTAGCACCTCACGCGTCCACAGCCCTCCACAAGCCACTTTCAGGTTCACCATCACGTCTTCTTGTGACAGTTGCCACAAGGGTAAATCCGCGGACCCGACCGACACTTCCGCGATCTCCACAGTGCCTGCGATACACAGCAGTCTTCTTGAGCATATCTACAGGCTGAAGAACTAAGTGAAGCTAAGGTTCTGGTAACATTGCTGCTGTAATTACCTGTGGCTCACTTAGTACGCTTACTCAGCTAAACGGCGCAAACGTTAACACTGAGTTACAGACCAATAGCTCTCCCCTGCGCAGCATCTGAGCTTCTTCTATCCGCATTGCACTACTTGCTCTTATATACTGTGAAAAACCATGCCAATGTTACTTGAGTACAGCGGTCTGTCAAAACAGGCCAGCTACTATCAGTCCCTTTCGTAGAGTACGCCTCGGAGGCAGCGGACGGCACTGTTCCATTAGGTCAAATCAAATCAAGCTTTATTTTAACATCGTGATTTTGGGTGGGCACATACAAAAAGCCAAAAAGAGGCTTGACGGGGAATGTGCCCCCCTGTACAGGGCAGAGGTGGGTACATCAGTGGGGTGAGTTACAAATAAACAGTAAAAAACATCGTGTGGAATCTGCGTGCAGCAAAGGTTAATACTTGCATAGGACCACTATACAAGCTTTTTAATGGCCAGAACAACAACACAAAAACAGCAACAGCTTCCATTCAAATCCGTTAAGACGATCATTTAAGCACCACAGGAGTTATATGTGCTATTAAGCATTTGGGGAACCAGAACTCGAAGCATTTGGCAACCATAATTAGTACGGGAGCGAGGCATGTACCTTCATCATTAGCTCGCGTAGTGTACGGTTTGTCTTTGGGGGTTAAGCGAGCTAGAATGTCTAAAAATGGTTTCTTGTTTTTTCGATGTGTTTTATAACCACAAATTAATACCGTGTTGTAAAGTTGATTGACAGGTGTTATTCTTAGTGAGGAAAAAAGCGGAGCCGTGTGGGCATCGTAAGCTACGTTGGCAGTAGCGAAGAACTTTTTTTTTGCAGATTTTTCAATTTTATTATGTTTGAGAACGTTGTCGTGCCCCATACCAAATGCCAGTATATTAGATTGGAGTAAAACAATGAATTATATAGTAGCACCTTAAGCACTGAGGCAATAAGAAGCGAACCCTGGAGACGATGCCTACTACTCTAGAGAGTTTACCAATGAGATGATTGATATGATTATTCCAGAGCATGTTCTTATGAAATATAACATCCAGATTTTTTATGGAAGAGACAATTTGTAATGTGTTGGAATCGAGTGTTGGAACAGGATTAAAATCAAGAGGTTTGTTTTTAGAGCGGAATATAATAGCCTTCGTTTTTGTCGCATTAATTTTCAAAGAAGAAGATGTGCTCCAAGTGAGTCGTTCATCAGGCATCTTGTTAGCCCTTTCTTGTAGTTCAGGTACTGTGGATCCAGTAAAAAAAATGCTCGCGTCGTCTGCATAAATAATATATGTGGCAGTTTTGTCAATGTTAATTATATCATTGGAGTACAGGTTAAATAGTAAAGGTCCCAGTATACTGCCTTGCGGGACGCCTGCGCAAACAGGTTTTAGGTTTGAAGTATAGCCATTGATGGTTACCTGTTGCTGGCGGTGGTTAAGATACGTTTGAAGTAGTTGCGAGAAAACGTCGCGGAATCCGTAATATTAAAGTTTTGAAAGTAGCGTAGCGTGGCTTAATTGATCGAAGGCTTTTGAAAAGTCAATACAGACGCCTACAGTATATAACTGTTCGTCAAATGAATCCAAAATTATTTCTTTTTGAGCTAGGAGGGCTGATTCAGTAGATTTCTCTTTCCTAAAACCACACTGAAAGGCTGTTATGAGATCATGTTTGTTAATAAAACCAGTCATCCGATCATGTATTAATTTCTCTATACATTTCGAAAAGAATGGAAGTATAGATATCGGCCTGTAATTTCCAAAATTATTTTTGTCTCCACCCTTGAATATTAGAGACACTTTAGCGGTTTGCAGCCCCTTTGGGAAGATGCCTGACGAGAAAATTAGATTGATAATGTATTCTAAGTGTGACGCGATTATGTCTAATACATGCTTCACTGGCTGAGTCTAAAGGCCATCTACGTCACAGCTGCTACTATTTTTTACTGACTGGACCGTCTCAATAACTTCTTCTCGGGTGATGGGAGTTAAGAATGCACTCTCGCAAATCTTGAATAATTTACCTGAAGGAAAATGCTGATTGGTTGGCTAATTGACTCGTGGAATGATTGATAGATTGATTGATTGATTGATTGATTGATTGATTGATTGATTGATTGATTGATTGATTGATTGATTGATTGATTGATTGATTGATTGATTGAGTGAGTGAGTGAGTGAGTGAGTGATCGATTGATTGATAAGATAGTGCAATGTTATGATCGCCACGGTAATCAGTGTTTAAAGGCGCAATATTTCTGTTTTTGCTCCATTTTAAAGCACTTGAGAATCACTTGAGTGTGTCTTGCTCAATCAGAGGCGTAAGAGCAACCGCTTTTTCCTCTGTGTACAACGAGGTCAACTTGCTGCTTCCACCCACCTGGAGCCACGTCAAGTGTCGTCTCGAAGAAGACGCCGCTTCCCGGTCGGTGCCTCTCAAGAGAGATGGGCACTTTCTGTTTGTGGCCGCTCACCATGACCTCCAAAGTCTCCTTGGATCCCAGCCGCAGCGCATTGGGACCGGCGACCATGCACTCACTGCGGACAACGTCAGCGCGGAATGAAAAAGAAAAGTGACCCGGCGTGTCTCTTCAGCGGTATCCTCACGGAGCTTTTACCAGCTGATGTTGACAATGAAATATGCTCACTAGTGCCATTTGCGTAAACTCCTAATACCATAGAAAAAGGTCAACAGGCTGCTCATAAACAACATGTAACGACCTGATAGTTGCCTCGAAAACAAGAACCAATTTACCGTTCGCAGTAGGTTTCCTGCGCAGTCCCCTTGTGCGGCTGTAGTGAATTTGAGGGCCAGACTAGCGGCTGAGATAACGACTGATTTTAAGAGCACAATTACAACGTGGTTAGCAGCACGACCATCATGCAGGAATTGTGTTTTACTCCTTCATGCACGCACTGTCAAATAATGGTTTGACGCTGCGGTTGAGGAAGTGGACATCGACAATCTATATGCACCGCCCGCCAAATCTTTAGCTGGCGTACCCGACGGCCGCGTTTTCCGTGCTACTGCAGCTTATAACGGAGTAAACTTGCGAAAATATCAAACCTAAGCACAGGCTTGGTAAGCATGTGCGTACTATTGAGCTTTCCGCAAGTTTGCTTCGTCATAAAGCGCAGGAACGCAGAAAAAGCGGCCGTTGCGCACGCCAGCTAAAGATTTGGCCAGCTGTACCAGTATGTAAGCAAGTTGTCTATCCCAGTTATAATGAAAGAACATTGCTTTTTAGAGCAGTATTACTGCTGGATTTTGAAGGAACAGATAGGCATTTATTATGTTAGTTGACGGTCACTGATTATGCTTTTCTGTGAGCTGTCAGTTCCCACATATGGGTGTCACCCTTTGGCGAAAGTGACATGACTGATTTAACATTGAAGCGTGGTTTTGACTCCGTTTGAGGGTCGTAGATAGTCAGCATTTGTGATGGCCCCTTTCTGAGTCTCGTTCTTGTTATTGCTTGCTTTTGAGTCGTAAACAGCAAACAAGCCTCATATCATCTGGAATGAGGCATCATTTGCGCTGCTCACAATCAGCGCACTCTCTGTAGAACAACGAAACAGTTGTCACCAAAAATGAAAAATAAATATGTAGTCCACCTCGTCGTCGAGAGTAGTTGTAAACGTGAAATCCATTGCAAGATTAGCGCAACACATTGAAAGAGCGCGGAGCCGGTGAGATGGCAGTGAACCTTACAAGCTTCCTACTGCTCACGCAGGTATTTCCGACGATCATTTTCAAGACAGTTCTCCCTCATGGACTTCCGTTAAACGATGCATCTGCGAACTACTTGCCTGCAAACGAGGCCGGGATTTTGCAAACAGCCCGCTGTATCAAAAACGCTTCTTGAGGAAGAGATTCTGTCCATGTCCATCAACGGCGAGCTTTACTGCGCAACGCAACCACTTCGTGACTATCATGAAAGTGTAAAGAAACGACAGTACTGTTAGGAAACCAATTTATTGCTACTAAAGAAAAATGTGGACATAAAACAAGAAAGCAATCCAGGTGTCCATCGCGGAAGCCACTTTCGGAGAAGCCGTCTTCAACAGCAGTCACGCTTGCGAAACGCCGCAGCATCTCTTTGTAGAATTTCTAGGAATTGTAGAATGATTAGCGAAAGGAACAAAAGTACACAGTGCTTCATTTCTCTCCTAAAAAAACACGCCATAAATGCGACGGCCGCCGTGAATGCGCACTGTCACCACAGTCGCCGGGACGCGCGCCGAGTAAGGCGGCCATAAGGCTGCTGACGAGCGTGAGCAGCGAAAAGTGACCATACGCGGCCAAGCTCAATAAACGCTGCTGCTCACTTGAAATGAGCTATCAGACAGGCAAGCGGAAGAATATAGGACGCGCATGCGCCTAGTCATCGGCCAGCGCAACCTGGACGCGGCCACTGCGCCGCCTAGTTGCGCAGAGGCAGCTTCAAAACGCCGCTCCGGCATCTTGCAAATATTTTGTCCATGAATGTACAAGCTGAAGGGATAGAGCGTTGTAGTATCCGAAGACTTTTCTCGTACTGTCCCAGATATGCGAAAGAAACTATGGCTTTACTCCAAGCAAAATAAGGAAGGCGGAGTGAAAACGGTCCTGAAATACGATACGCTTCACACAGCCAGCAGGCGCTTTCAATGGGATAGTGAAGCCGAAGCTGTGCGGGAGATGTGACGAAATATAGCGCATGCCGTGACTTGCCCCGTCAGCGTTTTGTTGATCAACTGCCGCAGTATAAAAAATAAAGTGGATGACTTTCATTTTCGTCTTGATACCGTTCAAGCGACGATTATCCTAGGCACACAATCTTGGCTTGACTCGACCGTCCTCAGTACTGAGGTATTTCCCACCACATACCAATGTTTTCGTAGAGACCGCTGTGCACATGGCGGAGGGGTGATTACACATGCTCACGACAGTATCCCATGCGTTCAGCTGTAATTGTTTGATAATAAAACTGAATTGATATTTTGTAGAATACGGTTGGCGAATGGAAAAACAATGGTTTTTCGGTCATTTTATAGGCCTCCTGGTCGTTCGTTGCAGCCGCTGCTTTCTTCATCTAATTTTCTTGAAACTATCAACGACGATTGCCTTGTTCTGGGGGGGGGGGGGGGGGGGGGGTATTTTAATCTTGGGTATGCTGAGACGACCACTCTTCCCGCGGCTACCACCCGCGATGTTGCGCTCTTGCTCCTCAAAAATTATGTTCTTCGCCACAGTGAACCACGGGAGCTGCTCAGTGACAGAGGACGAGTATTTCTTTCCTACGTCCTTGAAGCACTAATTGTGGAACGTCGCATCGTTCATCGGGCTGCCTCTGCCTACCACTTCTCAACTCACGGGCTGACCCAGCGCTTTAATCGCACTCTCGGAACCATACTCACCACGTACTATCAGTGTGAAATGAAATGCGAGCCGCTGAAATCCTGGTCAAAGATCCCACTTACGCATGAGCCTGTCGACAGGAAACAAAGGCGTGCCCATCCGGCTTGTTTTCTTTGACGTTCTTTTTCACCTTTCGCCACTCGAGCGCCGCAATCATTCTTTCTACGTTTAGAAACTTGCGCAGCGCGGTTCCGCTGGCGGAAGCGGCTCTGGGCCGCGTGGGCGAACGTCAAAGAAAACCGAAGCAAAAGTATCGCAAACCGGATGGGAGCGCCTGTGTTTCCTGTGGACAGGCTGATCCGTCAGTGGGACCTTTGGGCAAGCTTTCCGCGGTTTGCATTTCATTTGACGCTGATAGGACGTCAAACCGGATCAGACAAACTTGGACGCTGTCCTTCCTTTTGTGACATACGCCTACAACACCGCGGCTCAGTCAACCAAAAGATTTTTTCCCGTTCTTCCTTCTGTATGGGCGTGAGCCCTCCTTCACAATAGACATAATTTTACCTTACACTCTCGACGATTCCGAGCGCCAGCCTCTTTCGGAAGTGGTGAATAATGCCGAGGAATGTCGGCAGCTGGCCTGTGCTTTCACCGCAGCAATGCAAGGCCGGCAAAAGCATCGACACAATAAAGATCAGACGTGGCTCGTTTTTGCCCTACATCGCAAGTTTGGCTCTAGGTCCCCTCCAGTACACCGGGATTACCTACGAAATTTCACACGGAATTCCCCGGCCCTTTTCGTTTCTGACGAGTATGTGCCAGGCATCACACCGGAGGAAGTGCAGAGAAAGCGATCAAAAGATTAGCCTGCTATTTCCCACGCCACCATTGTAGGCATCGGTCCTACTCAAAATCGCATAGTTTTTAATCAGACAAAGGTGACATGAGTTTGGCAGCGTTTCGAACTTTCAGATATCGCTATCTTCTCAATTTTCCAATTTCAGTTTTTCAAAATTTCAATTTTCTTTCTTTCAAAATTTCAATTTTCTTAGTTTTTTGTATTGAAATTGAGCACAACTGGCAGCAGGCAGTTTTTCCGCAGTCGACACACGCGTGTTTTGTTCGTATAATGGAGTGTGTTTTACTCACTGAACATAACGACACAAGTTGCAAATAGTTTACGTTCATTTAGCGACTTTGAGGCGCACAGAAAATGTCGTGTTTATTAGCATCATGTTCCTTAATACAGCAACACTACCACATCTGGAAGCGATCATTCCTAGCGCAAACACGGGGGCCAGTTGCAAGCACGGTAAATTCATGCTTTTTCTTTGCAGTCGAATGGGTTAGAAAGCAGAAATTGCTTAAAATAAACAAAATTCTAATAAAATATGGTGTCGGGCACGGCGACATGATCTCACCAATGCTATTCACCGCCTGTTTACAGGAGGTATTCCGAGGCCTAGACTAGGTACAGTTGGGGATAAGAGTTAATGAACACCTAAGTAATCCGCGATTCGTTGATCACATTGCCTTGTTAAGTCGCTCAGGACATCAGCGGCAAACTATGATCAATGAGTTAGACAGGCTGAGCAGAACGGTAGTCTTAAAATTAACATGCAAAAACCAAAGGAAAATGTTCAAAAATCTCGCAAGGAAGCAGCAGTTTACAATTTCATGCTAGCGAGGGGCTGGAAATGGTAAGAGACTACATGTAATTACAACAGCTAGTGACCGCTGATACGGATCATGGGAGGGTAATAACTACAACAAGAATGGGGCGGAGCGCCGCATGTGGCAGGTTCGCCCAGATCATGAATGGCAGTTTACCAATATCCCTCAAGAGAAAAGCATGCAACAGCTGTATCTTACGGGTACTCACCTAAGGGGCGGAAATGTGAAGGCTAACGAAAAGTGTTCAGCTTAAGTTAAGGGCAACGCAGCGAGCTATGAAAAGAAAAATGGTAGGTGTAACGTGTAGGGACCGGCAGCAGGCAGTGTGGCGAGGACACGAGCGCGGGATAATGACATCCTGGTCGAAATCAAGAGGAAGAAATGGGCTTGGGGAGGGCATATAATGCGAAGGCAAGGTAACCGCTTGTCATTAAGGGTAACGGAGTGTATTCCAATAGAAGGCAAGCGTATAAGAGGGCTGCCGAAAGTTAGGTGGGCGGATGAGATCATAAAGTTTGCGGGATACAGTGGCCGCACCTAGCAAAAAACAGGTCTAACTGGAGAAACATCGAAAGGCCTTTGGCATGCAGTGGGAGTAGTGAGGCTGGTGATGGTGAAACAAAATGTGGACACACTGAATCACTCGAAGAATAAGGCATTTAGAGCGAAATCATTCGTACAGGTACCATCAATGATAAAGAGAGATAAAAGGGTAGAAGGAAGGCAGGGATGTTAGCCAGAGAGGTGTTATGTATGGCTGCACTGCGCTGAGAAGGACGGATGATGGAAATGGGGTGGACGAAATTCGGGGCGAGGAGCACAGTCACAATAACTATTTGCCTGTACCTTCTGTTCAGTAACTCTTTTCCTCGGCTAACATCTTGTAGCACTATAAGGCCTACTCCTACGCAATATGTCCAATACAGGAAGAAATGGGGTTTCCTCTACTGTTCGTGGTTCAATTTTTGACTCCCTCTGGCGCGAGGCAGCGCGCACGTAAAGGAATGAACAGACTGCATTTTGGAGAAGCGAAGACGTTAAGAAATGAAAAGACGCATTCTTGGCGGTTTGTGCTTGCTTTCTTGTTCGTGCAGTGAAGAGACGCCGCTTGGCCTCCAACGCAAAGTGCCGGGGTACTGATGAAGGTGTTAAGCTTCTCGAGAGGAATCTCAGCAATGCTCCCAGCAGCAATACAGGTCGAGCAAAAGGTGAATCAATATTCAGGCATTACCGTTTCGGAAGCAGGACACAATGCGTTGCCATCGGGCAGTACTGTACAGAACAGAAGAGCGTGCTGTCGATCAAGATGGTTTTGCGTGAAATAAATGAAGTGCATGTCAGATGCCGTATGTGTTTCTTCTCGGTACTTGCCTAAGTTTTGCGCCCACTTCATTTATAACTGTACTCAACACCGCCGCAGAGACTTGCGTGTGAAGACTCGTCGAGTGCAGTGGCACGCGCTGTTGCCGGGCGACTAGTACCGGTTGTGGTAGCTGTCGTTTACCTTTTTCTTCTAGGACAGGACTCTAAAACTACTGCGACTGTGAGAATGAAAGTTGTTTCTGAAAAATCGGGCTAAGATGGGCTGTGGCTTAGTTAAGAATTCGGCCAAAGCCGTCGTGTGACTCCATTTTCTAGCAATTTTTTTGCGCCTTTTGTTTTCTTCCCCTTTCCCTCTTTCCTCTCTTCTAATTCTTCGTTTTTTCTTCTGTTCATTCTTTCCTTACGCTTTTTTTCTCCTCTTGTTTCTCTTCTTTGCATTTCTTTTCCCATAGCGGAGTCCCGCCTTTTTCTCCCGCTTCTTTTCTTCTTTCTACTTTTTTCTTTCGTATCTTTTGGCACTTGACTTTCCTTGGCTTGTGGGTTTCTACCACTACAACTACAAAGGGGTTCAGTTATACGCCTCTAATTATCCAGGTAGTTAACAAAATCTCACTAATTAACTTTTTAATTACCGTAGCCGGGTGGTTAGTCCCAACTGGAGATCTGATGCCGTAAACAAGACGACGTCATATCAGTTTTTGAAACGAAGGAAAACACAGTTTCTATAGCCCTGCAGCGCGAATTAATCCGACGCTTTTTCCCTCACACAAACGAAACTGAGTGCTCGAGGAACGCCGGAAGTATGGCGTAAGCGACGCGTCCGCTGGTGATGTGTCCTAATGAATGCAGCACCCAATTCGAAGCGCGTGTGCTAACTTTCCTCGCTAGAGAACTTCGGCACTTAGTTTAGACCGCGACCGGCGTTATCGACTGCTTCGTCTCTCGGAGTAAGGAAAATTATAGTCACGGTCAGTTACGGGAACGTCGATTTTGAGAGCCCTCATCGCTCTCAAAAAACGCATCTGCAGCGTTTTTTTTTTTATGTGTGCGCGTGCGTTCACGCCACTTCTGCTATGGCTGCCCGACGGGCTCCTTTTTGTGCGCCATCATGAATTAATTTGATAACTAGGTTGATCATCTGTCTTCGTATAACGCTGGGCATCAGGAACCACGTCCGAAAAAGAAAAGCTTTGTCAGCGTCGCAACGAGAGCTTGTGCGGCAGTGGCTGTGCTATCGGGCAGTTCTTGTGGTTGTGGTAGCGTGTGTTAGCTTCATTTTCCTAATAGAGCGCAGTCTGTCGGATCTCAGGTGCTTGCCCTGAAGGTGCGCGAGTTACAAGGCCATTGCAGTTCCAGTGTTTCAAACCACTCGAATGTTTGGAAGTGCAGCCTGGGATTAAAACGTCACACAGGATTCTGTGAATTGTGGGAATGACCGCCCCAGCGCAACCCCGTTACTACACTGCCGAGAAGGTGATCGCTCATGTAAGCGTGAAAATGGTCACGGAGCTGGCGTCTACACTGTATGCTGCCCAACATCCTGGTCATCGTGTGTCGTTTCGTCCCACGTTCGAATCGATATTTAATCCATTTAAGTTTACTTGATCAGTTCATGTTCTCAGAAGGGAGAGACCAGGGAGCGCAGCTGACGATTTTGTTATTGATGTCCCCGCGTACGTTTCTGTCAGGACAGAAGCAAGTGTCAGGGAAATCGACTACGAGTACGGAGCCAGCCCGGTATCAATTTGGAGGTCACTATCAAGACACAGCTACAAGCCCTATCATGAGTGTCTTCACCAGGAATTGACACCAAATGTCTTTCAGAAATGGCTTGATTTTTGCAACTGGTGCCTTATTAAATGTGATGAAGACGAGGAATTTTGCAGGAACATCAATTTCAATTTCCACAACGCGCATTACTGTAGCGACCAGAGCTCACATTGGCTACACTGGCACAAGCACCAAGAAAGATGGTCAGAAAACGTTTGGTGTGGCATTTATGACGGCCGTATTGTCGGTCCTTACTTCATCGACGGAAACCTCACTGGGAAAAAGTACACAGACTGCGTCCTAAAAGGCGCCGTCTCTGAATTTGTCTCACAGCTACCACAGGCCGGTTGGAAAAAAATGTTTCAGCATGACGGAACCCCGCCACATTTTTTTCGTTCCGTGGTGCAATTCCTGGAGAGCACCTTTCCCAATGAATGGCTTGGGCGGGGAGAAAACAACAACGTGGCCATCAAGATTGCCTGATTGGTCACCATTGGGTACTTTCATCTGGAGCTACGTTAAGAACGAAGTTTTAAATACGAAGCCAGCGAACCCCGAAGACGTGAAGGAGCGTATCAAGATATCATTTGAAAATATTCCCCCTGAGATGCTCATTTCTACTGTGAATTCCATCAAAGATTGCATTCTACTGTGCATCGAAATGGAGGGAAAACATTTAGAACACGTGATGTGAAAACGGCTTCTTTTCATCCATAAACTAGTTCTTTCCTGGAGTGTCCGAGTGGGGCTGCAGCCAACTAAATCCATAAAAGTTACAAATTTTATTCATTCCTTACTGTTATACAACTAGAAAGTGCTAAACATCTGCGGACAAGACTTTCTAATTAAATACCAGCACTTCATACAGCAACGGACGTGTCTGATCCAGCACACGGCAACCGCATTGAGCCAGCCGGTACGGAGCACCTTAGTCCTGAAACTGCAATGCTTTCAGTTAGAATCTTTTCAGCTACGAAGTCCTTCTCATTTATTGTAGCAGTCAAGCCAATACGGCATAAAAGAAATAGACGATTGACACAAATAAAAATGCATGTTAATATACCGGCGCTATCTAACATTAGACAGTAATATGGACACTGCCAGAGAAAAGCACCTTTATGCATTTCATGAAGCTAAGGACAAAAATAAAAAAAGAGATTACAAAAACTCTTTCCAGATTTAACCAGAAGGACAGAGCGCCAGGTGCGCTCATCAATGTTCCCAAAACCGACGGCCGCGTAGCAGTCCATGACTAATTTTTCTTACTCCAAGCGACGAAGTAGTCGATAACGCCGCCCGCGGTCTAAGCTGCTCGCCGAAGTTCTCTAGAGAGGAAAATAAGCACACGCGTTTCGAATTGGGCGCTGCATTCTTTACCACACGTCACCAGCGGACGCGTGGCTTACGCCGTACTTCAGGCGCTCCTCGTGCGCTCAGTTTCTGTCGCGTGCGTTAAAAAACGTCGAATTTCTTCGTGCTGCAGGACTCTATACATTGAGTTTTTCTTCGTTTCAAACACCAATATGACATCGTCTTGGTCATGGCATCAATCTCCAAATTGGGACTGACCACCGATCTCCGATAACTAAAACGTTAGTTAATTGGTGTTTGTTAATTACCTGGATAATTAGAGGGGTTTTGCAGCACAATCTGTCCGCCGAAACAGAGAGTGCAATCCTACACTTATTTTTTGCTATATTGAACACAATATTTGTAGGATTTTTGAAGGTTTCTCTGAAACATCCGGTATTATGATTACTCAGGGTGGGCTCTCCTTAGCGGCTCTCGATAAAAAGGCAATACCATGACTCATAACTGATATCTCCGCACAAGGATAAAAATTTAAAATTCTTTTGGAATGCATACACTCCTAATATGTGACGGTATACATACTCATTTGCCTGGGCCCAAGTTGTCTGTACGATGAGCGCGCAGAGGACCCAGAGGACGCGGGTCACCAACATTTTCGCAGCCGACAGCAGAATGACAGGCCTACTGATCTGGTCCTGCAGTGCAGGGCTCGGTAGACAGGGAACTTGGCTGCCGCAATTTTTTTCCGCGGCGAGTGCGCTTGCACCACGAGAGGCAAGGGACGGCCGCTCCTGCAGCCCGCGGTATCGCCGCGAGATAGAATGCAGCACGATAGGCTAAAATTACACTCATCTAAGTTTGTCCTCTCTAAGAGCGACGCTCGTCACACTACGGACTGCCGCAAGCTACGTTTCATAGCTTATCGAGTGCTTGAAACCCCGCGACATTGAGGAACAGATATTTAGCAAGCGGGAAAAAATAGTGGAAGACAGACAGTTGGGGTTTGATGCCCCAGCGGCCAGCACTGACGAAGGAGGAAAAGCAGAGGGAAGACGAAGATGACTGTGACATAGCAAAATGTCATGCCTGTAAAACTGACAACTGCACATGTATCCTGCGCAGACCGCTTATCGCACGCGTCCTTAAATACAGCTGCGTGATGGAATGAAAAGACTTTTCTTCCCTGCTGCTCGTCTCGTTTACATGGTGTCAGATGTGGCTCCGGCAGTTCGTTTCTGCCGTGCAGCGAGCTGTAGCATGTGAAGCAAGTCGTCACGTTAATGACCGGCGTGTGCCCCTGAGGCCCCAGTTCGATACAGCTGGTCTTCCAGAACACAGCCACAACGATGAGTTCGACGCTGCTCCCTCCGCCAAGGCCTCTCGACGCTGCAGGCGCTACAGGCGACGTTTTCGACAACTGGACTGTCTGGAAATATGAGTTCGAACTTTTTCCAACCGCGACGAAGCTGAACGAACAGCCCGAAGATGTTCAGGTGGCTACTTTTTTTATGGCTATTGGCGAAGAGACAAGGCGTACATTCCGTACCTTCAAGATTGAAAAGAGGAGCATAAAAAATTGCTGAGGCTCAGCTTGGCTAAGCCTGAAATGCGAAGCATATTAGTGGCTAGGCTTGTTAATACATTGCTTTCCTTGGTTGAATACTTGGTCATTTTAATACAACCACTAGAAGCCTTCGTCGTGGGGGAAGACAACGGCATGGCTAGAGCGGAACGCCGACTAACCCCGAGACGCGCGTTGGGTGAGCGCCTGGATTGCCACGGAAGCCGCGTCTGCCTGCCCGGTGGAGCGAGCGTTTCACCTACACCGAGTGTGAACGCGCGTTCGAAATGCGCGGGAATGCGCGGGTGTGACGGCTAGGGGTCCCACGGCGACGGCGCGAGGTGGAGGCCGGCTCTCTCATCCGATGTCACGTGGTGTGACGTCACGGTGTCACGTGGCGTGACGGCTAGAGGTCCCACGGCGACGGCGCGAGGTGGAGGCCGGCTCTCTCATCCGATGTCACGTGGTGTGACGTCACGGTGTCACGTGGTGTCACGGCTAGGGGTCCGACGGCGTAAGTAGTAGCTCTAGCAATATGCTTCGCATAAAAGGATTTGAAGTTTTTGATCCTGAAGTTTGAAGAGTATTAAAAACCGGCCACAAACCTCACGTTCAACGAGTTCCGGTTTGGTTCCAGGAACCAGCGGGATGGCGAGTCATTCAACGATTGGCTCACAGAGCTCAGGACTATCGCGAGGCCATGCGAATTTGGAGAACTTGAGGACAGGCTTCTACGCAGCTGAATAAACCTCGGTATGAGAGACAAGGAACTGCAGCAAAGCCTCATCTCGGAAAATCCTTCCTATAACAAAACAGTAGAAATCTGTCGTGCTAAGGAACAGGGTAAAGAGCAGTTCGCGCAGATCCAAGCAGCAACCGTCCCATCGTCAGCGCCAGAAAGAAGCATAGACGCGGTAAAAGCAAAGACCACCTTATGTTCAAGATGTGGCTTACAACACCACAAAACCGGAAGGTGTCCCGCATTAGGAAGGCTTTGCAACAAATGTAGCGGCCGAAATCATTTTGCGAGTGTGTGCCGCACATCCCGCTCGAAAGCGCCGCCAGAAGGACGGCGTATACGGCAAGTAGAAATCGCCGAGGACGAAGAATATTTTCTTCAAACGTTGGAAGTTCGTGCAGTAACCAGCGACGAGCACTGGTCACCAACGGTAAATTTTACCGGTGTCGCAGTGAAATGTAGGATAGACACCGGAGCCAACTGGTGTGTCATGCCAGAAACGATCTTGCGGAAAAACGGCGAGTTGAGCTAGTTGGTACATTTGAGAAAAAAACACTGCGCAGGAACAGGGACACAAGAAAAGACAGGCAGCGCCTGTCCCGTCGTTTTCTTTTCTTGTGTCCCTGTCCCTGCGCTGTGTTTTTTTCTCAAGATTTTCCGAAGGTAGCAACAGCGCCAGCGCAAAATTGCTCGGCTTCATTACGTGCGTTTTTAGGCCACAAAAAAAAGGCTATCGCGAAGATAAATGTTCTCGTCTCTAATAAGGCGCAAAATACAGAAGAAACATTCTTCGTTGTTCTTCAAAATGTTCCAGTTACGTTGAACGCAGATGCTGCTGAGCGATTGGGCCTGATACAACGCATAAATGCGGTCGACGCAGAATACTCTCGGGACTTCGTAAATGAATTTGAAGACGTCTTTCAAGGCCTAGGACAACTTAAGGGTATCACCTAAAGCCTGCAGCTGAAGCCCGAAGCACGAGCAGCCGTAAAACCAGCAAGAAGAATTGCTGTTGCCCTGCAAGAGCCTGTGAAAGCGAAACTAGATGAGATGGAACACGACGGCGTCATTGCAAAAGTGACAGAGCCGTGCTCTTGGTCCAGTTATATGGTTGTAGTGCAGAAAAATGGAAAGGTGCGCATAAGCTTGGACCCTTCAGATTTAAACAAGGCGATTCTCAGAGAACACTACCACATGCCTACTTTGGAAGACGTACTACCGCGGCTGCAAGGTGCCAGATCTTTTTCCACCCTCGATGCGGCGTCAGGGTTTTGGCAAAAAACCCTTGATGAAGAAAGTTCGCGTGTTTGCACCATGAGCACTCCCTTCGGAAGGTACAGGTTTCTGCGGATGTCATTCGGCATCACATCGGCACCAGAGGTTTTCCAACGCGCAATGCACGAGGTGGTTGGAGGGTTGGTAGGCGTAGCTGTCGTGATGGATGATATACTAGTCTGGGGGACCTCAAGGAAGGAACACGAGAGGAACCTCGCCGCTTTGCTTGAAAGCTGCTGACAACACAACCTAAAGCTCAATAAAAAGAAGTGCCAATTTTTGCAGGCTAGAGTACGCTACATGGGACACATCCTCACCGCAGATGGACTTTCCTTGTACCCTGACAGAGTGCAAGACATCATGCAAGTGCCAGCACCAGAGAACCGTAACCAGCTGCAAGTATTTCTTGCTATGATTAACTTCGTATCGCGGTCCATCCCGAATCTGTCTGTTACATTTGCGCCTCTTCGGGAGCTACTGAAAAAAAGACGTCGCATGGACGTCGAAAGAAGTACAAGAAAGCAGTTTCCAAAGGTTGAGAGATTGCCTTGTCACAGCGCCAGTCCTGGCTCACTTTGACCAATCAATGCCTGTAAAGTTGTCTGTGGACGCGAGCCAGTACGGTTTTGATGCCGTGATATTACAAGACAACCATCCCATAGCCTATTTGTCCCGCTCCTTAACTGACGTGCAGCAGCGGTACGCACAAATTGAAAAAGAGGCACTAGCCATTGTTCATGGCTGTATGAAGTTCAGGGACTACATACTCGGGTAACCAGTGATAACAGTAGAATCCGACAATAAGCCACTTGAATCAATTTTCAAGAAGCCGCTTTGCGGCTGCCCTCTCCGCTTTCAACGCATGAGGCTGGTGCTTCAAAAATTCCCAATCAGGGTGATCTACACACAGGGAAAAGAACTCGCTTTGGCCGACGCCCTGTCGCGCTTTCCGTGTAAAACGGAGCTGGTGGACGAAACGGAGCAATTTCAGGTCAACGTTGTTTCTACGCTACCTATTTCAGATCAACAGCTCCTGAACTTCAAGCGTGGGACCAATAACGACGCCCTCATGACCGAGCTATGCCGTTCTGCAAGCACAGAGTGGCCACAACGCAAGCAAGAACTGCCGGATGCCTTAAAGGCCTACTGGAGCTACCGCGACGAGCTGCATGGGGAGCATGGGCTGCTTCTCGGAAGCAACAAGCTTGTCATTCCTCCAGCCATGCGCAGAGAAATTCTTGGCCTGCTGCACACTGCACATTGTGGCTAAGATAAAATGAAGGCGAGAGCCAGACAGATAATGTACAGGCCAAACATGAACGCGGACATTGCTGTTGTAGCGAAGTCATGCACCATTTGTGACAAGTGCAAAAAGAGAAATGCAAAACTGCTCATGCTTAGCCATAAGTTACCAAATTTGCCATGGCAAATTGTCGGTGCCGACATTTTCCAGCACGAAGGCAATGAGTACCTCATACTTGTAGACGCTTACTCGTTTTTCTTCGAGATTCGCAATCTTAATCGGACATCCGCTGCTGCTGTAATTGATGCAAGTGCAGAAATATTCGCGACGCATTGCATCCCAGCCAAGTTGTGTAGTGATAATGGCCCTCCCTTCAGCAGTGCAAACTTCCAATCTTTTACGAGTCGGTTCAACATCAACCACATCACGTCTAGCCCATACTACCCTCGGGGCAACGGGTTGGCAGAACGCGCCATTCAAGAAGCTAAAAAACTGCTCAACAAATGCCCGTTTTCCTCCCTTGAATTTTACAGTGCGTTGTTGGAATGGAGGAACACTCCGAGGGACGAACGTCTGCAATCCCCAGCTCAAAGGCTAATGGGACGTCACACCAGAACACGACTTCCGGTTCTCAACTGTCACCTGGAGCCGAAGACGATCCCCGCCGACGGCGTTCGACAGCGACTACAAGAAATAAGGCACAAAGAGCGTTGCTACTACAACAAAACGACACGCAATCTACCAGACCTTCACAGTGGCAACCGGGTGTCTGTGTACGACACACACAGCAGAACATGGGCTTCTGCCACAGTGATCGGTCCAGCAGGACTGACGCGATCCTACGTCGGGGCTACAGACAGCGGAGAACAGTTACGCCGCACGAGAGAGCATCTGAGGACCACAGAAGCCGTGGTGCATGCCCCTGCATCCCTAGCAGAGCCTCCAGAGCATGTCTCTTCAAGTAGCCCGCCTATGAGCACAGTTCATGGCGCTCTACGAAGAAGTGATCGCATACGCCGAGAACCGCAGCGTTATCCACTACCAGAACGTAAAACGTAGCAAAGCAAGCCTGGTTTGTAGAAGTTCATAGTTTTCCTTTCATTTCTTTCTTCCATGTTTTCGTTTTGTTTTTGCTTTCTTTTCTTTCCAAAGAAAAGAAGATGTGACAGAGCAAAATGACATGCCTGTAAAACTGACATCTGCGCATGTATCCTGCGCAGACCGCTTATCGCACGCGTCCTTAAATACAGCTGCGTGATGGACTAAAACGGCTTTTCTTCCCTGCTGCTCGTCTCGTTTACAATGACAAAGCTAACTTTTGTGCTCACGAACGCGGCGGTGAGTAACGCAATGGCGAGTGCCATAGATCGTGTAATAGAGAATCTATCTGCGTACAGTTCGCGGGTCATGGCATCTCAGATGTCTACTCTGTTGCAAGCCTCCATACCTCCTCTTTGTGGCAGAATCTCTTCAGCTTTAGTTGCATCTCCCCAAACTTCTGTGCTCGTGGCTACCAGTCCACTATGTCAGACTCAGTCAGAGCCTTTGTCTATTCCTCCAGCCGGATCTCCAAATCACAGTGCGGCAGAAGTATCATCTGTGGAGTGCATTGACATGGTGGCTGACATGCGAGCTCAAAAGTGCAGTGGGTCTCCCTTAGGTGTTGCTGGGCCGCCTTGCTCTCTGAAGAAGAACTCTAGTTTGGGCTAGTTGGTTCATGATTCAACAGGAAAATGGCGCAAAAGACGTGGACAAAAGAGACAAACACGACAGGACCAGCGCCAACTTACAACTGAATTTTATTTCGCACCAAACCCGCCTTTATGTAGGCCAATTTTAAGGTTTGCACTCTTCATCCATTTCAATCTTTTTTTACCTTTGACACTGCTTTGGTCTTAACGCTTCATTCTTCACCTTTTTTCCACGTTTCTTGTTGGTCATCTCGTATCAGTCATGAGAGTGTATCGTTTTTGGTGTTTAAGAGTTGCTTGGCCATGACCGTTTTAGTGTTGTTTGCTATACTTTTGTTGGGTTTTTTGTTGGGTTTTTTTAGCCATGATAGTATGTTACGTGGTTGCTATCGCGCTTCATGTGTTAGATATCTTACAGTGATCTTTTCTACTGCCTGTGCGTGATTACACGGATGTTAGGGCGTGTTGGCCTACATAAAGGCGGGTTTGGTGCGAAATAAAATTCAGTTGTAAGTTCGCGCTGGTCCTGTCGTGTTTGTCTCTTTTGTCCACGTCTTTTGCGCCATTTTCCTGTTGAATTGCTTTCTGAGGAAGGCAAAGAAGAATCTCCTTAAGTCTACACCCTAATGCAGTATTTTGGATCAGGTGGTCGCCACTGCGGCATTTTCGGCAAAATATCGTCTCTGAAGATGTTAGAGTGGAAGTGCCGGTCAATTCTTTCCGCTTCAACAGATTTAGTTAGCTTACTGAATACAGTAACTCCAGACTTATTTGCTGTGCAGGAAAGAGGGGCCAACTAAAGATTCAATGTACGATTTAGCCAGCTACAATCACTAAAAAAATTAATTAACGGGTTTTTGTTAATTACCTAGCTAATCAGAGGGGCTTTGCAGCATAATGTGCCCGCCGGCAGAGAGTCTGTAGTCCAACACATATTTTTTTGCTATACTCAACCCAATATTTTCAGGAATTTTTCAAGGTTTCTCTCAACCACCCGGTATTATGACAACTCAGGGTGGTCTCTCCTTAGCGGCTCCCGTCAAAAAGGCATTCAGAACCATGATTCAGAACTGATACCTCTCCAGAAGAATAAAAACTTAAAATTCTTTTGCAATGCCAGCGCCTCCTCTATTTTTACAATGCCTGCAGAGTACGGCCGATCCGACCATCTAACAACCTCTCCTTTCCTCCTCTCCCACTCCTCCCCATCGGCTAGCCTTCGCGCCAGCTCTACTTCACTGCGGGAAAGTACCATCTTAGTGGCGCCTGACGACGGAAAGCGGACGAAGACAATTTTTGAAACTTTTCCTCTTTCTTCGTGAGGCGGCGTCCTGCATCTCTCATGATTAGAGTCACTGCCAAAGGTAGAGTCACTGTATATGCTACCAAAGGTAGCAGAGTAGCGCGTAGATCCGCCATCTTGCCTGTCAAGAAGCCGAAGTTATGCGGCGAAGCCGCACTCTGTTTCTGCAGGCGTCATGGTGAGCGCTTCACCGATCGACCGTGGGCGCTTTTCGACGTTTGTAAACCACTTTTTCGCTTGATCGCAAACAAAGAGCATAGAAACAGCTGACTGCGTAACCGAGTCAAAAAAATGTAGTCAAGAAAGAGCGCTGTTCTTTCTAGCGCGCGCCTTGAGCTGTGACAGACGGCGATTCCCACAGTCGCCTTCCCCGAACTATTTGCCGGATAACTTAAGAGCAGACTCAGTATTATAAATACGCCGTACAAATGCAGCATTCGTTCATCTTTGGGGCAACATTTATCCGCCGGACCTGAGTTAAAGAACCTGTTTAGAGTCCTCTTTATAGAATCCGAAACTCCTACAAAAATTTATGAGCCGGAACTAAAGGACAGATAAGATCCAGAATATAGTTCACTCGAAACTGGATGAACTTTAGCATCTGAAGTAAAAAATCCAGATGCCTAAACATGTTCTCGCTCGCCTAAGAATTGTTTTCCATTCGGGTTTTATGCCAACAAGGATAATTACGCAGCGCAGAACTCTCTTTTAGCGTTTAAACAGCATACACGATAAAGCGCGGAGCCAGCCTGCTTTCGGAAAAGAAACCTGAATGCAACTTTCAGCAAAAAAAGAAACGCGAGAGCTACGCACGTGAACAGCAGCGAGCGTAAACAGCGTAAACTTGGTTCGCCCTAATAACGACAACCAGTACGTTTGTCTAACAGTGAAGAGGCGTAATCTCACGTTTACGCTTGTGGGTGCGTATTTGTCTCCATCAAGTCGATTTGACGCCGCACGACTGAGTGACCTGATCGCGCTTACACCCGGCCCTTGGATCGTCATGGGTGACTTTAACGCTCACCACACCATGTGGGGAGGCGTTAGAATGAACATTAGGGGACGGAAACTTGTGTCCTTCGCTTCTGACCATGATCTTCAGTGTTTAAATGACGGCTCCCCAACTTATATTCGAGGGACAACCTACAGCAGCTGCCTTGACTTGGCGTTCGTTTCTCGATGCCTTATCAGCGATGTACGGTGGTTTTCGGATATTGAAACCCGCGGCAGTGACCATATCCCTACATATCTGACCATTACTGGCCTTTCCACATGCACCTCTGCCACACGCATGCGACGCATCGATTGGTCAGTGTTTCAAGCACTTATGGAAGATGCATCAAGAGAAGGTTCATCCGCAAGTTTTGAAGGGAAAGTTAAGGAGGCCATGGAGAACGCGACACGGATATTCACCCCAATTAAAAAGTACACGGAATTCGATATGGAATTGCAGCGCCTACGATCACTGCGGCGTAGGGCCGAGCGTAGGTACCGACGCACAAAGTCGAGCCTTGACCTCAGAGATGCGAGGCGCATGCAAAAGAAAATTCAGCGCAGAATTCAAGCAGTACAGGCACAACGTTGGAGGTCATTCTGTGAAACGCTTGATCCACGGAAACCGTTGTCACGCATCTGGAATGTAGTTCGTGGCCTTCGAACATCCCCACACCAGCTCCACCCTTTCAAGTCTCTTTCACTCTTCCAACAACGTGGCGAGGTCGAGGTAGCTGAGGATTTCTGCGCTAGGGTAGCGGGACCATCTTCCCCATCTGCGACGCTGCATTGCAGCGATGTTCCTGCTTCTCGGGATTCTCGGATGGACCTTCCCTTCTCCGTGGAGGAACTTGATTCTGCGCTGGCTTGTTGCAGACGATCATCATCGCCGGGACCCGACGGTGTGCCATACACTGCACTTGGAAACCTTGGACAAGAAGCTAGGCGTGTCCTTCTGGAGCATTACAACAAATCTTGGAATGAGGGCACAGTCCCAGACGATTGGAAGTCCAGTCGTCTAGTTCCGCTCCTGAAACCAGGGAAATCGCCTCTTGACCTGACATCATACCGTCCAATTGCGCTGGCTAGTTGTGTTGGCAAAGTACTGGAAAGGATGGTACTTACACGCATTGAGTGGTACCTGGAGCGCTACCGCATATATCCGGATATAATGTCCGGGTTTCGACGTGGACGCTCTTCAATCGACAGCGTGGTCGACCTAGTGTCATCCGTCCAGCGCCAAAAACATTTGAAGCGCTTGACCGCGGCGTTGTTCCTGGATGTAAAGGGCGCATACGACAATGTAACCCACCAGGCTATTTTGGACGCTCTGGAAACTGCCGAGCTTGGTGGCCGCGTATTCTGCTGGATACGTAGTTATTTATCCAACAGATCTCTCTTTGTGCAGACAGAGGAAGGCCCAACATCTTCTCATTTCACTTCCCGTGGAGTCCCGCAGGGTGGAGTGCTCAGCCCAACGCTGTTCAACCTTACACTTGTCGGGCTTGTCGATATACTACCACAGTCGGCGCAACTCTCAATATATGCGGATGACATCTGTATCTGGGCATCTGGAGTTACGCGCCCACAAGTTCGAGCGAGACTTCAAAAGGCGTCAAGTATTCTTGCTGCCTACCTTCGCCAGCAAGGCCTACAGATTTCAACCGAGAAGTGCTCACTGGTTGCCTTTACACGAAAGAACATGTCTCCTTATACCGTATGCATAAACGGCACAGCAATACCCTACGTAAAGAGCCATCGGTTTCTGGGAGTAATCATCGACCGAAATCTATCATGGACCCCTCATGTCTCATACATGAAAAAGAGACTGACAGCGATTTCTCACGTTCTCGCCTTTCTTGGGGGAAAGTCGTGGGGAGCGTCGGTGCGGTCGATGATGCAGCTCTACAACGCCTTATTCATGGGATTTCTTCGCTACAGCCTCCCTGTACTTGGAAATATTCGAAAAACAAACATACGAAGTCTGCAGAGCGCTCAAGCTCAAGCTCTCCGGACTTGCCTAGGATTGCCAAAATGTGCCTCTACGGCCGCATCTGTACTTATCGCCCAGGAGCATCCAATCCCTACCTACTTAACAGTTGACGCACTGAGGGCACATTTCCGGCACATTTCCCGGGTTCCCTCTCACCATCTTGCCAGTCTTCCTATTACCAGGCCGCGCACATCGTTTACAGACGTCATTGACGCACATCCCGCCATTCTGCCGTCCCAGTTTACACCTGCCTCTAGACCGTCCTCGCCACTTTGGAGCCTGCACAATCCCCGTGTGCTTCTTTCGATACATGGCATCAGGAAAAAGATAGACTTATCGCCGACAGAACTACAACAAGTCACCCTTGAATATTTACATGAGCACCATGCAAACCGGGTGCACGTTTACACCGACGGCTCAGTGAACCCTATATCTTCTTCTGGCTCCGTCGTCATACCCGCAAGCACTACAGAAATTAGAGTTAGGACAGGTCACCGCACTTCTTCGACGGGTGCAGAACTCACCGCTCTTCGTGTCGCCATTGAATGCATCAGTCAGCAGCGCCCTCAGCGGTGGTCTATTTTCACCGATTCGAAAGCTGCCCTCCAAGCCTTACAAGCTGCTCTTCGCCGTGGAGCCCATGAACAACTGGTCGTAGAAATTCGACAGCTACATCACTCTGCCATCAACAAAGGGCATGACATTATTTACCAATGGATACCGGGGCACAGCGGCATAGCAGGTAATCACCGCGCGGATGAGGTCGCGCGAACTGCGCACGACGACGGCGATTTTGTATCGATCCCCATTTCGAGATCGGATGCAGCGAGCAGGCTTCGCGCACTTGCGCGGGACATCACGCTTGCCGCGTGGAATTCCGGCCAATTTTGCAATTCCCGTTTACAATCCTTGGACCCAGACCTGAAGCTCCGGCTACCATCAGGCCTACCACGACGAGAAGAAACTTTGCTGTGTCACCTCTGGCTTGGTGTAGCGTTCACCAATCACTACTCATTCTTAATCGGTATGGCTGATAGTCCTGCATGTTCCATCTGCGGGCAAGACGAGACCATAACCCACATTCTTTGTGACTGCCCTGCCTACACCACCGAAAGGCAGTCTCTCAGCCGTGCGCTGGAGCGCCTAGATACACGCCCTTTCACGGAAATGAAGATTCTCGGCCCCTGGCCGCGGCGGTCGTCGGCGGAGAAGGCCTGCAAGGCACTGCTCCGCTTCTTGAGAACTTCTGGCCTGCACGATAGGCTGTGACTTTAACGAACAGTGACGTTTTAGAGTGACTTCAATTTTCTGTTACTCTCCTTTCTCTTTCTTTTTTTATCCCCTCACCCCCTTCCCCCCGTGTAGGGTAGCAAACCGATTATTATTTCGGTTAACCTCCCTGCCTTTCCTCTTCTATATCCTCCTCCTCCTCCTGGCCCGCTGTAAATCCAGTTTGCTGCAACGGCGGCGTCAGGAATTACCAAAAGTGTGCCGAGCATGGTGCCGAGCGTCGCCTTCTCCGCACCACATGGTTGCTTGGACACCATATGGTGGAACTCTACCAATGGAGTCGCAAGCGGCGTTTTGAAAACAGACGCCCAACTCTGCTACCTTTGGTAGGATATACAGTCACTCTACTCATGATGATCAGGCTGCCTGACAGGTATGGACGCTTCATAGGGCGCGGCGTTCGTGGTGCTGCTCACCGTGTCGCTGCTCATCGTAAAACCGGTGCGGGCGCTGGTTTTAAATGAGCCACAGAGAGTGCGGCGCAGCGGCGTTGGCGCTGCGACGAAAAGCTGTAGGGGCGTGTTCGAATGAAACATTCCGGAAGAGGCACTGAAACCACTTGTCGGAAATATGAAATCAGATGGCTAACACTGTCAGTAATAAGTTATGATATTTTGGCTTATGCTCAGTATGCTCAGTTATGCTAAGTAAGGAAAATAGCTTTCAAGTAGTAGCTCTACTTATAGTAGGATAAGCTACCTTGTTACGACAACTAGGTAAGGATTTTGCTCTGTCGGTGGCAGCCTGCAGGTACGATTGTTTTAAGAAGCGAAAAGTGAACAACATTCTCAAATGGACGGCGCAGCACCATCAGCTGTTGCGCCGTGCACAGCCAGGCGCTAATAAATTGATGGAAAACGTAAAAATGCACGTAAAGAAAACGAGGCAAGATAAAACTGGAATCAAGATCGCTTCATCACGTTTCCACATGCAGTCACCGTAAAGGCCGAACCGCAAGGCAACGTCTCTTCTACCGGCGTTGTCTCTCCCCGCCGCATTAGAGGGCGATCAAACACATGAGGGCGTACGAACTGGCGTCTCCACACGGGCGTTAGGTGTGTTTTGTTTGGTTTCTTCTTGTGTAGAGCTCGCGCGAGAGATGCTCTGTCCTTCTCACGCGCGCAAAAGTGGCGCTGCTATGCAAATTTCTTGTGACTCTAGACATATGTAGGAATGCAAGTAAAAAGACAAAACTTTTATGAAGTTAAATGTCTATAAGTACAGCCCTGTAGCGTATATAGCCGAGGATATATGAAAAGTATAGTATATGTACTATTCCTATAAATAGGTGTAAATACATTTAAATAAATGCACGTAAACGTCCCCTTCTTTCTTAGGGTGTGTGAAGCGAAGTTCCTCAGCTTCACATCAATGAGCTTAAAATCTCCGAGACTTAATAAAAAACTGAATGCAGCAGCCGTACTGCGCATAATTAACCGGCGCCATTTTACTGCTGCCGCGAGCACAACTCCTCAGCTTCGCGGATCATGCCATTTATCCGCGCAAAACAATTTTCGTTAACCATATGCTGCCAAGAAACGAACGAACGTAAGAACTTACAACGCACTATACGTCTGGCAAGGAACAGCAATTAGCGGCGCAAACACCTCAAGAAGCGCCTCAAGCATGCCAGCCGCGATCCTCAATTGATAAGCAGAGCGAACGCCTCAGTCCACCTGTGCAAACGGAGAGCAAAACTGCTGTTCCAGCAAATCGCCGTTGCAAAAAGAACCGCGTCGCGGATGAAGCGAGGGCTACACAAGATGGGGTATGAAGGAAGAATTTGACAGACGCGTAGTGTAGGAGCAGAAAAGAGCTACCGCCATCACGCGCCCATGTGCAAGCATGACGCAAGCAGTGGTACTATCTGAATAGCGCCGCAGCGCGGACACTAACTGACATGAAGCGTGCCCACGGCTCCCGTTGCGAAGCGGGCGATGCCGCTGGAATTGTACAAATAGAGGAGACGCTCGTAATGCATACATTCCTAATATATGACGGTACACATTCTCATTTGCGTAGCCCAAGTTGTCTGTACGGTGAGCGCGCAGAGGACCCAGAGGACGCGGGTCACGTTCGCGTTCGCACGCAGCCGACCCCAGAATGAGAGGGTACTGATCTGGTCCTGCAGTGGAGAGCCCGGTAGAAAGGGAACTTGGCTGCAGCGATCTTTTTCCCCGCCGAGTGCGTTTGCACCATGAGACGGCAGGAGAGGGCTGCTCCCGTGGCCCGCGGTATCGCCACGAGATGGAATGCAGCACGGTAGGCTGAGATTACACTGATCCCAATGTGTCGGATCTAAGAGCGACGCTCGCCACAGTCCTTATACGGACTGTCGCAAATTATGACTCATAGCTTATCGAGCGCTTGAAACACCACCACTTTGAGGAAGAGATATTCAGTAAGCGGGAAAAAAAAGTAAGTCAGACAGCTGGGGTTTGATGCCCCAGCCAGACAGCTGGGGTTTGATGCCCCAGCGGCCAGCGCCGACAAAGGAGAAAAAATTGGCTGAAGGCTTAGCTTGGTTAAGCCTGGCTGATTGCGAAAGCAATAACACCTGGCTGCGCTTGGTTGTGCTGGTAGTTTTGTTTCTCGAATTCACGCGGAACAGACTGGAACTCGCAAACTCTTATCTCTTGTTCTTCACGTCGCTGAGCCACGATGTCACCGTCTCGAATCACCACAATGCTCTGCTCTTTATTCTTGGCTGTATACAGCACTCTTCTTTTAGGAAGCCGCTCTTCTTTCTGTTCCGGCGTTTCTTCCGCACGGCGTTTTCTGCTCTTGTGATTATATCGCTGCGCACTACTCAGATTCTTCTTCGGCATTAAGAGCGTCCATGAAACTACCCTCGTTTAAACTTGACTCTGAACTTGTAGATGCACTCGCAGCAAGCCGGCGCGCTCGCCATTCTCCAGCATGCGCACGTTGCTTCGCCAACCGTTGTTTCCTTTCTTCGTCTGTTTCCTCGGCACGGCGGCGTCGCTTGGCCGCGGCACACCGTTCCAGCCTCGCCTTGTACGCATCCTCCGACAGAGCACAGCACTGCGAGGAGCACAGCCGCAGTCCCGTTTTATCCCAGTCTAGCGAGCGCCCTCACTAGGCAGCTGCGCCGGAGCGAAGGATGAGCCTCCATCGATGAGACGAGTTGGGCCCCCAGCTCTCCTCATGTCGTGACGTCATGCGGTCACGTGGTAGCGCGCCGCAGCTGCGCCGGAGCGAAGGATGAACCTCCATCGATGGCAGAAAAGTGCAAGCAGTATTGCTTTCGCAATAAAAGCAGAGGGAAGACAAAGCTGGCAAAGCTCCGTTTTGTGGTCAGGAACGCGGCGGTGGATAAAGCAATGGCGAGTGCCATAGATCGTGTAGTAGGAAATCTATATCTGCGTACATTTCGAGGGTCATGGCATCACAGATGTCCGCTTTGTTCGAAGCCTCCATAGCTCCTCTTTGTGGCACAATCTCTTCAGCTTCGGTTGCATCTCCCAACTTCATACTTAGCAGCGCAAAAAAATGAGGACCACAGCGAACGAGGAGACACAACACAAGCGCAGACTATCAACTGAAATTTTTATTCACGAAAGGGAAGCTTTAAAGCCGTTAGAAAACACAAACTCGAAACACAACAACTACCACGTTTGTAAAGGAAACCTATGACACATCATTCCTGCGTGAAATAAGAAAACAACATGATAACAAATGCAATCGCATCAGACCAACCCCCCGTACTCTCTGCTCGTACTCAAGAAACTGCGCAGAAAAAGAACCTTCTTTTCCTGCAGGCTGACCGACGGTGATGCGGCACATGCGTCTCCTTTTTTAATAAAGTAAGCTTCTATCATCTCCCGGCAAACCTTATCGCTGTGTCTGAACAAGATATTTGTCCTATCTAGGTGGGGAAAGCAGTCTTTGCAACCCCTGCACTGCAAGGAGAGGTTGGAAGACAGCAATTTTCAGTGATCTCCGGTGTACCGCTAAACGCTCATTGATACAGCAACAGGTCTGGCCGATGTAATTTCTACCACAGGACAGCGGAATGCGATATACAACACCTGTGTCACAATCTGTGATCCTTTTTCTGTGGGCTGTCGTACATTTACCTGTCCCGGGGAAACCACCATGCTCAAGATTTTTGCGCACAGCAGTGCACACACCAGCAAGCTTATTCTTCGCAGTGTAAACAACGTTCACCCCGTACCTCGCCCCCACTTTCTTTACGCGATGTGAAATGCCGTGGACATAGGTAATTAATACCAATCATTTTTTCGTCGCATCCTCTTTCACGATGACCTCGGGCCTACCAGTCCTGGCCAAGATCCTTTCCGTGACTCTAGCCAGAGTCTCATCAGGAAAACTTGCTTCCTTAAGCCGGCGTATTTGTGCCAGGAAGCTTGTTTCAACCTTGTGGCAGCAAGATTTTGAGAAGGAGGCTTTTAGGCAAGAACTAGCAAGGCCGGACTTTACCTATTTCGAATGACTTGAACTCTGATCGAGGAGGGGCTTTTCCGTCCTAGGGCGATACTCCCAGCACACCCCACTCGCATGGCAACCAATCCTCAGGTCTGGGAACTGGATGGAGCCTGACTGCGGTAATTCAAATGTGAACTTCAGACCGTCGCCCCTTTCCTTGAATATCTTGACGACGTCCGGGATAACCCTGGGGGAACTATCTTTTAGGAGGATCAAAAAATCGTCAACATACCGGAAGACAATTCCCGCAAGATCAGCAAGATCTTCAGCTAGTTTAACGTCCATCTTGCTTAGGAATATGTCGCACAAAACAGGTGCGACACGGGATCCAATGCAGACGGCTGACCTCTGGACGTATACTTTCCCGGGCCACCCGATGAAGGTCGAGTCGAGGTAAAACGATAAGAGCTCTAGGAAAATTTCCACTGAAATACCACATTCCGCCATGAACACAAACTCGTCGTTATCCTCGATGATGCAATCCTTCACATACTTTATAAGCTGATCATGGGGTAAAGAGTAAAATAAATCTTCAACGTCTAGGCTCAAGGCGAAATGCCTCTTTTCCTCCACCTGTGAGAAGAACTTCACAACATCTGTAGAGTTCCTCACCAAAATGGGTCGGACAAACTGAGAGAACCCAGACGACGCTGTAGAAATCCGGAAACAGCATGCTGCCAGGTGTCCCGCTCCGAAACAATCGCCATGAAGGGAACGTCCGGCTTACGGGTCTTGGCTGTGAAAAACAAGTCCAGAACGGAACCGTCGCTATTGTTGACCGTGGCACCCAGTCGATCCAGATTCATCTCTTCCAGGAAGACCTAGGCCTGTTTTTTGACGGAACCAAGCCTCAGAGCAACTTTGAAGTTCTTTGCAATTGCCTCTCCTGCCTTCCTGCTGAACGCCCCTTCTGGCGCTAGGACAAAGAACCCCTCCTTGTCAGAAAAGGCAGGCCTCAAGCCCTCAGTCGCTAAGTAGTCCATCAGCTCATTCATTCTTCCTGGAGTTCTCGTTCTTCCTTTTCTTTTCTGGTCCATTAAGATTGCGGAGCACTCGTTGACGCACCTTGATTTATCAGCGTCGGGAACAACGCGGGAGACCTCGCGCGAAAGCGCTAGCAGCTCGAGAGGCATCAAGGCAGGTTCATAGCAGTATTTCGGTCCCAGTTCCAGAGTCCGTCGGTGACGATCGTCAATCACCCTGTTTTCCAGGACGGTAATCTTCCCCGCGGTAGCTGAGGTTTTTTTCTTTCTTGGTAGCGTAGGACGAATAGTGTTCGACAGGAACTCCGTTAGGCTGTCTGCTGTCCTAGACGAATCCTCGTACAACCGGAGCTGTGGCCGCTCATTCGCAAAACGCCCACAGTGTACGCGAAGGCAGAGCTTGTAAAAGCGTACCTGTCTCCGCCACTCCGACTGTAGAATACGGCAGAAACGTCTTGAGTGGCCAGGGGATCGCTGCAGCAACCCACACACAGCTTGGATGTCAGAAGGGCAGAGCTGTTGCTTAATATGCCAAGATGCAGTCCTTGCTCTAGACACGCACACTGCTACGAAAGCCGTGAAAACTGCTGGGTACTGAAGGTGAAAAGTTACACAAGAAAAAGAGCCCGTTGAACAAGAAATGTAGTTAATAAGTACAGAAAGTTGGGCTAGTGGGTGTTGATTTATTCTTAGCAGCGCAAAAAAAACGAGGACCACAGCGAACGAGGAGACACAACACAAGCGCAGACTATCAACTGAATTTTTTGTTCACAAAAGGGAAGCTTTAAAGGCGTTGAAAAATAGAAAACACAACAACCACTAACACGTGTGTAAAAGACACCTATCACAGATCATTCCTGCGTGAAATAAGAACACAACAACAGGATAATAAATGCAATCGCATCAGGCCAACCCCCCGTACTGTCTGCTCGTACTCAAGAAACTGCGCAGAAAAGGAACCTTCTTTTCCTGCAGGCTGACCGACGGTGATGCGGCACATGCGTCTCCTTCTTTTTACGCCGGCTTAAGGAAGCAGGTTTTCCTGATCAGACTGTGGCTAGAGTCACGGAAAGGATCTTGACCAGGACCGGTAGGCCCGAGGTCATCGTGAAAGAGGATGCGACGAAAAAATGACAAATGAATGAGGACTAAGAAGAATCTTCCGAAGTCTACGCACTAAGGCAGTATTTTGGATCAGGCGGTGGCCGCTGCGGCATTCCCGGAAAATTAAGGTCGCTCAAGATGCTACACTTGAAGTCCCGGTCAATTCTGTCCGCTTCAGCAGATTTAGTTTCCTTAACGAACGCAGCAACTTCACACTTAATTGCTATTCAAGAAACGTGGCTTACTAAAGATTCAATGCACGATTCAAAAACTTATCGCTCTCTCATTCTAGATCATCCGTTCATAGGTGGTGATCTTCTATTGTTCGTATTCTCAAAATCTAGCCACAGTGCAAATTTGTGATTATATGGACAGTCAGTGCGAAATTCAGGCTGTTCATCTTAACCTTCCTAGATATCAAGCACTCATTATAGCTAATGTATATTTTCGTACTTTTGTGCATGACATTCGGCATCTAGAGTCGTTTCTATCTAGTTGCAGGACACAAGCTTTAATTGTTGGGGACTTCAACTCGCATCTTGTTTCGAGGTGGTTTGGAGCATATCGCTGTGGTACACGCTAGTGGGAATGGGCTTAGGAAAATAGCCTCACCCGGCTAAATTCGGGTCTCCCCACATTCGTCCCAGGCCAGTCACACTGAGCGCTAGAAATGATATTTTCCTCCCCTCGAATAACTGTGTCTTCTTGGGCGCTAGTTGAGTGTGCTGCGATAGTGATCACCTTCCGATCATTTTCCAGGTTGCGTGCAAGTGGACCTCTTTTAACAGCGCACGGGGCACATTCATAAATTACGACAGCTTTAAAAATACCTTGAAATCAGTTCTTCAAGCATTATCTAATTCAAACAGTGAGGACAATCTCATCAAAAATAGTTCAATTTTGGTCGGAGCTCGCTAAAAATCCGAGTTCTTGGTCCAGACAAATAAGGAAACTGCGTGTCTTCGGTGGAATACAGAGTGCCCTAGAGATTACAGGCGCCGAAAGGCTGCCTGGAAGAAACGTTTACAAAATTAGCGCCAAAAAAACTGGATCAATTATAAGTTCATTGAGGCTACAATTAAGCCCACCACGTCACGTGAAATTGCCAACTACGAATTTCGTTCTAAATGTCCTAATCGGCGTGGTTTTTTTAATTACCTAAAGTCCAGAAAGGTAATCCTGACCGCCATAAATGCAGTCTTCCTAGTTAAGACACAAGCTGACTTTGCTAAGTCATTAGAAGAAATAGGCACGGGCCTTGAGCTTTGGCTCACGGCTCTTCTTCGTTCTCCTCCAAGATTTCTTACCACACTGGACGATTTTTAGGAGGTCACCCTCACTGAGTTCTCGAAAACTAGTTGCCGACTTCCACCCGTGGCACCTGGCCCTAAAGGCGTCCCTTCTTAGATTGAAATCTTGTTCGTGGTATCTCACGCCGACTTACTGGCGCTTATAAATTACTCTCGTAAAGGGCCACAGATTCCAAATGAGTGGCGTATAGCGAAGGTTATCCCTTGCTTAAAAAACAGGGAAATGGTTCTGTGTCCGACCAAATAAGGCCAATTTCTTTCACTTGGAAACTCGGAAAGTGAATTGAAAGGGTGTTTGTTGCATTGTCGAATAATGTCAGTCATTTTTAGGAACGGGTTTCACCATCGAAAAATAGGTTTCAGGCCAGGCTGCTCTCTATGGTGTGCCATACCGATTAGAAGAGCCGCATACAATTAGATAGTCTCCGAAAGCTATGAGGCGCGCTTGCTACTTTAGATGTGTCCAAGGCTTATGATAGCATTGAGCACTGGACGCTCCTGGAAAGATCAAAGACGGTAGGACTTCCGAGCTACTTTGTGGCATAGGTGTCTGAAAATCTGGCTGACACATAATTTATTGCTTCCAGAGAGGTGTTTCCTCAAGCAGATTTCGGCAAGCTAGAGGAGTGCCCATATATGCGGTCTTCTCCCCTGTTCTTGTAATTCGAAAGCCTTCAATAGCTCCTTCTATCGTCTGTTAACAAAGCGTGCCACACGTGTTTAACTCGGTAAATAAAAATGGTTGAAGAAAACCAATGGTTGCTGCAGATAGAGGCGGAAAAAATGAACCTATAAGCCAAGGAGTGTAGAATAATATGTTAATTAATTATAGGCAAAATTGTCGAATTTGCGTCGAAGTAGCGCGGACGTCGATGTAGCCACGGCAACAGTGCGACGTCACATCCATCGGAAGCCGTCACGACATAGTAAAAATGGTGAAAGAATGGTCGCTAAAACGTCGGATTTATGTCAAGCTATGTGGAAAATTGTGTCATTAAGCGTAATTAACACTTAAGATCCCTGAAAGTTGTATAATTTGGGTATCGATTTAGCCACGGGAACGGAGAGACGCCACATCCACTGGATGTCGTCACGGCATGGTGTCCTCGGATTTCCCCGCTGAACACTTCAGATGCTGAAGTGTCCTCGCAATTTTTTCAACTTCGTACTTAGCATTAATCCCTCCAGTCATAAGGTGCCAACGTATGTGTATGCAGATGTCATCGCTTTTTTGCTTCCGAAAATGACACATTCTCTTTGTAGCCGTCCTTAGTCTTACCTGAATGTCCTGGACCGCTGGTTAGTGGACATTAACTTTTCCCTTATTGTGTACAAATGTGCTTTATTGGTATTCCCACCCTCTTATCCATTTAATATCTCTATTTTTTATCAGCACGATGTAATTGCTCAAGTGCAAACTATCGAATGCCTAGGAGTAATTTATGGTTATTCCATTCCCTGCAGGGACAATATAGAGCACATCACTGCGAAAGGAGTCGGAGCAGTTGGTATGCTGCGCAGGTTGAGCAACGTTAGTTCTGGCATGAGAAGGCATTCGCTTCTGATGATTTATAGAATGTACGTACGCACAGTATGAGATTTCGGCTGTCTCTTAATTTCTTTAACTGCTGGGTATAAACTCTCCCTTCTTCTCTTGGAGCGGGAGGCGTTGCGCCTCGTTCTGAGCATTCCAGAACTTGGGGCTGATTCTGTTTTGTACCTGGAAGTGCGTATTTATCACTAATTTCAAGATTTCGGCTCTGGACAGTCCAAACGTTTTAAAAAATTTTCTATTCTTCACTTCATGCCTCAAATTTCATCTTGCATCGTCAGCTTGGGCAATTCTACAACGAAAGCTCGTCGCATTTTCATACTCCACAGATGTGTTTTGTGCAATCCCTCCTTGACCCTTGAACGTCCTCATTTTCGACAACCTTCCTGTGTGCGCCAATTCAACATCTATTCAGATTTTGTTCGAAGACATCGTTTCAAAATATGCAAAATTAATGCCTTTCCATCTGCTCAGCAGTTTATTGCAGGATTACTTGATGCACTTTATGAGTCATATGCTCATTGCGATAGACATCCCACAGTGTGAAGGAAAGCAGATGTATTTATTTTCTCTCTCTCCCTTGAGTAGTCATTCTCACTCCGCCTTCCCGATAACACCCCCATTTATTTGGCCGAATTTTTAGCAGTAGTGCTGGCCTTGCGCAAGTTAAAGAGCTCTTTGTCTTCTGTCGTAATTATGAGGGACTCATTATTCCTGTGTTCCCCTCTCACCGCGTCTACTGGATCACAGGCACTCCGCTTACTCAAATGCTTGAAACCACCCCATGTCCGCTTATTGCGATTGGTTTGGGTACCTGGGCACGGAAGAATTCATTTAAATGAGGTTGCGATTCCCTGCCCGAATGCATCTCCTCAAGACCCAGTTGCCGCCGCGGTGGCTTAGCGGTTATGGTGCTCGGCTGCTGACCCAAAAGACGCGGGTTCGATCCCGGCCGCGGCGGCTAGAATTTCTTTCGAGGAGAAATTCTAGAGGCCCGTGTACTGTGCGATGTCAATGCACGTCAAAGAACCCCAGGTGGTCGAAATTTCCGGAGCCCTCCACTACGGAGTCTCTCATAGCCTTAGTCGCTTTGGGACGTTAAACCCCACAAACCAAACCAATCAAGACTCAGTCATATCTCTCCTTCCGCCGCGCTCATATATTTCTGCGGCCAGGTTTCGCAGGCTCCTGAAAAAATTTACAGCATCAGCACTTACCTCTTTCCCCGGCTTCCAGCAACTTCTCTACCGGTGGTGCAGTAAAGGATGCCGATCGTGCAAGGTTGAGGTTTCCTTCACGCGTCTGCGTTGTAGCGTGCCTCTATTAATCTTCTACCCCCCTAAGTCTGGTCTCGCGGTCTCCCCATTGTGGCCCCTCTGTGCTGAACCCGAAACGCTAGCCACTTATTGTTCACCTGCTGCCGCCTCTCTCTTTTACGGAGACGCCTGCTACGAGAGACGGCAGCTCGGTCTAAGTCTGTCTGCTGGTGTTGTCTTGTCTCTTGGTGCTTCTCTTGGGCACAGTAACATGAATGGGCTCTCCTACGTTAGAGCTTTCATTTCTGACAGGAAATGCCCGAAATCCTTAAATCTTTATTATGGTCAAAATCCATCTGTCATCAAAGCTTCCTAAACACGGAACGTGAAGCCCCGTTCCCACTTTCAATCACCAATCTCACAGTGTTTGGTTTGTTTATTTAAACCAACTGTGCGGCGCCAGCGACTGAGGGATGAACAACATCCGGCAGTAACATGGCGTCGAGCATAGTCGTGGCATCGCGACCGTGCACCAAACGGAATGGCGTGAAACGCGGCGTCACATGAAGAGCACTGTTATAGGCGAACGTGACATAAGGCAAGATCTGCTCCTAGTTCTTATGGTCAGCGTCGGCGTACATAGGAAGCATGTCGGCAATGTTTTGTTGAGCCGCTCAGTAAGTGCATTTGTTTGAGGACGGTGTGCAGTGGTTCGACGGTGACTGGTGCCACTGAGCCGCATAGCTTCCTGAGGGCTGACGCAAATGCTGTGCCTCTATCAGTTAAAACGACTGCAGGGGCCCCGTGACGGAGGACTATGCAAAAGACGAAAAAGTTTCCAATTTCAGCAGTGATGCCGCAGGGAAGGGCATTTCTCTCACAATACCGGGTGCGGGGGTCGGTGGCAACTATAATGTACCGGTTGCCCAATGAGTATGTCTGAAATGGTGCCCAAACGTCCATGCCGGCCTAGTGGAAAAGGCTTCGAGGCGGATCAATGGGCTTCAGTAGGCCGGTCGGCTTGACAGGTGGTGTCTTTCCACGTTGGCAGTCGCGGCAAATTTCAACATAACGCTGTACAACTGTAGTAAGCCTGGGCCAGTAATACTTCTGACAAATCCGCGCCAACCGTGGGAGAAAAGCCGAGGTGGCTGGAAGAAATTTCGTCGTGGAATGTGTACAGAACTTCGCCTCGAAGCACTGTTGGAGCCACGAGCAGGTACAGAGTGTCCGTGGGGCCGTAGTTTGTCTTCTAGGGGATGCCACTACGGAAGCAGAACGACGACAGCCCGCGCGTGAAGAGACGGGACGGCGATGAGGCGAGGCTTTCGAGGTAGTCTATGAGGGGTCGCAGCTTGACATCGTCTCTCTGTTGTTCAGCAAGGACAGGCGTGGGTAAAGCACCAAAAAAAGCGGGATCGTCTTCTTAGTCAGCAGGGGTTTAATGGATAGGAGCACAGAACAGGCAGTCAACATCGCTGTGTTTGCTGCCTGATTTGTACACGATGGTAACGTCGAATTCCTGCAACCAGAGGCTTCAACGCGCCAGCCTCCCCGAGGCGTCTTCGCGAGCTGACAAAGAGAGTGGCGAAAGCCCACTACTCGAAATGGGCGACTATATTAGTACGGGCGAAATTTGGTTAAAGCCGAAACGACAGCAAGGCACTCTTGTTTCGTGGTAGAATAATTCGCCTCAGATTGCTAGAGTGTGCGGCTTGCATAAGGAATCATGCACTCAGCACAATTTTGCAACTGAACGAGGACTGCACCCAGGCCGACGTTGCTGGAATTGGTGTGCAGTTCCGTGTCCGTCATTCGTCAAAGTGGCCAAGGATGGGCGTAGTTTGGAGGCGGTTTCTCAGGTCGTCGAAGGCCTCCTACTGTTCTTGGGTCCGGATGGAAGGTTGCTCGTTCTTTGCCAAGCGAGTTAGAGGCTCGGCCCATTTGGGTGGCTCAAAATGCGAGTAAGAGCCTTTTTTGGTAATTTTTTCCAGTTCCGAGAAAGGTGGTTTCTTCGAAATTGATCCTGCAGTATGCGGCTTTAGAATGTTCGGCGACCGGACAGCGCTCTCTTGCTAAGTTGCGGACGTCGTTATGGTCGTTATATCGCCGGCTCTCATGCGCCCATTCGTGGGGAGATCAGCGTCGCATTCGCCATCGGTGTTACCGAGTGCGCAGGGAGCGATGGGGAGGAAAGAGAGAACACGTGCTCACTAGCTCGTGACTACTTTTGCATAGCCTCCGAGATTAGCCCTGGCTGCATAAACTAGGACGCTATGGCTTGTGCTGAGAAGTATTGCTCCTCGCTCATAGATGGCGCCAGAGTGGTGCGCGCCATGGAGAACGACGACGGAGAACGAGGGGGTGCTAGGGGAGCTACAAAAAGGGTTCCGGAAACAAAGGATATTGGAGGACAATATCTTTTCATTGATGTAGTGTATCGAAATTCCTGGAAAGGAACACAGGCCCCTATGAGTTGCATTTCTTCACGAGAATTTGGGGAGTTTTTTTTTTTTTTTTTGGGGGGGGGGGAGGCGATTTCTTCACGAGGATTTGTGGAACATACTTAACCCATTGTGCGTGGAAGCTGGGGTAATTAATCTTTTAAAAGATGTCAATGAAGGTAACAAAGTGCTTATAAAATGGGAAAAAATGTATCATGGCTTATACAGATCGAGCTGGCCTTAGGCAAGGATGTACTCCGCAACCTGTATTCTTCATGTTGTACCTACGTGGGTCAGAAACCGAACTAGAGTGAAGCGCGCTCTATTTCAGCGTTTCTTTTTTCAAGCAAGTCGAATGACTTGAACAATCATTACCGGGACAAATGTACGCAGATGATATAGTGTTAATAGCTGACAGGAAGGAAGATTGGCAGAGGTTGATGGACATGTGCGGTACAAAGGGAGTTTGATTAGATTTCAAGTTTAGTAAGGAAAATTGTGTAGTCATGACATTTAATCATGAAGGTGCCGAGCATGGGATACAAGAGATCACGATAGTGATAGTAGAAAGTACAAGTTTCTTGGGGTATGGACAATTAACAGTGCTCAGTATCTGGCGGAGGATGAAAAAAAAGTAATGAGTAAAGGTAGTAGGAATGCAACTGTCACAAGAAATAAAGCATTTAATTAAAATAAGTGGAAATGGTAAGAGGGATGTGGATAAGGCTAGTGGTTCCTAGTGCGGTTCTGGGCATGAGACCAGATTACGAAGCAAGGTTAGAAATCGAACAACGTGGCGTTATACGGTGCCCTACGCCGCGTTGCTCTGGAAACACATGGCAATACACCAATTTATGGAGTACAGGGTGATGCGGGATGGGCGTTATTAGAGAGCACAGAAGCTAGCAGTAAGATAGAATTTGAGGCGCAATTGAGAGAATTGGGGTAAAACTAGTGGGTCATGAAAGCTTTCTGTCACTTGTACAAGAGGAACGTCGACACAAAATGATTAATGCGCCTTAGAAAACTTGCCAGCAAATATCTCCAAGAAGCTTCTGCGCCACTACTTCGGCCCCTATGAGCTACTGCGCAAACTTAGTGATGTTACCTACGAAGTGCTCCCGCAAGAGTACGTTCGCTCCTCCAGGCGGCAGGCAGCATCCGAAATCTTCCACGTTGCAAGGATGAAGCCTCCCACTCCCGCTAGGACTTATTCGGCTGACTCCGGTGCCACAGACTCTGTTTCGGCCCCCCGTGATTCCGCACCTCCTTTCCTCTCCTGCGGCATCGGGTCGATGCCCATTCAAAGGGGAAGAGCAATGCTACACTGTTAGCCAGTTACTGGCGCCGCTATGCGGTGCGACAGCACGCGCTGATCTTCCTCGTCTGCCGGCTGTGCAAGTCCTGGTGTGCCCTTCTGCCTTTTCTGTTAAAGATCTGCCGGCTGTCGGACACGATATGATGAATGATAGTACCTCACACCACGATTTTGAACGTATTCCAGAGCATTAATAAAACAACCTTGATAAGGATTCGAAATGAGTGATGAGAATCCTAATTTTTACCTGACGAAAGAATCATAGGCTAATAACTTGCAATTTTGAGGAGCGTGGTGTAGATTACGTTTTAAGGATCCTAGTGTTCTATTGACTGATGACATCGTGTTAGTGGCATGCAAGCTCCAAGAAAGATCCCTAAAAGTGTTACGCTTAAATACTTCTCCGACTGAACTTGTTCTATGGGCATGTCAGAGATTACGTAGGGAGAGATACCAGCATTACGACGGTGCCGGAAGGATAAAAGCTTTCATTCATTTGGGCTAAGTTCCATTAGCCAATAGCTATACCAGTTCTGGAGATGATGACCAGGCAAAGGCGTCACGAGCTCGATCAGGTAACTAACTGGAGTTGTTTCCTGAGCAAAGCGATAAGAAGATCTGTATTTGCTCAGCAGTTTTATAGACTGGCCTGCGCAGGAGGGTACACAAAACCAAACCAATTCTTCAGGAAGATAAGTCGGCGGCAGAATAAATGTGGAAAGCTACAATCTTTCTTAACACGGTGCAGACCAGTAGTCCAGCTGTTGTTGTTGTTGTCCTCACAAAGTTATGGTGCGTTCCCAATGCGGGGGATGGGCGACGACTGACAGGTGCTCAAAACATAAAAAATAAAACAAAATAAAAATTTGAAAAGGTAATAAAAACCACAATAATAATAATAAATAAATAAAAACAAAATACGTTTTTTGGTTTAAATAAACGAATCAAAAACTTTGAGATTGGTGATTGAAAGTGGGAACGGGGCTATACGTTCCTTGTTTAGGAAGCGTTGATTACCGATGAATTTTCAACATAAGAAATATTTAAGGATGGCAGGCGTTTCGTGCCAGAAAGGAAAGCTGAAACATAGGAGAGCCCATTCCTGTTACTGTGCCCAAGAGAGGATGCACCAAGGAACAAAACAACCCCGGCAGACAGACCGAGCTGTCGTCTCTCGTAGCCGGCGCCTCCGTAAAGAGGAGGGGCGGCAGCAGGTCAACAATAAGTGGCTAGCGTTTCGGGTTCAGCACAGGGCTGCCACAATGGGGAGACCACGAGACCAGACCTAGGGGGGGTAGAACATTAATTGAGGCACGCGGCAACGTATACGCGTGAAAGAAACCTCAACCTTGCACGATCGCCATCCTTTACTGCTCCACGGTGAGAGAAGTTGCTGGAAGTCGGGGAAGGAGGTAAGTGCTCATGCTTTAAATTTTTTCAAGAGCCTGCGAGACCTGGCCGCAGAAATATATAAGCGCGGCGGAAGGAGAGACATATGACTGGGCCCTGAGGAGATGCGTTCGCCAGGGTATCGCAACCTCATTTAAATGAATTCTGCTGCGCCCAGGTACCGAAACCAACCCCAGTAAGCATATATGGGGTGGTATCAAGCATTCGAGTAAGTGTATTTTCTGTCATCCAGTAGACGCGGTGAGAGAGGAACACAGGGATAATGAGAGCCTTATAATTACGACAGAAAACAAAGAGCTGTTTAACTTGCGCAAGGCAAGCACTACTGCTAAAAATTGAATCAAATCAATGGGGATGAAGACGGGAAGGCGGAGTGAAAGTGACCAATCAAGGGAGAGAGAGAAAATACCAACACCTGCCTTTTCTTCACACTGTGAGGCGCCTATCGCAAGGAGCACATGCGTGTTAAAGCGCATGAAGTAATCCGGCAGTAAACTGCTGAGACATTAATTTTGCATGTTTTAAAAAGGTGTCTCCAAACAAAATCTGAATAGATGTACAATTGACGCACACTGGAAGGTTGTCCAAAATGCGGACGTTCAAGGGTGCAGGAGAGATTGTACAAAATATATTTGTGGGGTATGGAAATGAGACGAGCTTTCGTTGAAGAATGGCCTAGGCTGACAATGGAAGATCAAATTTCAGGCATGAAGTGACGAATCGCACATTTTTACAAACGTTTGGACCATTCAGAGCCAAAATCTTAATTTAGTAATAAATACGCTCTTCAAGGTACAAAACAGAATTAGCCACAAGTTTTGGAAGGCCGATATAGAGGCGCAACGCCTCCCCCTCCATGAGAAGAAGAAGGCAGAGTTTATACGCAGCTGCTCCAGAAATTAAGACCAAGCCGCACTCTAATACTGGGTGGACGTACAGCGTCAATCACACTTAGAGGGAACACGGCTCCGCGTGGCCACGTACCTGCGGAGTGCCATTCCATCCAACCTGTTCATGAATCAATGCAGAGTGACGCACGAAAAGAGGGACCTCGACGTGCTGCTACGTGTCACCTGCCCCTTTGCACACGTTCGCCACCGGCTTGGTCACAGTAGTGCCCCACGTGTGCGCATCCACGCGGAGCCGTGTTCCCTCTAAGTGTGACTGACCCTGTACATTCTATAAATCATCAGAAGCGAATGCCGTCTCATGGCGGAACGAATGTCGCTAAACCAGCGCAGCGTACCAGCTGCGTCGACTCCTTTCGCAGTGATGTGCTTTATATTGGCCCTGCAGGAAAGGGAATGACCATAAATTACTCCCAGACATTCGATAGTTTGCACTTTAGAAATTTCATGGTGCAGATAAACAATCGAGGTACTAAATGAATAAGAGGGCGGGAAAACCAATAAAGTGCATTTATTCACATTAAGGGACGTCACACCGTCCCCGTGGCTATATGGACATCCTTGATTTTTCGACGCAATTTCTACAGTTTGCCTGTAATTAATTAGCTAATTAACCTACAGTCATCAAACTTGGATTCTAGGTTTATTTTTTCTGCCTCTATCCGAAGCAGCTTTTTGTTTTCTTCTAACCTTCTTATTTTCCGAGATAAACACTCGTGACACGCTTTCTTAACGGACGACAGTATGAGCCATTAAAGGCTTTCGCCTTAGAAGAACTGGGGAGAAGACCGCACCTATGGGCACTCCTCTAGCTTGTCGAAATCTGCTTGAGGAAACACCGCTCTGCAAGCAATAAATTCTTTTTCAGCCAGATTTTCTGACACTTCTGCCACAAAGTAGCTCGCAAGCCCTACAGTCTGTTATCTATCCAAGAGCGTCCAGTGCTCAACGCTATCATAAGCCTTAGATACAACTAAAGTAGCAAGCGCGCTTTTGGCGACGAGCTAACTGTATGCGGCTCTTCTGATCAGTATGGGCACACCATAGAGTTCAGCCTGGCCTGAAACCTATTTGTCGAGGTTGAAACCCATTCTCGAAAACGACTGGCATTATTCGACCATGCAACACCCTTTCAATTGACTTTCCGAGTTTCGAAGTTAAAGAAATTGGCCTTATTTTGTCGAACACATAACCTTCGCTAGACGCCACTCATTTGGAATCTATGGCCCATTACGAGAGTAATTTATGAGCGCCAGTAAGTCGGCTATTTTAATCGTACAATAAGGAACACTTTCAGCGCCAGGGGCCGCGGGTGGAAGGCAGCATATAGTATTCGAGAGCTCCGAGAGGGTGACCTCCTATAAATCATCCAATGTGGTAAGAAATCTCGGAGGAGAAGGAAGAAGAGCCGTTAACCAACGCTCAAGGCCTCTGCCTATCTCTTCTAATGATTAGCAAAGTCATCCGGTGTCTGAACTAGGGGCACTGCATTCGTGGTGGTCGGGATTACTTTCCTGGACTTTAGTTAATTAAATAAACCACGCCTATTACGACATTTAGAAAGGAATTTAGAGCGTTGACTATCCTGCAACTGCATTGCAGGTGACACGGTGCGCTTAAACGTAGAGGCAACGAACTTATAATTGATCCAGTTTTTGGGGCGCTGATTCTGTAAAAGTTGCTTCCATGCAGCCTTTCGGGGCCTGTAATCCCTAGTGCACTCTGCGTTCCTCCGAAGACGCTCAAACTCTCCTTATTTGCCTGGACCAAGAACTTCCGTCCAGAATTTAACAAACTCGGATGGCATTGTCCTCACGGTTTGAATTAGATAATGCTTGAAGAACGGATTTGAGGGTATTTTTAAAGCTGTCGTAATTTATGAAGGTGCGCCGGTCGCTGGTAGGAGAGGTCAACTTGCAGCAACCTCGGAGGCACAGTCAACTGGCGCCCCAGAGAAAACGGTTATTCGAGGGGAGGAGAATATCAGGTCTAGTGCTGAGTGAGACTGGCCTCGAGCCAGTGTGGAGATTCCCGAAATGAGACGGATGAGGTTATTTTCAGAAGCCTAGTACCAAGAGCGTGTACCACAGCGATACGTTCCAAGCCACCACAAAACATGATGCGAGTTGAAGTCCCCAACAATTAAAGCTTGCGTACTGCAACTAGATAGAAACGAGTCTAGGGGCCGAATGTCATGCACATAAATAGAAAAATATACATTAACTATAATTATTGCTTGATATCTAGGAAGATTTAGATGGACAGCCTGATTTTCGCACTGGTTGTCTAGTATATATTGAAATCACACATTTCCCCTGTGGCAAGATTTTAAGAATATGAACAATAGAAGATCACCACCTATAGACGGATGATCTGGCCTGAAAGAGCGATAATTTTTTGAAATTGTATATTGAATCTTTAGTGAGCCACTTTCCTGACTAGCAAATAAGTCCGAAGTTAGTGCGTTCGGTAATCAAACTAAATCTACTGAAGCGGAAAGAACTGCACGGCACTTCCACTGTAGCATCTTGAGCGACCTTATTTTGCAGAAAATGGTGCAGCAGCTACCGCCTGATCGAAAATACTGCATTAGGGTGTAGAATTAGGCAGATTCTTCTTTGTCTTCCTCAGGGGGCAAGGCGGACCAGCAACAGCTAACGGAGACCCACTGCACTTTTGAGCTCGCATCTCAGCCGCCATGTCAATCCACTCTACAGATGATACTTCAGCCGCACTATGATTTGGATATCAGACTGAAGGTGTAGACAGAAGCTCTGACTGAGTTTAACATAGTGGATTGGTAGCCTGGGGCGCAGAAGGTTGGGGAGATGCAACCAAAGCTGAAGAAATTGTGCCACAAAGAGGAGCAGTGGAGGCTTGCAACAAAGTGAATATCTGCGGTACCATCAGCCGCCAAATGTACGCAGATAGATTCTCTATTATCCAATCAATGACACTCGCCACTGCTTTATCCACCGCCGCGATCGTGAGCACAAAAGTGAGATTTGCCAGCTTAGTCTTCCCTCTGCTTTTTCTCCTTCGTCCGCGCTGGCCGCGGGGGCATCAAACCCCAACTGTCTGTGTTACACTTCTTTTTCCCGCTTACTGAATATCTGTTCCTCAAATTGATGAGGTTTCTAGCGCTAGATAAGCTATGAAACATAGGGCGCATTTGTTTTTCAGTCCCGGACTGTCCGGGACTACTTGCGGACTCGAGTCCGGTATTTGTTTTTCTCGGGCAGCCCGAAAGCTCCGCCCACCTGCGTGCATCGCCATAGCAACGCGTTCGTTTTTAGCCTATGGCAGTCCGCGGGCTGCTTGGGGCTGCTGAGAAGGCAGCAGACGATAGCTGCGCGCCGCGCTGGCAGCCATATTAAGTTAGACTCATTGTGCATTTTGAGTGTTTTTCGTGTTCCTGGAGGTCGATATCATGCGTTAAACCTTCACATGAGCTCCGTAGCTCCTCTCTGAGCCATCGCAAGACTTTTTGTTCTTGCATCTTCGTTTATTTTCTTGAAATCCACCGCACACGGACGCGCGTTCGGAGCTGCGAGCGCGTATTGTTTGCTCGTGTCGTCAAGAGGTTCTTGTTCGCTTGTTTTGCCACATGCTGTCTGTACGCTTACCTGAAAGCATCGCAGGTGAACCACTCGTATACTGGAGCAGCTATAGAGCTTGTTGTCAACATTTTTGCGGAGGGTTTCGTCTATCCGCCTTTCCGCAACGAGTTGGGCTACTTTGTGCGAACTTCGCCGCAAGCAGTTGCGGCGAGCATACCTCCGAAGCTGAGTTCTGTAATGCACCTACGCTAAGCTGACAGTACAGTCTTTAAATCGACTCAGTATCATGATCGAGCGCACGGCGTTGCTTCGGCGTCGTAGTGGCCGTGGCTTGCATCGTCCGCTAGCAGATGACAGCGTCCTTGTACGGTAACCGAGGGGGAGCCCGGCTCTGGCGCCGTGTTCGAAAGCAGCCTATGGCAAGTAGGTCATGTGACCATGACGCTTTTCCTGTCCGAGCGGAAGCCGAGACCTGCCAGCAAGTAGTCCGGGACTGGAAAAACAAATGCGGCCATAGTTTGCGACTGCCCGTATAAGGACAGTGACGAGCGTCGCTTTTAGCGATGACACAGTCAGATCAGTGTGATCTTAGCCTACCGTGCTGCATTCTATCTCGCCGCGATACCACGGGCAGCCGGAGCTGCCCTCTCTTGCCATCTCATTGTGCAATCGCACTTGCCGCGGAAAAAAAAAATGCTGCAGCCAAGTTCCCTGTCCACCGAGCCCTCCACTGCAGGACCAGATCAGTAGCCCTGTCATTCTGCTGTCGGCTGCGAAGGTGAACGTGACCCGCGTCCTCTGGGTGTTCTGCGCGCTCATCGTACAGACAACTTGGGCTAAGCAAATGAGAATGTCTACCGTCATATATTAGGAGTGTATGCATTACGAGCATGGCCTCTATTTTCACAATGCCAGCGGCATCGCCCGCTTCGCAATGGTATCCGTGGGTACGCATCATTTCAGTTAGTTGCCGCCGTGCGGCGCTACCCAGATGGTATCACTGCTTGCGCCATGCTTGCGCATGGGCGCGCGGTGGCGGTATCTCTTTTCTGCTGCTACACCATGCGTCTGTCAGATTCTTCCTTCCTACCCCTTCTTGCGTAGCTCTTGCTTCATCCGCGTCGCGGTTCTTTTTCCAACGGCAATTGGCTGAAGCGGCATCTTTGCTCGCAGTTTGCACAGGTTGGCTGAGGCGTTCGCTCCGCTTATCACTTGAGGATCGCTGCTGGCATACTTGAGGCATTTCTTGAGGTGTTTGCGCCGCTAATTGCTGTTCTTTGCCAGGTGTATAGTGCGTTGTAAGTTGTTACGTTCGTTCGTTTCTTGGCAACATATGGTTAACGAAAAATGTTATGCGCGGGCAAATGGCGTGATCCGCGAAGCTGAGGAGGCGTGCTCGCCGCAGCAATAAAATGGCACCGGTTAATTATGCGCAGTACGGCTGCTGCTTTCAGTTTTGTATGAAGTCTGGGAGATTTTAAGCTCATTTATGTGAAGCTGAGAAACTTCGTTTCACAAACTCTATGAAAGCAGGGGACGTTCACATGCATTTATTTACATGTATTTGCGCCCATTGGTAGGAATAGCATATATACGATAAATTGCATATATCTGCGGCTGCATACGCTACAGCTCTAGAGTTATAGCCATTTAACCTCATAAAATAATTCTCATTTTACTTGTATTCATACGTATACCTACAGTCACAAGGCTGGCGATCAATATTAGCTATCAAGGCAATTTACCTCCTTCCCAGAACTATTATCTTTTCAATATTTGCTCTTGTGTTACTTGCCCGCATCAAACTGCAGTAGCTAACGTGCGGGGAAAAAAATGGGTTGTATAACTGAAGTTTAATTTTGTGCGGCAGAACAATACAACATCGCGACATAGCTCCAGTCACTGAATAGAATTTTTTTCAACATAGTTGACATGAGTGTCCCAACCCAAATTGCAAAAAAAAAGGCACGGACAATTTCGTTAGTTTCCACCAGGCCAATATTTTTATCGTGAATCATTAGAGAATTTTCTAGAATTAGTTTCTTATTTCTTCCTCGAAATAAAATACTCTTCGTTTTCGGGGCGTTTATTTATATGCGAATTAACTGGGACCAGACAGACAGTTTTAAGTAAATCATTACAATTTCATACAGGAGCATTGGGATCATTACCAGAAATAAGCACATTCTAGTCGTCAGCATATATGATGAACTATATTGCCACACTGGATGTATGTATGTATGTATGTATGTATGTATGTATGTATGTATGTATGTATGTATGTATGTATGTATGTATGTATGTATGTATGTATGTATGTATGTATGTATGTATGTATGTATGTATGTATGTATGTATGTATGTATGTATGTTTGGATGGATGGATGGATGGATGGATGGATGGATGGATGGATGGATGGATGGATGGATGGATGGATGGACGGACGGACGGACGGACGGACGGACGGACGGACGGACGGACGGACGGATGGATGGATGGATGGATGGATGGATGGATGGATGGATGGATGGATAGAAGCGTCCCCTTTGAAACGGGATGGTGGAATATGTCACCATGCTCAGCTTTTCTTTCTTTATTATTTTTTTGTTTACTATGTTGGCAATTCTCATTAAGATTCGCCATCATCTTTACCTACGGTTTCTTACAATTCTAACCTTATGCCACATCTCTACTTTTGAGCCACCAATCCTCCAATCGCTTTTTGCTAACTTCCACTGCAGATTTATTTACATGACCATTGTTATCTTTAAACCCCAGGGCCTCAGAAAGAGTGACTGTGCCTGCATCGACATCCGAATAGATACCATCACATTTGATTACGAGGTGCTGACACTCTGCAGGCGCCACCTGGTGGCCGCACCTTGTCTCTCAGCGCGTGGCCGAGCGTCTTCTTTGTCTTGAGTGAGCTCGGCGTTTCGGCGAGCCTCGTCATAGAAAACGGCTGTGCTTCCCGCTTCGTGCTGCGTTTGTCGGTGACATTTGGCGGAGGTGCTAGATGCCATCCCATGTACGCTGCCCCGACGACAGCTGTGACGCTTTCTCCCCAACGCGCGGACGCCACACCCGTCCACAAAGCGAGTCGTCGCCTGCGAGGCTTGCTACCCTAGTTTGAGCCACTGACAAGGCCTGTGAGAGCTATGACGTCTACCACTGGCAGCCAGACAGGTCAGTGCTCCGGCAGTGCTCCGCCGTTCGTCCTTCTCGCACCTCGGTCGCCACCATCCTTCCACGGCGAGCAGTTCGACGATGTAGAAGATTGCTTGGCCAGCTTTGAGCGTGTGGCCACATTCAACCAGTGGGACGACGAGCGGAAACTGTATAATGCGTATTTTGCACTGTTCGACTCGGTGAAAACTTGGTTTGATAAGCACGAGGCGTCTTTCTCCAACTGGGCAGCTTTTGGCCGCGAGTTGCTCGCCACATTCAGCTCGAGCGAACGGAAGGAAAATGCTGAGATTGCCCTTCGCTCCAGGTCACAGTAGTCCTACGAAGCGTGGCCATATTTATAGAGGACATGACACGCCTCTTCAATCGGGCCGACCCTGCCATGCCCTGCCAGCTACAAAGGTACGGCACCTTATACGTGGGGTGAAAGAACAGCTGTTTGCTGGCCTCATGCGCGCCCCTCCGCTAACCGTCGTCGCCTTCGCGAAGGAAGCCCCAAACATGGAACGTTCGTTGCATGAACGGAGTGCCCAATACGGCCGTCAGGCAAATGTAGCGGCCACTCACTACTTCGCTTCCTTATGAGGCCCCGGGGATGAGGCGCTGCGAGAGCTTGTACGCAGCATTGTCCACGAAGAACTGCGACACCTCCGCTTGGATGCTCCGTCGGCAAGTATACCTTCTACAGGGGGCGCCATCCGTGACGAAATCCAGCGAGCGGGGCAGCCACCACCGGCCCCACTACCGGAGCCGCACGTCCTGTCTTACAGCGATGCCCTGCGCTGACCTGCCCCCGTGTCGCAAGCGTTTCACCTCGTTGCCGGACCTCGACCACCCTACCGTTACCTGCGCCCCGTCGAGCAGCAGCAGGACCTGCGCCCTCCTATCAGCAAAGCGCACGTGTAGCGTACGTCCAACGATCGATCGGTGTGCTACCACTGCGGGCAGCCTGGCCATATTCTGCGGCATTGCCCATACAGGCATATGGGTTTGAGAGGATTCCCGCCGGACGCGCCTCGGCCGCGCTATTGTGAAAGACCGCAGGACATAGATGAGTACCTCGCCGCTCACGTGCTGCCCCCGACGACCTCGCAGCAGCGCCAATCGCGATCGCCATCCCCGAGGCGTTTGCTTCGTCAAATCGGCCCTCACCCTCTGGTCAGTTGATGACGCACGTCCCCTCGCCGGGAAAACTGAAGACGGCGTCCTCCGGGGGTAGGGCCGCCGTCACTGCACAGAGTCAACAGCCTCCCCCCGACGATTCGACGCGACCACCCGATCCGACAACCTCACCGACGCGCTGCGGACGATTAGTTTCAGCTGAAATTTTACTTACCGCCGACAGTTATCAAGTGACCACACTCGTCGATACCGGCGCTGATTTTTCTGTGATGAGCAGTCAGCTCGCCACGACTCTCGGTAAGGTTCTGACGCCTTGGTGCGGACCCGTAATCCACACCGCCAGTGGCCATGTAGTGACGCCGATCGGCGTCTGCACCTGCAACATCCAGATCCGAGATCTTACTTTAACTGGCTCCTTTGCCGTAGTACGTGACTGTTCGAAAGATTCTGGGTATGGATTTCCTTCAAGAGTATGGTGCTGTCATCGACCTTCGGGAGCTCATGGTATCTTTTTTTTTCGCCCAGCCAGCCGTTGACACCAACAGGGAGCCCAGCAGAGTAGTGTTGCGCCTATGTGACGACCACATAACGATCCCTCCGCGAGCCAGCAATTTCGTCTCAGTCGAGTGTGATGGCAGCACCGCCACCGTTGGCATCGCTGAAGCGAACATGTCGCTGCTACTCGCTTGGAAAGTTTGTATAGCCCGAGGCCTAGTAGAACTTGCCAACAGTGCCGACATCTTAGTCACCAACTTCACCCGTGAACCGCAACATCTAACGAAGACAGAGGTCGCCGCTTATTTTGACGAGCTCGGAGAGTGTACCAAGCAGTGCTCTTTGTCCACAACGTCAGACCTCGACGACACGACGGCTACAGCCATCCCGACCGACGTGAACCCGCACCTCTTGGCCAGTCAGAAACGCTGCGTAGAAAATCTCATCTATTCCTTCCGCGACTATTTTGCATCAACTTCCAAGGTGCAACAGACGCCGCTTACCAAGCACCGAATTATCGTTGCTGACGACCAAACACCACTATGTCAGCGCTCATATCGTGTGTCTTCAAAAGAACGTGACGCCATCCGCCGCCAAGTTACACAAATGCTCCAGGACGACGTCATACAACCGTCCACGAGCCCCTGGGCATCGCGTGTTGTCCTCGTCCCGAAGAAAGATGGCACCCTCGGGTTCTGCGTGGATTACAGGCGCCTCATTAACGTCACGAAAAAGGATGTGTACCCTCTGCCACGCACTGATGATTCCTTAGACTGCCAGTGCCATTACACCTTGTCTTTACCTCCGCAGTGGGTACTGGCAAATATAGGTGGACGAACGCGACTGAGAGAACACCGCCTTTATTACCCCTGATGGTTTATATGAGTTTAAGGTGCTTCCTTTTGGCTTGTGCTCGGCCCCTGCCACATTCCAACGAATGATGGACACCGTGCTGCCTGGCCTGAAGTGGCAGTCGTGCCTCGTATATCTCGACGATGTCGTGATCTTCTCCGACACGTTCAATGAGCACCTGAAACGTTTGCGTGCTGTTTTCGATGTCATACGTTCCGCTGGTCTCTCTCTCAAACCGGAAAAATGTCACTTTGCGTTTCATCAGCTCAAATTTCTTCGTCACATTGTCAGCGCTCGAGGCGTTACTCCGGTCCCCGACAAGACGGCCGCCTTAGCTGCCTTCCCTAAGCCTACAGACAAACGGAGCCTACGTCGTTTCTTGGGCCTCTGCGCCTACTATCGCCGGTTTGTTCATAATTTCTCCAAGCTAGCTGAGCCTCTGACGCGCCTGACAAAAGACTCGGAACCCTTCTTCTGGGGCTGGGACCAAGACAGCCTTCACGGAACTCAAGTCCCGTTTCCAATGTACGCCTGTACTTGGGCACTTGGACGAGGAGGGCGATACGAAACTACACACTGGTGCCAGTAACGTTGGTCTCGGTGCGATTCTTGTTCAGTGGCAAGATGTCCTAGAACGCGTGATTGCTTATGCCAGTCACACTTTATCCCGTTCCGAAGTAAACTATTCCACCATGGAAAAGGAATGTCTTGCTGTGCTGTGGGGTGTTACGAAATTTCGTCTGTACTTGTATGGCCGCCCATTTCGGGTTGTGAGCGATCATCATTCACTGTGTTGGCTGGCGAATCTGAAGATCCCTCGGGGCGGCTTGCTCGATGGAGCCTTCGGTTACCAGAATTTGATGTCACCATCGTGCACAAGTCCGGACAGAAACACAGCGATGCTCACTGTCTGTCCCGCGCTCCTATTGCCTGCCCCGTGGACGAGTCCGACGACGATTCCGCTTTCTCGGTGTTGTCACCACGTCCACTCTTGCCCGCCAACAGCGGGCCGACTCCGAACTGCTTCCCCTCATCGAGTATTTTGAAGGAACCACTCCATCTGCTCCTCGACTGTTCAAGCGCGGGCTGTCATCGTTTTGCTTGCTTGATGGTGTCCTCTACAAAAAGAATTACGGCCCAACGGACACTGTCTATTTGCTTACACTGCCTACAGCGCTTCGTGACGAAGTTCTGCGTGCGTGGCACGACGACGTTCCTTCGGGCCACATCGGGTTTTCCCGCACGTTGGCGCGCATACGTCACAAGTACTACTGGCCCAGGCTTGCTGCGGTTGTACACCGCTACGTACGAACGTGTCGTGAGTGCCAGCGCCGGAAGACGCCGCCGACTAAACCGGCCGGGCTCCTGCAGCCTATCGATCCCCCGCGCTTCCCATTTCAACAGGTCGGCATGGACTTACTCGGCCCATTTCCGGCGTCTTCCATGGGTAACCGGTATATTGCTGCTGCCACTGACTATGTTAACGGCTACTGTGAGACCAAGGCCTTTCCCTGTGGTACCGCAGCCGTAGTTGCACATTTCTTCATTCACAACATTGTGCTTGTTCACGGAGCCCCTACAGTCGTATTAACTGACAGGGGAGCCGCTTTTACGTCGGCATTAACGAGCGAGGTACTTCGTCTCAGTGGCACCAGCCATCGAAAGACTACAGCCTACCGTCCGCAAACGAACGGACTGACTGAGCGGCTTAACAAGACAATTGCCAATATGATTTCGATGTATGTCGACGATGACCATGGGAACTGGGGCCGGATACTGCCTTACATCACGTTCGCGTAAAATACTGTACTACACGAAACGACACGTTTCACTGCATTCCATCTGGTGCACGGTCGCGAAGCCTTGACCATGCTGGACGCCATGCTTCTTCCGGGTCCTGCTCCCTCTTCTTTCGTAGCTGACCAATTTGCTCGTGACGCCGAAGCCGCTCGCCATGTTGCCCGACAACGAATCCGGCGCCAACAAGAACGCGACGCCGAGCGTTACAACCACCGCCGCAGGGAGGTGTTTTACATACCCGGTGACCAAGTCAGGGTGTGGAGCCCGATCGGTTTGCGAGGGCGCTCTGAGAAGCTTATTCACCGTTACTTTGGTCCCTACCAGGCGTTACGCCGCCTCAGCGCAGTGACCTACGAGGTGCTCCCTCAAAAAACTGTCTGTTCCGCTCGACAACCGACGTCCGAAGTAGTCCACGTGGCTCGAATGATGCCGTATTGCTCCCGTTAGCCCCTCATAACTGAGACACTCGCGCCGTTAACTTTCCGCCTTACCTTTATTATTAGTTTTTTTCCCGCCCGTGCGGCACCGAGCCGGTGCCTCTTGGAAGGGAGGGGGGCAATGCCACACTGCTCACACTCTGCAGGCGCCACCATCTCGTGGCCGCACCTTGTCTCCCAGCGCGTGGCCGAGCGTCTTCTTTGTCTTCCATGAGCTCGGCGGTTCGGCGAGCCTCGTCCTAGAAAACGGCTGTGCAGCCCTAGTCTAGAGCAGTGGGAGGCCCTCCTGGCTGACTCCGACCCGAGCACACAGCTTATGCTGGTGACGAGGGCCAAGGCAGCGGTGGAGGCCAACGGGATCCTGGGCTAGGGAAGACCGACCACTGAAGCTCCACATCTATCTATCCCCATCCCCCTACTTCCTAACTCTTCCTTCTGAAAAAAAAAAATGTTTTCACTACTACTACTACTCCCGCTTCCTTCTGCGTTTGTCGGTAACAATATGGGGACGTGCTTCACTCGTCCCCTGTGGTTCGCTTCCCCGCAGTGCACCCTCCTTTTTTATTTATTTATTTATTTCGTAAATACTGCCCTTTGGCGGTCAAGGCAGGAGTGAACAAAGTTAAAAAAGAAAATTACGAAGTAGTAACAACAAAATAACAGCAACAAAGGGCGATTACAGTAGGAGGACATAAATTCAATAAGACCAACGGGAAGCAAATTAAGTGCACGCAAATCATCCCAAGTCAACCAGACTGAATGAACAGGACAAAAGCAAAGAAACCGAAATACACTGTGTACTAGACGTGACAGTCGGTTCCATTCGGGAATGGTGCGTGGAAACAAGGAACACGAATATGCTTTTGTTCGGCATCGTGGCATCAAGATAGTCCTTTCGTGTTTGTTACGGGTTTGGGCGTGTTGTGTTGTATTGCATGTAACTGTGAAAATTCAGTTTTTTTTTTATTATGTATGATATTGAACAACATTTTTAGTCGGTGCTGCTTGCGACGAGATTCAAGCGTGGGAAGCCCAGATCTCGTGAGCAAATCAGATACTCAGACCTGCCGACCATAAGCGTGGTAAATAAACCGGAGTGCTTTCCTCTGAACGCCTTCAAGAATTTTTATATCCGTTTTTGTGCGCGGATCCCATACAGCGTGGCGTATTCGAGCACTGGGCGCACAAGTGATGTGTAAGCTGTCAGTTTAGTTTTGCTCGTGTAATGCTTTAGGCGGTGCTTTAATAACCGAAGTTTTTTTAACGCTGCTGAGACAATGGACTGAATGTGTACGCTCCAGTTCAGGATGAATGCCATGGTTACCACAAGATATTTCACCTGAGTCACTGAGTTGATCGGAAGGCCATTGATTTGGTATGTGCATTGCAGCGGTTGTTTGTTTCGTGCTACTGTCATTTTTCCGCATTTGGAAGTGTTTATGCCCATTTGCCAAGTAGAACACCAGCTGGAAACTGCTGTTAAGTAGTCACGTAGGAGTGTCTGGCCTGCGACGGATGTGATGCTATGGTATAACACAGTCGTCGGCGAAGAACCGGCAGCATATGCGTGATTTGAAGGACAGGTCGTTCGAATAAATAAGGAAGAGAAGCGGCCTAAGGACTTAGCCCTGGGGGACTGCTGAAAGTACCGGCGGTTTTGTAGAGTGAGATTCAGATATCTGAACAAATATCTGAACAAACTGATGAAGCTGTGTACGGTAGGAATCTTACCAATGTACCACTTGTCCATTATTCAACCACCTCATCTTTAACAAAAGATTGCCAAGCGATACCCGGTCAAATGCTTTTTCAAAGTCAGTGAAAATTAAATCTACCGGTCGAATATTGTTTAGTGACATCATAACTTAATTTGTGATATGAATAAGCTGCGTCACTCTCGACAAGCCTTCCGGAAACCCACGCTGGCTTTCAATAAAAAAACCGCTTCCCTCTACGAACGAGCTTGCGTCCTTGAATAATACCTTACTGGACATACATAACAAAGAAATCGGCCTGTAATTCTTTACGCAAAGCTTGTCTCCTTATTTGTGAATGGGTATTACCTTTGCTCTTTTCCAATCGTTTGGGATTTCTCCTGTCCTGAGGCTTTCATTAAAAATAGTGAAAATGTATTTAGCGCACCACTAAGCATATCTGTACAGAAAGGCGTTAGGGATATCGTCTGGTCCAGAGAATTTTTTTTTGTTCAACTGCAATAGAGCCGAAAAAATACCCTCCTCGTTAATAATTAGGTCGGACAGATTGAAGTGGCTAGTTTGAGATTCGGAGACTGAGTTGCTGTTACTCAGGAATACAGAAGAAAAGTGCTCATTGAAGGCAGTCGCTAAGCAGACGGAGTCGGTAACTGTGTTGTTAAGAAGAAGTTTGTTAACCGGGTCTTTTTTCTGTGACAGATGCCTCCAGAACTTTTGGGAGTCAGTTTATAGAAAATTGTGCATCTTGACATTAAAAAAGTGGTAACGTGAAGATTTTATTTTTGAACGCAGTTCAGCCCGGAGAGCCGGCAGTGCACCACCAACTTTATTGCTTTACCTTGATAAGCGCTTGACGCGACGTTTTAACTGCATGATCTGGCGTGTTATGCAGTGACATGCCATTTCCAGCTTCTTATGTTTAAGCGGCACGTACTTGTAGATACATTGATAAACCGTACCTTTGAATTCTAACCACAAGTCGTTCACACTTGTATGCCCATCAGACTATTTTTTAGCAAAGGATTCATACGTCAGTTCAAGCAGGTCTACAACGCTTTCATCCTGAGCATTGTTAAAGTCGCGAAGCGCTTTTCCCGCCTGATGAACAATTACTGGTAGCAGCAATTTGCTTTTAAAGAGCATCGCTTTATGATCTGATATTCCGGGAAAGACATCTGTCGAAAAGCCGGGCTCGCGGCCTTGTGGTCGGAACATGCTCCCGCCAGTCTGGCCTCGGAGACTCCCTCTTTGGAGAAACCAGTCGCTTGGAGAAAACAGGTAATATAGAAACCGGTAGATAATTAACTGCTTCAGTTCTGTTTCCACCTTTATTGATTACAGCGACTATTGCTCGCTTCCTGCCCTCAGTAAAGGTAGCCGACTCTATTGCTAGGCTAAATATATAAGACAGTACTGGACACAGAAATCCAAACACGTACTTTTTTGGCTTTATTTGTATGTTGTCATAATCAAGTGCCTTGCAGTTTTTTAAGCATAGAAATTATCTGTGTACTTCAGTTTCGTCTGTCGGCCGAAGTAATTTGGTTTCAGACGTACTGATTCTCAATGCGGGCAAAGTTGTTAAGCTGTAGTTATTATTTTAGACATTGGTAAAATGATGATTAAAATGATCAGCAAGAGCTTTACCACTCAGGTCGACGCCGTTATCTCTTTAGGTATCTGGACACAAGCCGCCTTTACCTCTGCCGAGTACATTATTTATTGTTTTCTAAATAACACATAGCTGTTTTTGGCCTCTGTCGGAAAAAAAGATGCTCGTAATCAGCTGTCCTTGCCTGCCTAAGCGTTGTATCTAGCTTATTTCTGAATGTTTAAAATTCTTTGAGCTTTTCCTCCATCCGTGTGCGAAGAAACAGAAAGCAAAAGCGTTTTTCTGTTCGATTTATTTCAGATGCCCGCTAGTCACCCAAGGTTTCTTCGTCTTTTTAGAATGCTGTTGTGTTCTAAATGGGAAGTATGCTGTATACACTCACGTAAGTATTTCTATGAATTTGGAATTGCTTCGTGAACATTAGTTTCATTATTCACAGGGCTCCAGTCATATGTACTAATTCATTCCTTTAAATGACTCGAGCGAGTTTTTCAAGCTATGTTGAAAACTGAAGGATTCTGTGAGTTTATGGCTTAAGTTGGCGTTTATGACATAGGTCATAAAAAAAAACACAGGTCACTGATGCCACTGTACTAGTGCCAGCACTGGTAACAATGCATCGGTTGATGGTAATTAGAAGGTCAAACGCGGAGCAACTCCAAACTGCAACACGGGTTGCCGTGGTGACCAGGTTTGTGAAGCCAGAAGCTTGAATAATAATTCTAAGTTCATTTGCATGTTTATTATCTAATAAAACGCTGAGGTTAGTCACCTCCAACGGTCAAACAAAACTTGTTTCTGCTGGCGTATTCCAACAGGTCATCAAGTTTATTCAGAAACGCTTTCATATTTCCTTGTGGAGGACGGTACAGAAAACAATTTCATTGCAATGACGCAAGTGACAAGCTCATAGCCATCCGTTGTCACGCTGAAATCTCAGATTATTTCACATCATAGGATATCCTTAGCACAGATTGCCTCGCCACCTCCACGCCTGTTTGACCGATTTACAAGAAACTGGTTATAACCTATAATATCAGCTAATTTACTGTCATTGTGGTACCATGTTTCACCCATGAGTACGGGATCAAATTTAAATGAAAAGTGATCTAGGAAGTAAGATATCTCATCCGCATTGTAAAATGCAGATCCGAGCACAAATGCAGAACTGATGTTTGCAAGGTGTCTTGCAGTTTAATATTATGGTGCAACACAAACTCAAAGTACTCCTTGTTGGAGGAACAAGTTGCAATATCGAAAGCTGCCGTGTGTTGTGTGTTTGGTTTAATGGCGCACATGCGGCTAAGGCTATCATGCGCCAAGCTCAGGTCATAGAAAATTGTTTTATATAGGATGTTATAAAAAGTGTAAATGGACGGTGATGTAAAAGGCCTAAAAAGTCAATTTGTGCAACCTAGTAAAAATATAAGACAAGATTTTAAAAGTCACTCGTGGTAAAAGCTTTAAAGAGGGTCAGGTAACCTGAGCAGCCATCCTTCGCTAGGGAAGGATCTCGAGGCTCCCAACCGATGGAATGGAGACCTCAGCCGTCTTCTCAGGAAAGAGAAAGTGGCTGAGGTGTTTCAAAAATAATTGAGGCAATCGGTTAAAATCTATAGTTTATCGAGAAAACCAGCTTCTCTTAAAAAGCTAGAAACGAAACTGATATGTATAAATGCATTATGACCCAAGAGTAGCATTATATGAAGAGGAATGTGATCATTACAAAATTGAGTCAAGGACTTTTTTTTAGTGTTTCGAGTTTCGAGCATGACATTAAAATATGGTTTAGCATGAGTTCGTCTTCAGATGTTTCACAAAGAGGTTTGTCTTGTTTCGTAATTACGAAGTTAAGTGTCAGGTGCGCGTGTCCTATGCGGAGACGACATAAACTTACCTCCACAAAACGTTCCTGGTGCGTACAGTGCGTACAGGTCTTCCGTTCCCCGAGCACAGGTTTTCCATAATGCAGCTTGTTGTTTATTTCATTATCCCAAGTTGTCTGCGATTTAGCGGTCAAGTTAGAATGTGTTAATTTCATGCAGTCTCTAAGAGGTGTACTGATTTTTTTTGATTTGGTGACTGCGTGCTTGTGCAGCACACATGTTGGCTGTTCCATTTAAAACTATTCCATTATGGCTCGGCACCCTGCAGAATTTTATCGTATACCCCTGTGCTATGATTTTTCCTATGTTGTGTATAATGCTTCCGATTAATGGTTCGGCTGCATTTCTGGGTTGTAAAGCTTTGAGAGGATTCGTGAATCTGTGTACATGATGCCGTTTTAAATACTATTACTTAATATTCTACCAGGAGCTACAGAAACAGCATACCATTAAGCAGTAAAAATGGACGTGCAGTTTGGCAGTCTTACTATTTTTTTTCCTGTCTCCTTGTACTACCGCGCTTCCGACATAATCGGCGGTTTTTGAACCACCAGTTTAAAATTCTGTGTAGCAAGTATATTTTTCTTGCAATGACAAGTATTCCTGTAGTATGTGTTCACGTTGTGTTTGTTTTTTCCAAAAATGTATTAATGTGAAGTCACATACAGTGGGCAGGTTGTACCATGGGGGCGGTGGGTCGTGCACTGAGGTGACGTCAGGAAGGGTATCCAGTAATCCTAAACTCTGGCAACTATCCTCGAAGCGTAGTAGTAGAGGTCTGAGTGGCTTGGGTTTGTTGTTGAACAGTGTTCTGGAAGTGCACTTTGTAATTATGGAATAGCAGACGTGCTTCGGCAGGGGACGGATTTTCAGGACATCTCCGCATGTGAGCATTGTTCTTCTGTCTGTAAGGGAGGGCTCATTGTTTTCGACATAGAGACTATTTATGGGGGATGTTCTGCATGAACCAGATGAGAGACGTAAACCAAGGTTATGCACTGGGTCCAGTCGCTTCTGATATGATGGCTTCGCAGATACGTACACAACGCATCCATAGTCTAGGGTAGAGCTTACTACAGAAAGGTATATTTGTAAAAGACATGTTCTATCAGATCCCCACCGTTTTCGTGACAGTACTTCGAGTATATTAAGGGAGTTGGAGGCTTTATTTTTGATGATACTTATGTGTGGCAGAAACGAGAGTTTCTTGTCAAATGTTACACCCAAATATTTATGTTCATCTTTTGCTTGAAGTACAGTTTCATTTAAATGCAGGGTGGGATCAGTCTGCAAACCTGTTTTGAGCGAGAAATAGACAGAAACTTTTATTTTCGTGGAGAGAACTTCAACCCATTTCTATGTGCCCAAACCGAAAGTCTGTTTAATATCAGTTGTATCTGTCGTCCAGAGGTTGATAGGCTAGAGGATGTGCGCGCTATTTGAAGGTCCTATACAGAATACATAATGGACTTTGGAAATATCTTGGCTATGGAATTCATTTTCACGAGAAACAGGGTAGTACATAAAATACACCCCTGCAGTACCCCATACCCTGAACGAATTTTTTGGAAAGGGTGGAACCTAGGCGTACATGAAATGAACGGTCAGACAGAAACCCTTTTAAGCAGTTCAATATCCTTCCACGCATACCTAGGTCCGCTAGGTCGCAGAGTATGCCAAACCTACAGGTAGCATCGTAAGCCTTCTCTATATAAAAAAAAAACTTCTAGGCAGTGTTGTTTATGTAGGAATGCTTCTCTAACTGTATTTTCCAAGTGGACGAGATGGCCAGGAACAAGATTTTTTTAAAACCACAGTGATGGATGTCGAGAAGTTCACGAGTTCTAAGAGCAAACATCAGCCTAAAGTTTACAACGCTTTCGAACGATTTTGCGAGACAGCTTGTAAGGGCTATGGGCCTGTAACTGCTAAGGGAGGTTGGTGGTTTTTCGGGCTTCAAGAATGGTGCAATAATGGCCTTTTTCCATGGTTCGGGTATTTTTCCTGACATACATATTTTGTTAAAAAATCTCAAAAAGTGCTTCTACAGACGGCTGAGAAAGATGTGCCAGCATTTGATAATGAATTTGATCAGGGCCGGGCGCAGTCTGCTTGCCAGCAGATAAAACTGTTTATATCATGAACTGTGATTAAACTATTCTATGCATCATATGTGCAGGCGCTTTTTGGGAGTCTTTGTTCCTCAGATGTGTTTTTTTATTCTAAAAATTGTTCTGTGTAGTGTGAAGACCTCCAAACGTTACAGAAATGTTCACCTAAGACGTTTACTTGTTCCTCTGTACATGCTTATGCGCTAGGGGCTGTAAGAATGCGAATTGCAAAAAGGAGAAGCTGCCATTCACTTTGGGATCTTGCTTCCACATTTTTTGGGATGTGATGGAACTATCTATAGATGATATGTAGCTTTGCCATAGGGTTTTTCCCGCACTGCGACGGATATGTCATGCTTTTAACGCGCTTTTTAAATTTTATAAGATTATCAGCTGTTGGATACCTGCGAAAAATTCCCCAGGCTTTATTCTGTTTCTTCTCTGCTTATCTGCAGTTTTGGTTATACCAAACCTAGTGGTTATGGCGTACCAATCCCGAGGATTAAGGAATGGCTGGGCGCGCAGCACTTATAATACAAGTTGTAATTATTACCTTGAGTTCGCAACACTAACAACGTCCGAAAAAATTTCTCCAGTGTGGCCTTTTCCTGAAATAGCACCCGGTCAGCTACGTGGGGCTTCCAACGCCGTGGTTTGCTAGGAATGATTGATGGTGGTGATGACAAGCTAACTACTATAGGAAGTTCATCACTTACTTACGAATTTTCAAGAACATCCCAATTAAAATCAGTAAAAACAGAGGATGAACTAAAAGACAAGTCTATGCAACTCATTCTTCCTGAAGGTGGGTAACAATATAAGGGTTTACCTGTATTTAGCAGGCAAACGTCATTGCACAAAATAAAATCTTCTAAAACACGACCTCTAGTGTAAGCCTGTTCACTTCCCCAAAAAAGAGAGTAGGCATTACAAGCCCCAACTAACAGATATGGCTCTATCAGTTGTTCTAGAAGTGTTTCCAAGTTATTAAGTGTAACTGTTTTTGTGGCCCGAGATATAAAGAGCATATTGTAATTGTTTCCAAACGTAGGACGGTGACTGCAACAGCTTCATAGTTAGTTTGAAGTTTTATTTGGCAAGTTACAACACCACCTTGAATGACAAAAGCTACACCGCCAGACAGCCTGCTAGTTTGCTCTCTGTCGGAACGAAATACTTTGTATTTCCTCAAAAAATTCTTGTGTTTTGGACCTACATTTGTTTCCTGCAGACATAAGGCCAAAGGGGAGAAAGTGTCTAAAAGATCTTTTACATCACTGTAGTTATTGGAAAGTCCACACCAGTTCCACCTTATAAAGAGCGCCATTTTCTGTGGCTTTTTTTTATAAGAAGTGGGAACCTAAGTTAATGTTTGAGGGTGATCCGTTATTCGGGTCCTTCCTTTATTTTGGCGATCAAGTGAGCTGTGCCGCCCGTGCAGGCCGGGCGTGCCGGATCATACATTCATTGCCTCGGTGGAAGCGCTGGAGGCCCGCGGGGATGCCGCGCGTGTCTTTGCCTGGGCAGTGGCCGGAACGCGGTGCGGCGCAGCGCCCCCACGCATCTCATCAGCGAAGTTTGTTCTTGCTGTCAACTTGTATGTGTTCTTTGCATGAAATAGTTGTTGTGTTTCCTTGAAAGTTATGTTTTGCTCTGTTTTCAATGCTATATTTTTTTTTCATTCTTCCATGGGGGGCGTGACCTGGAATAGAAGCGGTGATCACCATCACAGATTGCGCACCATAGTGCTGCTGCTTCACAGTTTTCAGAAAGGTGCTTGTGTGAGGCGCATTTCGCATATGTTTTTCGACCCTGGCAGCTCTATGAGCCATGACCGTATCGCTGGCAGTGGAAACACCGGCGCGGATTTGGGATGTAGTGTCAGACATTTATCTTGAAGTAACCAACTTCTATTCCTTCAGGCATTACGCTTGAGCTGAACGTGAGGACAAGACGTTTTGTTGCTATTCACTTGTTTTCCTGTCTGATCTTGATGCGGTCAACATTGACGACATTCTGATCTTTCAGGCCTTCGAACATTTCTTCTTCTGTGAGCTCAAGGAAATCGGTTTCGGAGAGCACACACCGGACGGTGTTCAAAGATCAATGTGAGTAATCGAGACAGGTATATTTCCAATGAACACTATGTTGGACAGATTAGAATATTGGTCGTTGTCTTTCAGTTCTAGCAGGAGGTCACCGCTAGGCATTTTTTTTAGCTTGTAACCTGTGCCCAAAGAATAGTTTAGGGTTCTTGTTACTGTAAATTTGAATATTGTTCGGGCGGTCTTATCTGTTGCTTCACTGTGAACAACGTGAAACTTTGGGAACGTTTCTTTCGATTTCAGAAAGTACTGGGCAGTCACTTCAGTCCGCACTCTTTTTTTAGGGTGATCGTTTTGTGAAGAGCAGGAGCCATAAAAATTGTAGTTTTTCGGTCTTGGGGCCAGCCACCCACCATGGAGGCCAACGAGGGGGCGGGACAGGAACTTGCAAGCAAGTCCTGCCCGCGCTAGCTGTACACCTCCATTATAGCACAATATGACTCAACTCAGGGTGGTTGGCCACACAAAGTTAACCCTGGTCACCTCTGAAAAGTGAAAAGAAAACAAGAAAAGAGGAGGAGACGGTAGAGTTGCGAGAAAGAGATTGAAAGTCAAGGATAGAGGGGAGGATACGAAAAGGCGACTGCCGATTTCTCCTGTTCGGGTCAGGCTGGAGGTGCCGTCTACGGGAAGCTGGGCCCAAAGTGGTGCGTTGCCTCCGCCAAGGTGCCTTAAAGGTCTAAACGCTAGGCATCGGATCAACCACCAGGACCCCCTTTTTGCCGGACACGGCGATGCCACCCAAGGCTCAGCGCGGATGCTCGGGTCAGTGGTGACGCATTGCTCACCATCATCTCCCTGCGGGGATGTCCCTGCGGATGCTCGGGATACCCTGTGGTGTCGCCACTCGCCAATGTCTACATGCTGCAGACGCCCCCCTACTGTTTAAATCAGAAAGGCAGCCTTCGGTGTCACAGGATATAGCAAGTACTGTACTTTGGTTTCATGCAAAATTAGAGCTCTTTGCTAACACCACTTGGGACCGAAAATAAATCATCTCAGTGGACATGCGATTTATATGCTGATAAAGTTATAGTAAATCCAGGGAAAGCTGCCCAAAATGACGATGGAGAAAGATTCTTTTTCTGTACTTGGCTAACGTTTACATGGTCGGATGGAAAATAAGGAATTGTCTGTTACGAAATATGACTACCAAAAACTAGATGTTTATTTCATTGAAAGCCCTTCCTTACCTTTTATGCATTCCGTGCATATTTGCGCCGATCAGCCGATATGACAGTGATATACAGTCGTGCCTCGTTATAGACACTTTGGTTCCTGAAGAAAACTGTCCAGAAAGCTAGTCATTCGTAAGGAATCATGAAAAAATTATGAATTTATAAGCGCAGTGATTTAGCTCTACTTTTGTGCATAGTGGCCGTAATCGACGAAGCCTTGGGAGTACGAAATGCATTATTCTGGTCAAAATTAGAAACATAATAATAATAATTGCGGTGCACTTTGAAGCCCTATATTGGGCAATCACACGCGCGATGACGTCTCATGGAGGGATGCATATTACTACGACTTTTTGTATCCCATGAAATGCTAGTACATATTCATGAAATACAGGAAGCTGTAAGGAACTCGAGGTGGCGCTCCGACTGCGTGAAACATGAAAGCGCAAAAGGACAGATCGTCTTCGAATGCTTCGCATTTCTGCACTGTCTTTCGCTGGTGTCCTGCTTTAAAAATTGGAGAAAGAATAAGAGATTTATATGCATAACTTGGCATAAGAGGGATATATGGCCTGGACATGTACTATCTGACACAAAAGTGGCATACTCCACGCGGCGGTAGCCGGAGCAACGAAAAACTGCGTTCCAACGCCGTCTACGGGCGGCACCTGGGATCGAGACAGCCAGTGCGTGAGCTTTATTATCAGCAAGCATGTTGTTTGGCTCGTTTCAATGTTTCGTAGTTAAGCTCGCAAAAATGCCGCAGTTTTCCCTTGTTCCGGCTCCGCGATAATACACTTTTGTCCGCGATAATACATATGTCTGTTATGCCGAAGGGCATATCTCCGCAATAAATAAAACAAACACATAAAAAAACAAGCGCCTCAAGAAGAAATCGAGAAAGAAAACTGGGGCAGTCAAGATTTCGTCCTTGCCCTGTCCATATTAACACGACAGAAATAAAAGGGCTCCAACGGGCTCTGTGAGTTTTTGCCCTGTACATTGTCCGGACATCGAGTTTCCATATTAACGAGGCGTGAAAGCATTGAAAACACTTTGTCCCCACAGAAATTTTCCAGAGCTTTAGTCAACCATATTAACGGGGGTTATATTGCTACTTGCTCTTGTGTACCGACCGCCATCTGGGTGTTTAAAGCATTTCATGCAGTTTGCAGAAGAAATATTTGAACGCAGCCTCGAGCTCAACCTCGAATGTGTCTTTGTCTGGGATTTCAATATAAATGCTTCTCCAAATAATATTACTTTTTTGCATTTCCAAGAGCTCTTTGAGTCGTATGGTTTTTCAAATGTGATTAGTGATCCTACTCGTGTCACTTCAAATTCTGAAACAATACTTGACCTGTGCATTACAAGCTTCTGTCCCGATGAAGTTAAATCAGGTACAATTATATGCGATCTTACTGATCATTTACCCATTTACTGTCTGATACCTTCGAAGCAAAAACGCTCTTTTCTGGAGAAAGAAATATTGATTAGAGATTACTCGGAAAGAAACATGTTAAAGTTTAAAGAACTCATTATGCAACAGGACTGGGATAGCGTTACAAAGGAAAAGGATTCTCATAACGCTTATAAGGCATTCTTGATGTTTTTTATTTCTGCGTACAATGAATCCTTCGCTTTTAAAACTCTTAAGAGACACAAGAGAGCAAGAAAGCCCTGGATCTCGCACGACCTGTATAACAGAATAAAAAACCGCAACATCCTTTTTCAAAAGTTTCTAGACACACGAAGTGAAGGCGATCTCCGCGTATTTAAGAAAGCGAGAAATAAATTGAATGCTGATATTAAAAAAGCAAAGAGATCATACTATGTGAACAAGTTTTCAAATATTGCAGGAAATCCCCGTCTGGTATGGCAAGCGGTCAGAGACATCACGTGTAAATCAAACTCCCCAAAGCGGGTTTCTTATCACAGCGAATCTATGAGTGACGAACAGGTTGCAAACCTGTTCAACGAACATTTTATTAACGTGGGTGCTTCCGCAAATGACTGCAATGCGATACCATGCGAGGAATTCGTCAAAGTACATTTTGAAAATACTGTATTTTTGTCCCCAACTGATGAATATGAAATACTCGACGTCATTTTGGGTTTAAAGAACCATTGCGCCTCTGGAGCTGACGATATTAAACCCGGTCCACTAAAAGCCGTGGCAGAAATAGTTAATAGTCCCCTTACACATATTCTGAACCTTATTCTTTCCACCGCAGTGTTCCCAGACGCAATGAAGTTAGCTCGTGTGGCTGTTATACACAAGGGCGGTTCCCCTAACGATATGAACAATTACAGACCAATATCTGTGCTCCCTATCTTTGCGAAGGTAGCGGAAAATATTATACATAAAAGACTAGTAAGCTTTCTGAGTGTAAATAACATAATATCAAGTGAACAATTCGGCTTTAGAAAAAATAAGTCATCCGAAATGGCCCTTCTTGAAGTGAAAGAACATATACTCGAAAACATTGAAAGGAAAATATTTACCCTCGGAATATTTCTGGATTTTAGAAAGGCTTTCGACTGTGTCCAACACGACGTGCTTTTAAAGAAGTTGCCATTGTATGGCTTTCGTGGCAACGCATGGTCTTTAATAAAAAGCTACTTAACATCTAGATCCCAGTTCACATGTATAAATGGCGCAAAATCCGACAGCAGACTTCTAAAACAGGGCGTACCTCAAGGGTCATTACTTGGTCCGACATTATTTTTACTATATATAAACGACATTGTAAACATAATAAATAACACTAAGTTAATTTTATATGCAGATGACACGAATGTGTTTTTCTCGGGCGCTGACGTTGTGGACGTGTTTCATCAGGCCAACGAATGGTTAACTGGACTGAACTTATGGCTTCATTCGAACAGACTCCAATTAAACACAAGTAAAACTAAATACATACTGTTTAGACCGAGGGGAACCCATCCACCCACGAACTTGCACTTAAAATTTCATAACATTACTATCGAACAATCGACTACAGTAAGATTTTTGGGGGTAATATTCCAAGAGAACCTTTCATGGACGCCTCACGTTGACGCACTGCGTAGGGACCTTGGGCGAGCCGTGGGAATTTTGAACAAGATAAGATACCATGTTCCGTCTGCTGTAAAAAAGCAAATCTACTATGCGCTTTTACATTCACGCTTCTGTTACTGCTTCCTAGTATGGGCTACAACGACTAAGACAAATTTGGATCGTCTTTTCTCTTTGCAAAAGCGAGCAGAGAGAGCAATAGGCAATTTGGATCTTTCGGAGGACACTGCACCTCATTTTAAAGGTAATAAAATAATGCCCATTCACAAACTCCATAAACACAAACTGGCCCTGGAAATTTCGCGTCTTCACCAAACAGATATAACATTTCAAACTAAATATCATGCGCAACCTGGTCCTTATTATCTACGACAAAACTTAATACCAAGGCCCCGTTCGCGTACAACATACGGTGATCAAAAACTAAGTTATTTGATTCCAGATTTCCTCAATACGCACCCTGAATTAGCTGAGATACTGTTTACTGCCACCAAGGTGCAACGACTGAGGAGAACACTTAGAGATTTTTTCTTAAATGAAAACTAAAGACCATGCTGTGTTGATAACTTCGTTCGCCTTCACTCCGGATCTTTACCTTCACTGTGATGATTGAAGACGTGCGCACATACATCACTGTTTTTCATAACACCGTACCACTGACCCAACTTATTGTTTTTATGTACCTGTATTTTTTTTGTGTTTTTTCATGCACCTTCATATCATGCAGTATTGTTGTTCCTTTTGCTTTGTAATTATTGTGCTTATGCTATGTTGTTTCCGCCGCAGCCAAGGGGGGCGCGGCCCCGTCAGGCATGTCTATTGCCTTTTGTCGCGTCCCCCAAGGCATTTCTGTAACGGAATGTCTTAAATAAAGAAAAAAAAAGAAAAAAAATATCAATGGGGCATGACTGTATGCGCCGGACGGGCTTCCAGCTAAATTCTATATTGTCTATCAGGGTAATGAAAAATAATGAAATTTCTTTCTTTTCAATTTACTTGACATTTTCCAATGGAGGCTGGCAATATAGCATCACGTCACGTGAATATTGCATGCGCTTTCAAACATTCCTTATTAAAGCGGCAGGCACTTAACACCAGGACATGCGAAGTGCAGTTGCAGAGTGCTGGAGAGAAGCTATCGAACACTGCTAGCGAAACATTTTTCTGACACGTGCAGTTGTAAGAAACTGTGGCTATGCCACGACACTGCACACTCACAGCACTGCCGCATAGTCTGCTGCACAAACGTGTATAGGGCACAGTACGTTTGCACATAATGGTACCGAAGATGACATTTAGCTGAGTCGCTATTGCAGTTGCAGATTCGTGATGCAAGGTGCTGTTTCGATGATAGTCAAGTGCACGAAACACTAGCCTCTCGGTCGAGCATTAATCCCTGTCTGCTGTTCGGGTAATGAGCAATGGTGCAACAGGGAGCAACCATCAGGTTTTAATGCCTAGTTCGAGCGTGTGAGGGTACGTGTGTAAGGCGGCCAACACTACGGGGCATTTGTTGAGGCAAATGTTCAGAAATAAAGATATATAGATTGCGCCCGCGCATCGATGTAAAGTCCTCATTTATTTGGTCACTATCTTCAAGAAACATACTGTTGTTGCCTTCCGGACAACGCGTTGCACTCGTTGCAGGTTGTCCATGACCGCTTTAGCCGCGGGAATTCTTGCACTTGCTGTATGCTTGCCTGACAGCGTTAGCCTCCTCTTCCTGAAAGCAAGAAAACGGAAGAACATTTGAAAATTCAAGCGGATTACAGGGCAGCCGCTAATTTCGAGTATTTTAAAAAGCGAGTAATGCCGCCACGGTGGCTTATTGTGCTGATGGTGCGCGGCTGCTGACCCGAAAGACGCGGGTTCAAGCCCTGCCGTGGTGGTAGCATTTTGATAGCGGCGAAATGCTACGGATTAGAAGTGTGCAAATGCAGGTAGTACTTTCAAGGCGTAAGCCTTACTTTCCCTCTCGCGCAAGCACTAGATCGCCCAAGTTACATCGGTGGCAGCACCTGTCATGCCAGGGCAGTGGCGCACTGCTTAACCGCTGCACCATTGTGCCAGTTGTGGTATGAGGGCTTCCAAGGATCTATGAACGTTAAGTACGGACAGACCAATTCTTCATACGCGTATATGGCCATTCACCAGTTAGCTACTGTTTCATATCCTTAAGGCGGAGTCCGGGTCGCGGTGCGGTAGCGACTGCGTTCAAGAAGTTAGCGTGCACGTCAGAACGGGTGCGGCGGCGTCGCGGCGGCGGCTTCATAGAGCCATTAAGAGGTAGAATTACCAGCTGCATGGCATCAGGTTACATATCGCCTCAGCGCGCGGCGACAGCGTTCACAATGTCAGCGGGCGGGCCGACGCCGTCTCATACTGAGCAGTCTTAAGTGTCTCTGCAAACCTTTTGTTCAAACCGATTAGAACACGCATAGTGCAGCTTTGTTACCGAATCGAGTAATAATTGAGTATTTTGGCAAATATTCGCTACTTGTGCGGATATTTAATAAGTAGTCGTGACCAACAGCGAAGCGCTGCTTTTGCAGTTACAGCTCTATCTGCTAAGAGACCTAATTTTGTTCTCCATTTGAGGGGTCGCAACCCGAAGTGACTGCATTAGGTTTATCATGGGGATGTTATGCTTACCTTTCGTTGTACATTTTGCTGTTTATGACGGAAGGTATTAAACTATCGTGACATCTCATAGCATGAGACGAGCGAGGACTTCGGTATAAGGCATGGCATCTGAGGTCAGGCATAAAGGCCGCGTTTGCTGAACCTGCCTACGCCCTGCGACCTCGTCCCATCTCTGAGGCCACATATGCGGATTACGAACACTGTCTCGCGAATGGGCCGCACCGGGGCGCTCAACCCTCCATATCGCGCATACCGATCGCGGCAGCTTGGTAACACGGCGTGCATGTTTTTTTTTTTTTTTGTAGATCATAGACGAGAAGGCAAACATTACTGAAGAGGACAGAAAAATACGGCAGGCTTTATTTGAACTTCGCTCCAATTATTCGAAAACTTGAGGTCACATTCGATTCGTTTTTGCATAATTTTGAACATTTACTATTTGATGCGTTCGAATAGTCGCATACGAGGATATTCGGTTCGGTATTCGATATTTCAGAATATTCGCACACCCCTACAAGAGAGAATTGTGCTGTGCGATGTAGGTGCACGTTAAAGAATCCCAGGTGGTAGAAATTATCCAAGTGGCCCAACAACAAGCTTTATCAAGATTACAGACTTCGGTGTGTGGCAGTCCTGTATAGCAAGACAATGTCGCGCGTGCGTAGCGGCTTTTCTTATCTACCGAGTAATTACCTTAGGGTAAAAATTCAAACATTTATGCTCCGATCGAGTCCCCAGGCACTGTAAAATGTGCGAAAACGCCAGAGAGAGCTAGTCTTTTGTTTCCATAATGCCCATCATGGTTGTTGTTTGCAGGGCATTTTTTTTTCTATATAATCCCCTTGACATCTTCATTCAATGTGCCAGATGGTCGTGCATTTGCATGTGGAATCACGCAGTACGCAACGTTCGGTGTTGAGCTCCCTTTTTCTAACTCGGTCACACGCCCACTTCTCCAGTTAAGCTTGGCCGAGTAACCGGTCGCACAACATTTCTTCTCTTGTGTTGGGCTTCACTGCAAATTCATTTGCACTTCGTTCACATCCCCCTTGTGACACGGACGTGCAATCCGCGCGTCTGTTCCCTCCAGCCACCTCGACGCCATAAAAGCTCTTACGAACGCACTGCGCAGTTGTAGCTTTACCTTTTTTTTTACCTGTTCCTTTCTTTTTTTCTCGGCTCTTTGCAAGCTCCTCAGGCTCCCCAAGCAGGATAGCGGCATGATGACGCACGCGCCAACTACCTCGGTACGTTAGCGACCATACCATCGGGGTGTTTACTGAGTGCGTTGCCCACTGCAGGAGGTCGCACCACGTGTGCAGCTCGCTGCATGAGCTCTCATTTAGCCTTGTCCGTATTTCTGTCTTTTCCTCTTTCCCTCTCCACTAGCGTGGAGGAGCAGGCTAGACACTGTTACTCAGTTCGACCTCTCCACCCTTCTGCGCACTGAAGATGTCTCTCTCTCTCTTTCTCGTAGAAGTGAGCTCCCCATCATTAAGAAACCACAGCATTTTTTTAAAGCCGCATTGAAAAGCCGTCCATTATGAACTTACTCTTCTCCACTCTCAAAAACTATGGGTCGGAAACGCTGCGAGAACTTTTACATGGGCCGGAACGTGACGATACCGGTGTATTTATGTCAGAGAGTGAAGTAAAAATCTGACTAAAAGACTGAAAGCAAAATTAAATTCCGGCGCAAACTTGTGAACAGCGAGGTATAGTGGAATTTCCGTTTGCATTTACATTTTTGGAGCAGCCAGTATTGAGGAGCAAAGTTCAAAGTTATTGGAACGTGTATTTTGGTTTATTTCCTTTCTGAAACTAATGGAGCTTATCAGAAAGAGTTATGGTGCAGGGGCTGATATCGCTCAGGCCGCTGTCATGGCATATTTTATGGCTGGGTGCGCAATGGGCGCCCTTTCTCAAGCCGTGCTTCCTGGAGCACTGGCATTAACAACTGGCTAACCCTGACCACTTCAGTTTGCCGCAGGGAAAAGGTATTTACTCTCGTGTCATTACACTCCATTTTGCGTGAGAAAAACACATAAAGCTGTCTAGGGCGACACGTATCACCAGGGCTATCTGGTGCTTTCTGTCACAGTTCATACTGCACTGCTTTGGGCATAACAAAACAAAAATGGGTTTTATCCCTGTCATTACCTCTCCAGGTGCCACGAGGTTCGCAGTTTCAGGCAGAATGACCCCTAATAGAATATAAGCACGTGAAAATTGCGTCATCGCAAGATTATACTGAGCAAAAGATGCTATCCCGGTGTTACTCTTTGCTTAATGCATTAACATTCTTGAAAAACGCTGAAACAGTTTCGAAACATCATAGTTTCAGAACACCAGTGTTTTATAACGCAAAATGCCGCACCTTTATTGAAGAACATATTCCCGCCTTAGTTTAGTCTTAGTTCACTGATAAAAAAATTAGCGAACTATGTTTTTGCGTTTCATTCGTTGTGGTGTGTACTCTCTTCTTGTCCGTCGTCTTGTGTGACTGGTTTTTTCTCAGTTGACAATGTACCAACTGGCCCGCATTTCAACCCTTCTGCATATTATTCCGTCTCTCTTTTGCCTTGCATTGGTCGATGTTGTAGCGCTTTCCGGGACAGTTTGAACAATGCGTCTATATCGTTTTGTTATCTCAGCTATAGAATGGACAAAGAGATTACTGCACCGTTTTTATTTATATGTGTACGAAATTGCGTGACGAAAAACATTTATGCTGCAGATGTCACTGCAGCTCTGGTGTATACAAGAATATGTAAGTACACAAGAAATAAATGCACTCAGAGGTCTGCTTAAGAGCAGCACCAAGTAACTAAGCAAGGTAGAAGAAAAATGTACTCACGGAGAAAAATCTCTTCAGGATTTCAGCCTAAGAAGAAAAAAGATGATTTTACTCATGGCGCACTCATCCAGTTCCTATCTGTACACAAATTATGCGTACTTTTCTTGACTTTATCTCTGAGAAGCAAAAATATGGTCAACTTCTGTTGAGGAACAACGACCCCTATCCCTAGCGATCTCGGACACTCTTACCGGGAAAGACACAGGTGCAAAAATTATACGACAGGAATTTGAGGTTGTTGTACCAGTTATGCCCTATCGAAAGTATCGGACAACACACTGGCCATCATGTTACTTATTCAGGGCGTCGCAAGACAGAAAATAGCTAATTTGGATGTCCCCTCGGTGGCGTGATTTATTGACAGCATAGCCTTCCACGAGTCTCCTGTGGCTATTTTGCGGCCCACTCGCTACTATGCCCCACGTTGCCGCAACCCGGTGGAATGACACGTTGCCGACTACAAACCATTCTGTTTTCACTGCTCACATGTTGGCTAGATTTCCCACCACTCCCGCAGTCAAAGGCCTCTGCTGCCACGCAGTGACTTCTCCAACGCCCGCTATCGGCATGATTCGCAGGGACGCTTATCGCCCCGATCCCAGCCAGAGCCGTCTAAAACTGACTTTCACGATCTTCGGCGGTTTTCTCGCGCCGCGTTACCGCAAGCTCGTCGACCGCACTCACCGCAGTCACCTTATCTTTCGGTTGTTGCCCAGTACATCCGCTCCAAGTTGGAAAACGAGCAGATTCACGAGCAGATGCACCTCCCGGAAGGGACGCTTCATGAATGACCAGGCTCGGAAATAATCTGCTGGTCCTTCAACCTACCCTACAGGACGTCAGTGCCAACGATGATCCTGGGTGCGCTATCACTGACACCGGTGCGCACGTGTCGATCCGTCATGACCGCTAAACTCCGTAGTCGACCCCACAAAGCCCTAACGCGTGTCGCGAAAGCTGGCACGGCTGCTTTTGACGAACTGTGCAGCGCTTGCGTTTATACTGCCCGTCATAGTACCCCGGTGCAGCTCTCCGTTTTGAAAATCCAACCACTCACATCTCATCGACTACTCAAAGGTTGTCCTCCATCTAGTGCCCCAACTGCTCAATTGCTCAAGTGCGAGCATGTCGATTCCTCCCTCCAAATGTTCTGTGCCGACTATGCTTGCATGTCATCTCAAGCGGCCTCCTGGCTACTACCTCATCAGCCGCATTAATGATCTCCTTCTGACACCCGAACGCACTGTCTTGGTCGTTTCTGAATTTTGGCTTCTCCTCAAGTGCTTCCGTCCAGAATTTGCGTGGCCACACTGCCTCCTCTCGCCCCGTGCCTAGTAGCTGCATCAGGCGCCGCCCCTGTTCACAGCCCCGCAGCCGGTTACCGGCATCCACCTCTTTCGATGGACGCATTTGCGGCAGTGATGGTCATCGATCTCTGTGCCGCCGAACCTGCACTGCTCCGCGAACTTCTAGAATATTTTTTCGCACATTTTCCCCACTAAGAACATCCCGCCGGGTCAAGCTGTCTGGGTGACGCATCAACAACGCCCGGCGGTGCCAATCTTATCCGCTGCCGACTATATCATGCCTCCAACCCTCTTCGACAAGTAATCAACGTCGAGGTTGCCAAAATGCTCGTCGAGCACATTAAAGAGCCCCGATACAGCGGCTACGCATCGCAAGTCGTCTTTGTGAAGAAAAAACTTGTCCCTCGCGCGAAATGACGGCGCCCCTTTAGTCTCATTGGTGCCAAGTTTTTAGCCGTCATAGATCTTGGCTTTGGCTTTCGGCAATTACAATGAATGACCAGGTTCGTAAGAAGACAGGGCTTGTGACACCTGACGGGTGTCATCAATTAAAAGTTATGCCTTCCGATTTATCGAACACGCCGACCACCTTCGAATGCACGATGCACGCTCTTCTGCAAAGGTTATAAGTCGTCCACGTGCTTCTGCTGATTCGACGACATCATCTTCAAACTGGCACATCCACCAAATAAGCTACGTTTCCCAGGACGAAGTACAGCGCACAACACAAGCAGAGCGCACAGAACACGTACAGGACGCCACGCAGAGAGCACGCGCCAAGCAAAGGCGCTTCGTTCTTGCGTTGTGGTTTCTGAAGTATAAATATCTTGGCTACAAAGTTCGGTTCCTTTCAATTTTTTCTCGACCTATACTGAGATGTCAACACGGATGACCGAAGGTCGGGTTCGTTGTTCGCCTCCGCACACTTTTTTAGCCCAAATGCTGCTCACTGAAAACACTAAGCCAATCTTATTCATAGCATTTGCTGCCATGTTATTGTTAACAAGTCAACACTTCAAGTGAACACTTCATAACAAACTTAATCAACGAATCAACGAACTTAAGAAAGACAATTATCTCTGAATAGTATAAAAAACAGTGTACTCACAAAGTCAACGCCGGCATCGCACTGCCTTTTAACGAGCGCGGCAAGGTTGTCTCCCTGGCTCTCGATAATTTCCTTCGCCTTTCCTTTGAGCTGCAAGGAAAAGAGCGCGTTGTAAAACTTTGCACACGTTTAGAGTGCCCAAATGTATAGCTTCAGCATTCTGCATTCATTGTATGCTTCCGGTTGTGCGAATGCAAGTAAAGCGGACAAATTAATTGACTAGTACCTCGGAGTTAACGTTGTCTCCCATGCACTTCAGAACTGCCTTGATCTGGGTGTTGTTCAGGGCTGGAAAAGGAAAAAAAAAAAGTTGCATGTTTCATTTATTACATCACGACACAGCGTTATGCAAGGACCCCTTAGTGCTTAGATTAAGTTACCTGCAACTGGGGTTTCCTTTCTGGTGCGACTCACAGCAGCCAACATTTCATTTCTGTTTCTCTGCGCGCGCATGTGTGTTTGTGTGTGCAATGCTCAAAGCAAAGGGTTTACTGTGACCGTGCGCTAAATTCGATTTAAATCAAACCTAGCTAAGTCAATGCGCGGTCTAAGAAATAACTGAGTGCCCGTAAAGAGCCAGAAAAGGCACATTGCTGATGTATCATTATGAATTGTTTTCTTTGCAAAAACATGAGGAAAGTGTGTGTGACATGGTTAGTGCGTAAGTTATCGGCAAGCCACCAGAAACACAAGTTCACCGCCGCGCAAGGAGATCGCATGCGACATTAAGTTTAGTAATTAAGAACCAGGAAGCCACGCACGTTCGCTAAGGTAACTTGTGTCCTTGAAGTAAGCGAGGAAAAAGATAGCTTTGTTGCCTCTTTTTTACCGCTTCAGAGTGTATTGGCGAGTTTCTTCAGCTTCGCGTGAAAGGAAGTCCCAGATGCTTTATTTGTTTGTTTGTTTTTTCATCTTCATAGAATCGGTTCACCCATTAGCGCAGTGGTGACACAACACATTGCATTTGGCAGGGTACTTTGAACTGCCCAAGTGTTATGAACAAGATATAAAAAAGCCAAATGCAGGTGGCAGAAACAACAAAGATTGGCTGCAACCTTCGGGTACGCAGTCTTTGGCACACGAAGCCAACGATCTCCTCACCCCTTGTACAAAACAGAAAAAGATTAACGTAGCGCATTTGTCCATCCACTGTGTTCATGCACCCATATGCTTCAGGATGTCGTGTAATAAACTTATAATCGTCTAATTACCATAGGGCCACAGGTAATTATAGTGTTCACTATGCACTGCGATTCACCCATTTATTCACTGTAGGAAGTATTGTCTTCCATGATGTGATAAGTTGGAACGAGGTAAAAGCACTGAAAGATTCGGCAGCTTTCCTTCAACCTCAAAGCTTCAGGGTGGTTGTAAGACTCACTGGAGAAGGCTTTGTCTAGAAAGTCATTTCTTGTATGCATATTTTTTTCCTACAACTAGGCGCTAGAAGCTTCCTATAGGATTGGGCAGCAGTATGCTGAAGCATTCGAAAACTGCGTGTTCGCAGCGTAATGAAAGGTCAGCACAGCGCTTTCGGGACACAAAATAATATTTGTACTCCCGCTCTCATCCCCACAAGGAAGGAAAACCTCTTAACGGCAAATAATGTCAGTTTATTTCAGAAAAATGTGCATTGAAAGTAAGTTAGCATACATCAAGAAAGCAGAGCCCATGATTGATGGACAAGCAGAAAAAAAGCACTTGGGTTTTGACATAGTTAAACCGAGCAGACGTGCGAAAGCATGTGTTTAGCCTTGTTGGCTCATGGCATTGCTTTGCTGGGTCGCCGGCACGTCTTGCGACGATATGAGACTCAGGTTAAGGTGATTCGATCTTTTCGCGCCGCAGGTGGAAGCTGATGATGAGGACTATATGCAATGCACAGCTTTAGTGTGAGTTGCGGCTTAACACGAGGCGTGATCGGCTGCGGCAGCGCTCTCGGAACGTGGCCAGCGAAGGTGTTTTTTCGTGCTGGCTTGGGATCAACGCCCAGTCGCGGCAGTATTTATTTACATTTACTTTATTTCTGCATGAGTCAGGAACAACCCTCAAGTTCATGCTTCAGACAAACACGCTGAGCCGGCTAGAACTCATGAAGTAGCGTTTTCGTACTAAAAGCACCAGTTAGGTTCAAGCAAAATGCCTTAAAGAACACTTCAGGTTTCGCCAGTGAACTCAAACCTCAACCTCAGCTATTACGCTGATCGACCGGGAACTACTGAGAACATTTATTACATCGGTACTGTTCAAGCCGTGGTGCTGAAAACCTGCCGGCTGGTGAGTGTTATTTATTGCGAATAGATTTCAAGGCTAAGTGCTCTAGACGTTGACAACTATGGGATCATTAAAACGTACATATGAATGTTTTTTGTTTTCCTAATGAGCCGCAAAGGTTTTGCTAGCTGATGTATTTGCAACGTTAACCACCCAGATTATTCTTTTATAATCTCTTCCTTAAGCCCTAGATCATTTCTTGTTACCAAAACACTTATTTGTGAGGTAATTCCCGATGCGAAAGTTTTGCACCGACGAAGTCCTCTTGAGTTTATTTGTTTCAAACTAAAGTTGCTGCTTCCTTGGCAGTCGGAGACGTTGGTTTCCTCTGCAAAGCATGTTATTTGAATTTTGTGTTTTTCGCTTTTCTTGCAAAAGTCTGCGCTCCGCGTATTCTTTAACGATTATACTCATAGTTCTTCGCATTCTCTTTTATGATGCTGAACAGTACTCTTCAGGAAATTCATCATTACAAGCATGGTAGATGGATCTCCAGGCTTGAGAATAAAGATATTCGAACAAGAGGAAATAAACTATTCAATGGCATCTGCATGGATAGCGACGCCAAGATGCACAACCATTTGGAGTGGAAGGGCTGGATAAATAAAATGATATATGAATACGCCCTAGAAGCGGGGTTAATACGTTTGCGCCGTACGCCATAACGCCTGAAGTTGGTTCCAAATTTTTCTCCGAAGACTCGACTCTCAAGAACAGAAATAAAGCCGACAAATAAACGCCGCACTAAGAAAGGACGTGCAATAGGCTGAACAAGGACAGATCAGCCTCGTGTTCGTCCTGAACAGAGGAAGAACAGCCTGGTGTACGTCCTTTCTTCCTGTGTGGTGTTTATTTGTCGGCTGTATTTCTTGTCACGTTCCACCAACTAGCTCAGACACGAATTCTTCTAGATTCCCAAGCGGAATCGAAGAACATTGACGACATGAGCGAAACTTGGAGGAATCATTTGAAATATCTTACCGCACAGTTCATGGGCACCCTTGACAACGAAGGCTCCAGCTACGACGAGTGCGCACAAAAGTAGCACCTTCATGTTGGACAAGCTGAAACTCTAAGAGAAAGCAACGAGGAGAATAGTAGGACTGCAAAGCGAGCTCAACTGAATAACCTTGCACAGAAACACGTTATATATGCGCACGCTCTCTTTCCCGGTGACCTTGGCCGGGACAGGAGACCGAAAGCCAAGTGTTTCGCAATATTCAGCGCCCGTCATAGTGCACCTTTCTTCTGCCGGTGCAATTATGCATGTAAGAAAGAAATTAGATAAACCAAGTAAGGAAAGTGGAAAGCTAATTTCTGCCCAGAGAAGCTGGAGCGTCGTAAAACAGGACACCCGCGGCGACGATACGTGTCGCGCCTTTTGATCATCGGCCAGTTTCGCTGCACCTTCTCGTCTTTCTCTGTTTTTTTACCATCCGATATCACACTCCCTTTCGACACGATGTCACTCGTACCAAGAGAATTACCCAGCAAGCGACTATTGCGTATCGAACCGCCTCCCCTCCAATTCCTTCCCTCCCCACCGCTTTACGCAGAAGGCTTTCTGTCCACGGGCTCGTGTGACGCGGTCTTAATAGCCATCGCACCTAAGCGCCTTCGCTTCGGCACTCCCTCTGGCTTCAGTGCGCACGGACTTGCTGCTACTTGGGTTTCCTGAGGGATTAAATAAGTGACAGGCTACGAATTTCGCACAATAAGCAGTAAAAGTGGCGTAATGAAGGAGAAGACATGGCAGCAAAGTCGTGCGGAATTTTCATATGAGAGATCATCCATCTTGGTTGATGGCCGATGCGTCAAATTTTAAGGCAAAGCGAATGTGCGTACAGAAAAAACAACAACAAAAAGGCAAGCTAGCTTGCCCTTTCATGAGCTTGTATAAGCATGGCCATATTAACATAAAAGGGGGTTTTTGCTGACATTCAGTTGCTTTCAAGGTCATTCGGGCTTTCGCTTCCATCTATGTTCTCGCACATAGCAAACTGCCGTCACAAAGAGACAGCACATCAGAAAGCAATTTCGCTTGTTTAAAAGCGAGCTAAACGTGGCCGATGGGTCGAGTTGTACTGAAGCGAGTAGTGCCAGCAACATACGGGAAGGTTCTTTTTTTTTTAGAATGAGCCAGTTCAATATCAACAAAAGTACTGCAGTAACACTTGTTGATGGGCCAGTTTGTAGGAAATATATTTAAAGTGAAATAGCACAACAGAAACGACCTTTAAGGACGACAGGACGCAGACCAATGCTGCTCTGAAGGGGTGTGATTCTCGCTGAAGAACAAAACGTGTACACACTCACACCGCATGCTCACAACCTAAGGCGCTACTGCCGCTTTTATTATATTTTATTCTTTTTTTATCTTTTTCTCGTTCACTGCAATCATGAAAAGTCAAATTTTGGTCACTTCTTTCTCCAATGCATCTCACGGAATTAGTGATACACTCATCAGATTTCTTATGTGTGTGATGCATTCAACGCAACTCTGTACTTTTCTAGTACGCTTCTGCGGAAAACCGTAACATCTGCGAATCACTGCAAATTCTTGCACTCAATATTAGAACACTCCATATCTTAGTGAGGATGCTTTAAGAGCGGCCACACCTTCCTTGGGTCCATATTTCATGTGTCTTACTAAGGAGCCTTTATTCAGACCTTCCCGAGCGTCATTTTCTTGAAGTAGGCAGAACGTTATCTTCATGCTTCCTTACCTCATCATCCACGCCGATCATTTAGGTGCCTTGCTTCGGTGCACAACCACTTGTTATGGGCTTGCGCAGTAGGGCGGCCGCGGCGACAGAGAGTTCAGAATGGTGGCTTCGTCCATCATAGACTTCGCTTACGCATCGTCCGCATTCGCTGACTTCGCAAGATTTTTCCGGGGCATCGAGTTAGCGCATGGTGATCTCAACATGTACCCATCTCCGACAGTGATATCAGGGCGTTCACTGCTGCCGATACACCGCAAACAATTTTACATCGTTGCACCAGCTATGTTTTGCTGTAAAATCGGCGCGCGCCGGCCTGAAAATAAACACAAAGACGTTGATGCGTGTTCGTTTCGCTTCTTGTTGTTACAAACATGTTTCTATTATTAAATGCATATTCTCGACAACAGATGTACATAACCGGCTCCTCGCCTCTCTGTGCGCCTTCGGTGAGTGCAAAAAGCATGGGGGGGGGGGGGGGGGGGGGGGCTCCTCATTTGAGGTAGGGAAACTGTAAAAGCTAGTTAACGTCCCTGCCTTTCGGTTCAACATTCTCTCTTTCTCTCTCTCCTTAACCAAGGCAGGGCTTAGGATGGTTCTAAAACTGGCTGGGTACCTTCAATGCTTCCGTGAGTTGAACAAACATGGGGGGCTCCTCATTTGAGTTCGGGAAACTGGATAAGCTAAGGGGCATTCTAAAATTCCGCCCAATACGAAATCCCTAAGGTTAAAAACGTAGGGGGACCCACATTAGGAGTATCAGGTGATAGCGTGAAGGGGTTAATATCCATATATGCGGATTTGGCCATTCTCTACTTTGCATTCAAAGATCACTGCTTGAAAAGGGTACGTACTTGCGCAAAAGACGGGACGAAAACGAGGAAATACAAACGACATGTACAATGACATGTACAATTGCGCATCGTACATGTCGTTTGTGTTTCCTCGTTTTCATCCCGTTTTTTGCGCAAGTACGTATCCCTTTCAAGCTATGAACCTAATCGCCCAGGTTACAGTTTTAATTAAAGACCACTGGAAGTCCTCACACCACTCCTGGCGCAGTGGTGCAGCAGTTAAGCAATACGCCACTGTGCGACAGGTGGCTGTTTCAAGCTTAGTCACAGGTGGCGCTCAGAGGTCAATATTGCTCTTCCGGAGCAACCTCTAGCGACCAATCGTTTTTTTTTTAAACTGCCGGCTGCCACGGTGAGCAGTTCGCTCATAATCTGATGGGCAGGTTGTCACTTGCACCGGTGATCAGGTTGTGATCCCGCAACAAGGTCATGTGACCTAGGTTGTTCCTCTGGAGATATTTCGCTCACGCCACCGACGACGATGGCGACGCAGGGTTTTCTGCTGAACGAGGTCCTTAACGCTGGCCCGTGAATGTGTTAGAATGTTAGAGCATGCTCCGTTTACTTCTGTCCGCACCTGCACCATTACGCGATATGGATTGTCGTTGAATGTATTCCTGTCATCCTCCTTGTTCTGGTGTTCCGTTCATTCGTGCGCTGTGCCCTGCAAACATAGAAACAAACCAACTCGCTCAACAGAAAGTGTTGCTGAAGGATATCAGTGAACCGTCTTCAATGATCAGCCGACTAGCCCCAAAGCAAATGTTTGATAATTGTCTTCCTGCCGACCTCATTTTGCTGAAAGCGTTGGAACGGCCTTAAACTATCGCCGTAAGCGTGTTCGCGAACCGCACTGCCACGCAATGTGATTCCACGCTTAGGATTGTCTATCACGCGTGTTAATCTTTGTTACTCGCTACTATAGATCTCAATGATACTTACCTTTCTCGGTTAAAACTGAACTTCTAAAAATAATTTCGTGCACGATTGTCCTATTTTTTTTTTCGGTCTAATAGGAAACATCCAACCTGTAGCTATATACAGATAAGAACCTAAAATTGAGAAAGAAAGCGGTGACGTGCGTGTGGGTAGCTGCGTCTGTCCGTTAGCGAATGCTAAATGTGTTCTGCCCGGTGCCATGACCCAAATCCAAAGGTCAACGTATAAACGGCTGCCGTTTGCCCCCGAAAGTTTTTAGCCGTCAGGTTTCAAAAGCCAGACGCGCACGTGATCTACTTCAGCTCGAAAGGAAGGATAACAACAACAAAAAAGAAACGGTCCCTTAAGTTTCTGGGTGAGTAAATGTCTCTCTTGTGGTTCGTATATGTATTATTTAGTTTGCTGCTTCGGTAAAGGTGTCATGAAAATGGTAGTTAATGAAATCATGCACTTGCTCTGTGTGCTGTGCTCGATAACAATAATTCAGCGATGCAAATATGAACTAACCCTTTTTAAAGTAGGTTAGAGTATACAACTCTTGTGCGCTTTTTACTTTGTTCATACTTATGCTCAAATGGACAATTCTAAACGCGCAAGAGGGCAGTGAAGGGCCCCTCACCAATGCTCTCATTCCATAGTAAATAATTAAATGAACAAAACGGCATATTAAAAAAAGGGCAATGAAGCTAAGGTCTTTAGTTTACGCTGGGAAAACGGGTTTTCAGAAACTGCTGCGTTCCAATCGGATCTCGAAGTGCAGAATCTCTCTCATCTTTAGCGATTTTTGCCAATCTGTACTGTTAGGCAATCACCTGAACTTCACGCGAGTCTGCCACCGAAATTTACAGGTCCTTTCCCTGTCCTGATACATTCTTCGCGCATTTTGAACCTTACTGACGTGCGCAAGTATCTTTGTTTCGAAGAGATGATGAGCTACCCTCATTTTGTTCTCGTGGTTTCAGGCACCACATGAGCCGTACAGTCTTCCGACGGGGAGCAACAAATGCCTTCATTAAGGCGAAGTGCAAAAGCGTGCATCTGTGCACTGCAAAAGTGAATTGCTAATGCACAGGCTTCTTTAAGAGCAAATTTTGCTACCCGGTGATCCAGATGACGCATATGCAGACAGCTTCCGGCTTGGCGGCTGCAGCACAGAGATTGTTTTTCCTGAACTGCTGCAAAACAAACGAACTGTTCGACCGGCATTGTGTTGTACTTTGAACCTTGCTTAGGTCGCTTGCAGTGGGTGCGGCTACGGTGCCTCGATGTCACATGGTGAAGTCATTCTTTCAAGGGGTCAACGCCGCCTTTCCGAGCAATGGCGGCCATCGCGGCGCCCACGCTTCACTGTTGCGGTCTGGGAATGACGCCCGTGGAGCGTTTTTTGCTAAATGCCTGGGTTTTGCGTGCTCCAGTGCACGATCCAGTTGCGAAATCACTGCAAAATGTTTCGATTTCCGAGAGAAGCCAAAATACTCCGCTGGCTACTAAGATCAAGTGCGAAAAGTGGTAGCCAATGGACTTGGCTCTTATCTAATGCCGAATGGTGGTCTAAATTGTTCTTTGCACTTCAGAAGCAGTACAGAACTTGGTTGTAGTAGTTACTATCAAGTGAACAAGTGCAACCTCAACTGCAGTTGATATCACCGCTGAAATAGCCATTTGGCAATCGTAGAACGTCACTCATGCTGGGCATACTTCCAGCCGCACCGCGATTAGGTGACATCGCCATCACTGCTTTCCACAGGGCGCGGCAGGATGCAGCCTGTAACTGGCATAGTGGTGACGAATACGAATCTGAAGCAAGATGTGTCATGCACATCTCTCCTTGTGTCTCGTGACTGGGCGCTGTTTTCTAATCAAATTTCTCATACAGCCGGCAGGCAAAACGTCTTGACGCGGCTGTCGAAGACGTTGGTTTCTGCTGCCAGTAGATGCAGTCGTCAGTTCCATAGTGACAATATTAAATTATACATCATTATTCAGTGACAGTTTTCACCGCCGATGATTATTTTGGGCTTTCTTCGCATTCTTAACGAAGCAAGCCCCTGTATTTTTTAACGAACTCCGCACCCAGCTGCGCAGTGCCCGTTGGCTGCCTATACGTAGTTAGCCAGAAGAAGGCGGACGTCGTAGCAGATGACGCGGTTGATGATGATGATGATGATGACCTCAGGCTTAATGGCACATACCCACGGCGGGGAATTGGCAAGGGTGCATAGCAGATACAAAGGCACTCATGTATAAATCAAATGAAATCAAAGTTTATTTTCCATCTAACACTACAGATGGAGGAATCGTAGAAAAAAGCTGCCCTTAGGCAGCTTTTTGTACGCATAAGGAATGGAGTATTTGATAATTTTGGGACGCAGACATAGAATTTTTACAAAACAAATAATACGGAGAAGGAAAAGTAGTGAATTCACATTCTATCAGAGTAATCTACCATGTGAAGTTATATAATCGAGATTATAATCGCACACTGGTTTGTCTTCGCCCTGCACAGCGGCCATGGAGCAAGTAAAGATCACGGCGACGATGGGGAGCGCGCGCATGAAGACACCAGGGTGCGGCTGTTTCATAGCGGCCTGGCGGAGCCCAGTGCTCATTTTACATGCGCTTCGCAAGCACTACCGCTGAAAAGCGTTCACTGCGAGCCGGATTGGACACCAGAGACAGGAAGGTGTATGCGGAGAGCAATTCCTAACAAAGAAAACTTTTCTGCACGGCAGTGCATTGTGTGTTTTAATAGTCCAGACGAAAGAAAACGACGAAACAGAGCTGTCTTCCGGTTGGCAGTTAAAGGAAAAAGCCTGCGTGCTAGACATGAAAAAATCCACCCGATATCTCCAGGCGACCACAGTTTTATTCCTTCGCACTCTCGCTCCTTTCCTTAATACTACCTGGTATGCAGCACAAATAAGCAGTTTAAGATTGGTGGTCTGATAGATACCTGCGCCTGTGGTCGTGGCGGTAATGTTGTTAACGTAGCGGCGGAAGTAGCTTTAAGTTGAACACGCCGGAAGAAGGGCCGTCTGGGTCTCGCATCAGAAAGAAATGCCCCTACTTTCAGGGTTCCAGAAAGGAAGTGTCGTCTACGAACTCTAAATATAGCCTCGCTCCTGGATCTTCACGGAACAGAACACGAACGACACTGTCCAGTGATGCGTTCCGCCTATTCAGATTATGCAGCAATTTCTCACCAGAAAAAAGAGTCATCAACGTTGTCTGGTACTTTTTTTTCTGTTGTTTTGAATATAGCGCAAGTGCTGTTTTGCGTAAAAATTAATCCCCTGTACAAGCTGATCACAAGCGTTCGTTAGAGCATCGCGCAAGATGAATAATTTAGGCACGACGATTTCATTGCAAGAAGTCTCGAGTGCTCCACTGGACGCCAAAGATTAAAAGAAACATTCTTATCGAACTCCCCCCTTTTGGCGGGTTGACAAGTGGGCGCTTGGTCTGACCGAGACCCCTATTTTCCTCCTTCATTGTATGTGATTCTGCTCCCTCTCCTCTCTCTCTTTCACCGTTGCTACGCTGGCAGTTCGACGCCGCGCACGCACACAGCTACTTGCGCAGATGTAAATGGAGGCCTATTATCTGACACGGAAACTACCGAGAAGTCAGGACGACGTTAAGGCCATACATACAGATTCTCGTTCGGTTAGCAAACGGTCGCTGTGGTTTTTACACAGAAGTCTCGGTTGCTCTCCACGAATACTGCTGTAAAAAAGAATATCTTTACGCATTCTGAAACTCTCTCAAACCCAACGGGAACCAATCCGACCAAGGCGAGTTGGCCGACTCCGCAGGCGCACGCAACGCACGCAAGAAAATTTACGCTTCGAAGCACCGCCGACAGCACGTGCGTAAAACGTGAATCACCGCCTTTAGTTCTTACTCCTAGCAAGACATGCTGACGCGCGTAGAGTTTCGTTTCCCTTTCAAGTAACGGTCAGAGAAAACTGACATTCAACGGTATAAATGGGTTACCGCTTTGCAGTCACGACCAGGCTGGTTTTATGAAGACCATGGTTTTTACAGACGACGAAAGCAGGGATAATTAAATACTGGTTTCACTGCCGTGGGCGGTTTCCACACGACTGGGTCGTCACGTGGAATTATTTTTGTTGAATACGATACGAATCTGCTCGTTTCGAAGAAGTGACAAAATACGACCACGAAATTAAGACGGCGGCGGAATCGCTTGCCATCTTCTTTTAGTGCTTGTTCGCAGAGGTGAACCACGTCCAGTACCACGCGCAGAAATCAAAGATTACGTGCCCGATTACTGAAGCAATTTTCGCATCGGTACCTATCGAACACTTCTGTTGTGTACGGGAGACGAACAACAAAACTAAACGTGAAAAAGTAGTCAAAGTGAACTCGAGGTACTGGACGTCATAAATAAGGTCCGAAATTTACTAACAGGGGCGGGAAAACACTTTCGAACTTCCAATATTGAATGCGGCTTTCCCCCCCAATGAACGTTATTCGCATTAAGAAAATCCGAGCTGTCGGATTTCACTGCAAATAAAAACTTTGTGGTGTTGTGCGTGGTGCCCCTATAGAATTGCTCGTGGGCTTCTCTCTGGAGTAAAAATCCCAAGCCCACGGCTTTTAAGTACTAAAATCCGCAGGGGAAACGAACGCGTTGATGCAGCAATGCAAGCTGTGTTCTGCCAAACGGTTTATTCATTAAGCGCGGTGCGCCGAAAACGGAACGATGGCCTATATCTGCGGCTGAGGTTATAAGGCTTTCGATAAAATTATGAAAAAAAAGGCTGTTGGTGCCCTAAAAATTATGCGCTCTCAATTATACCTAGGCAAAGAGGCTGAGCTCTCATTGTGACGTTTTGTGCACTGAAAAATGAGGAATCTAAACGCGAAAATATTCGACAAAATCGGAAACTGGAACTGAACGCCTTTCAAATTCGCAACAGCCGCATAAAAAAGAATATTTTGTTATTTTATGAAAAAAAGGTTACAATATTATGCATCTAGCAAGGAACAAAATGAAGGCTTTTTTTATGTTGGAGTTTGAGGTTTATTTAATTCTTATTGCATGCAACATGAGAAAAAACTCTACAAAAGGCTGGCCTGAAGTTGGCCTAGACTGCCAGGGGGACCTCTCGTAAGGAAAGAGATAAGAATAATTTCATTGGCTAGGCCGCATAGTAAAAATATAGTGAAAGCGCGGAAAGTGACAGAGATTTAGACACAAAATGCACAGCAAATATATAAATTCTAGTGTGAAAGTACAGCAGCTCATTACAGTGACCAAGATAACAGTGCGAAAAGGAAATAAGTCAAAAGGTAAAAAAAATGAACAAAGGGCATGAGGGAAGATACCTAGTGATTATGTCAATGCAAAAGTAATGAAGAAGCGCACTACAAAAAACTACTGCAGCAAGTGAATAAAAACAAAGAAGTGCGGAAAATTTCACGATTAGCCCTTTCGGCCTTGTAAATATCACAGCAAATATATTCCGCTCTCGCCTAAGTAACAGAAAAAAATACTGCTAAATATTAATAAATTAGTTCCTTAGGGGTCCCTGTTGCTATAAGCATTGTGTTCGCGCATTTACATTGAGCGGTGCGGTCAAGGAACAAGAAGCAGCTGCATGGTAGGCATGCAGTAAAACCGAGGCGTAGCATATTTGTAGGCTTATATGTCACTAACCATTCGTTCTTTTGCGCTCAACTTTTTGAATGTTGTGTGAAACGCCTATCCAAGCACACATCCCTCTCGTAAATATTATCGAATGCGTAAACGTTGTTCTTGAACACATTTTTGACATGTGCGATTTTGACATCATCAAGGCTCGAAGGTTGTCAGCGGTGGCCATTCAGTGATGATAGGTGATCTTTGTAGAAGGGAATCTGCTAGTACTTTTGTCGGCACACTTAGGCTGACGAGCTTGTTGGACTGCCGATATGAATGTTCATCGCAGCAAATGGACGAATCTTCCAATTAGCTTTCTGACGAACCTGAAAATGAAAATTTTCGTTATCATCCAAGATGAATGTTCGGATCGAGCCTGCAAAAGACTGACAGAAGTGGGAGGATTTCGTGTCACTGTGGTACGGCCGGGAAGGTTTATTCCAAATCGGCGCAGGAGCATTTAGCTGGTTTCGGTATGGAGAGTCTATGGTATTGACTTATGTGGTGCGTTTCTACCAGCTCTCCCAGTGTGTAGTGCACCCCTAGTTGAAGGATTTACTCAGTGGGCGTTGATTTAGGGAGAAGGAAAGTAGTTTTGTAGGCTGTGCGCATGAGTCTATTGAGTTTCTAGATCTCCGTGTGCGTGAGGTAGAGGTGAGGGATGGAGTAGGTGTTCTTGCATAGGCAAAAGGCTTGAATGAGGTCCTAATTAGTGACGCTGTATTGAGAATAGCAGTACGAATGAGTTTTACGGTCTCCGCATTAGAGCCGTTGTCAGAAATATTGAGTCCTCAAATTTTGATCCTATTGACCCTGCGAATAGGTGTGCCGTCTAGTGTGACTGGAATGTTAGGTGGGCTCCGTTCTTTTAGGCTCATGACGAGGAGTTGATATTTAGCCAGCGAGCAGCTTACACTAATGACGCTGTCATGCGCAGCAACCGTGTCAGCAGCCAGCTGAAGCTTGGATTCAATTTCGCCATGGTTGCCGGTATTTATTTATTTATTTACAAATACTGCTAATCCCAATTGGGATTGTGGCAGGAAGGCTTAGTAAGGTTAATAGAACGCGGCCAAGCATAATCGGAACATTCAACTGGTCAGCATGTTAAGAAAAACAACAAACGGTAAAACGAAAATACAACCGAGCTGTGACGAAAAGAATCAAATAACACATAAAATAAGTATTACACAAAGAATAACAAAATGTTGAAATATTGCTAGTTGTTATAATACGCAGACAATAAGTAAGCAGTAAATATTATAAGCGTACACTGCAAAGGCATTAATAGTATAGGCGTTTAGTTTATGTAACGCTGCATAGTTTGACAAAAAAAAAAGCTTATACATAAAAAAAAAAATAACCATGGGTATAATAATAACAGAACGCAAGCAACTAGGGATGAATAACTAATAACATGACATACTCTCAACTGCAGTATTAAATTTTGTCAATGAAGAACAGTTAGTAATGGATGGATCAAGGCTGTTCCATTCTCGAATTGCTAGTGGGAAAAAGGAATTTTTAAAGCAGTTAGTATGGAAATGATACTCACTTAATGTATGCAAATGTTTATGAAGCGTTGATCTTGCTTCGGAAAGGGAAATATATTTAGTAGTGTTGAGTTTTAGATGTCGATTTATTAGTTGAAACATGAGTTTTAGTCGTGCGACTTTTGCACGGGTCTGCAATGATTTTATTCCTTCAGTTTTCATTAATTCAGTAGGCGAATCGGTTGTTTTGTATTTGTTAAATATAAATCTGACTGCTTTTCTTTGAACGGCTTCAAGTTTGGTTATATCTTGATTAGTATAAGGAAACCAAACGACGTTAGCATATTCCAGAACAGATCTAACCAAAACATTGTAGGCTAAAAGCTTAGTTTGAAAAGGGGCTAATGTGAGGCGTCGTCTAAGAAAAAAGAGTCGTTTCAAAGCTGTTGAGGTGATTTTGTCCACGTGAGCGTTCCACCTGAGGTCATGGGTTATTAGTACGCCAAGATACTTATGATTAGTCACTACAGTAAGTGGTGTGCCATTTATATATACCGAAAGTCGGATTTATATTTCTTTCTAGAAACTGTCATAACAGCAGATTTAGTAGCGTTGAGTGTCATCTGCCTGTCAGCGCACCATTTTGCTATAGAATGTAATGCGTTGTTAAGAGCTTCATGATCCTCTATTGTATTAATTTCGCGATAAATTACACAGTCATCGGCGAACAGTCGTATATTAACGTTTAGATTAGTCGTCAGATCATTTATAAAAATCAAGAAAAGAACAGGTGCCAAGACACAACCCTGAGGTACACCAGACACAACATTTACTACGTGGGAGGCTTGATGATTAATTTCTACAAATTGTGTTCTGCCTGATAAGTAGTTGCTAATCCAATTAACTATAGAGCCATGACCTAGAGTTGATTCTAGTTTATTAATTAGTTTAATGTGTGTAACCCGATCAAATGCCTTTGAAAAATCTAGTAGTATTAGATCGGTTTGCTTTTGTCTGTCGATGCTGTGGGATAAGTTGTGGACTAATTCTAATAACTGTGTTACTGTCGGAAGGCCTTGACGGAAGCCATGCTGAAATGGGGAGAGTATGGTTTCATTTTCAAGGAAGACGGTTATGTGTTTTAGTATGATGTGTTCGAGTACATTAGACACTGAACAATTGATCCAGATGGTGATGTCATCCGCGTACAAGAAGAGGTAAACTGAAGGAATAGTGGCAAGTTCCTGCGCTAACGGAATAAGAGTACTGTCGAAAGCTGGGAGCAAAGAAACTGCTCCCTGGGGTGTTCCCCTGCTTCCTAGCGTGATAGGGTAGGTCATGACTGTGCCTAATTGTAGGCAGACGGATCTGTTGCTAAGGGATCAGCGACGTAGTCGTGCGTGCGAGAGACCACGTTTTGGTCACTCAGTGATTGTTAAATGGACGAGTGGGCAACGTTATGAAAAGCCTTCATCAGGTCTAATGCAAGGATAGCTGTGGTGATATGAGGGAAAACAGGATTGAGCACATCCTCCTTAAGTTCTAACATGACGTGTTGAGTTGACAGTCCCGCTCGAAGCCAAGCATGGCGGCGGGGAAGAGTTGGTTGTTCTCCATGTAGCAGTTTAGTCGATTTAGGATCACGTGCTCTATTCGTTTACCAGTGCATGAGATGAGAGAGATAGGTCTCATACTCTTAAGATCTAAAGGCTTGTTAGGCTTGAGGTTGAAAGTTACCTTAGCATATTTTCATTCCGGGGGCGGAGCGCCCTGCTCCCATTGTTGATTCATGTCCATAGTGAGAGCGGCTAATGATTTGGCGTCTAAATTTCGGAGCTTTGTTGGTTATTCCGTCGTGACCTGGGGCGGATATGGTGTGAAGCCGCCCCAGGGCAGCCTATAACTCCGGAGTGTCCATGTCTGAGTTGGGAGTACCTTTTTAGGTTTGTAATTGTCCCTGTTTTATGTCGGGGAATTATGCGGCTTTAAGAGCTACTTCAAGGTCTTTCCCCTGTTTCTGTTCCTCGTGCATGAGTTTGGTGATTTGTTTATGATTTTCCGACCGAGAAGAAAACGGGTTTAACATATGCTGGAGGAGGGATCACGAGTTCTTCCGGTTCAGAGTGCCGTCTAGTCGGTTGCATGACTGATTTCATTGCTGTGTCGAAAGCTTAGCCGTGTGGTCGGTGATGAGGTGGAGCGTTTGCGCTATTTTCTGTTTTAATTTGTGATTATGCTTTTGTTTCAGCCACCGTTTATTCAAATACTTATAGGCCTCCCAAAGGTGGAGTAGCCTGCTGTCTACTGGGATGCCAATATGTTCTACCGGGGCCAATTTTTCGCTGAGAGCCACGTCCCGTTGGAGCTTAGAAGCCCAGTATGCAGTCCTGAATTTCTGGTGCCGGGTGTTGGTCTCGAAATTTGTAAGGTGGAACTGTTTATTATTGTACCGAGGTTTATTCCGGTGTGATTCCAGTAAGCTTGACGTACGTTCTTACTGAAAGCAAGGTCTGGGCTTCTATTTCTGCTCACACTGCTGCTAGTGCGTGTGGGCAGCGTGCAGTCAGTGACCAGGGTGCGCCTGTTTTGCTGAATGTAATGAGAGAGACTGGCGTCCTGCGAGTGTTCTTATTATATCCCCAGGCTGCGTGTGTTGCATTACAATCACCCGTTACCACTCTAGGAGCGCAGCCTGCTGGTTGGATGGCGCTATCAATTGCCTCAAATACAGCATTGAGGTTATCTCTAGGATGAGAATAGGTATTTCAGATAAAACATTTTACTTGTCCTGTACGACGCGGGGGAGCTCAAGAAAAGTGCAGTCGGAGTAGAGGTCAGAGAGGTCATGAGCTATATACACGACATTTCTGTGGATATATGTGGTAACCCACAGTGAAGTAGAATGGGAGTGTATAGCCTGACAGCCGAGAAGCTTGCATGCTTTTAAAGGCTCCTGTACGCAGATGACATCACATGCGGCTGTAGACTGCTGTAGGTAAAGTGAGAGACAGTCTCTCTTCCTTTGCAACTCGCGGCAGTTCCATTGCCGCAGCGCGAATAGAGGGAGGATGAGGCAAGGGAGCAGGAGGGGGTTATGTTTGGGAAGGCGCTTGAGAGCGGGCGGATTGTGGAAGGGTGTCCAAGGGAGAGAGCCGAGCGAGTTGCCTGCCGAGAATATTCTCAATCTTGGTAAAAGCGTTCGCCGATTTGAGTAAAGCCTAAGTCAACCTTTTGTCTGTGCCCCCTGTGCGCTTTTTTGAATTTGTTCAAATGCGCATTTGGGGTCCTTGTGTACTGATTCGGGCTTTTGCGTCGTTTTCTTTTTCGCGGGGTGGGAGGAGGATTGTATGGGATCACTCTCTGATTGGTCTGCAATGTCAGATTCTTAGGTGGAGGGCCGATAGATGGGGAGAGATGAGACTCCGAGGATGAAGGGGGGATAGATAGGGACAGAGAGGATTTAGGGGTAGATGCTGTAAGTGTATTTAAACGTTCGAGCACCAGAGCCAACTGTTGCTTTAATTCTTGATTCTCTCTAGTTAGACGTTCGATAGTTTCTTAAGTTTTAGAATTTTTTCTAGATCCAGAGCGCGTTCTAGTGGAGCGGGAGGCTCGCTCTGCCCAGCTCACTTTCTGCGGCTAGGTCCTGGGGTCCCGAATCTGGGATGCCATTAGTCCAGGACATTTTCTTCTGCTTCCGCGGCGGCCGTCTTCGATTCTCAGGAAGGACTCCTTCTGGAGCTTGAACTCCTGCTGCTTCTGTCTCTGTCGTGGACGGGAGGGACGACTATTACGACACTGATAGCGTTTTTTGCAGGCTCTGTCGCCAGTCAGGACATTGCACAGGTAGAAAAAGTTCAAAGGCGTGCTGTGCGCTTCATTTACAATAAATATAAAACCTCCGAATCTCCATCTCTCTTTATGCAATCAAACCAGATAAAACCTCTCAGCATCCGAAGAAAGATAGCAATAATGGAATTTTTCTACTGCTTAATTCAGGGAAAGTTTGGCATCTCGGCAAGTCCTTATGTTACTCCATCATCAGCTCGAAAAACGCGACACACACACAACTACAGCTTAACTCCTCACTTCGAAAAAACAAACTCCCATAAATTTTCATTTTTTCCGAAAACAATCAGTGATTGGAACTCACTACCTGAAGAGGTTTTTACGTGTGGTAACTTCAAAGAGGCCATTACCAATCTGTTTTAACCACTGAAAATGCCCTTCTGAATTTTGTGACTATTTTAGATTGACGAAGATGTATTTCGGAGTGCTTTTATATCTGCATGCATGAATTTTAAACATATGTATGTACGTAAGATGCTCTATAACCATTTCTTGTTACTTTTGCCCTTCCTGCTTGGACCAAAAAGGTCTGCAGTATCATGTAAATAAATAAAATAAAATGTGGGTGTCCCCACAGATCACGCACGTCGGTATACAGGGGTGGTCCTCCGGTTGCTTCTGCCCAGAGCCTGGGCAGGTGAGGCAATGCGGTAGGGGCATACATCGCGTCTGTGGCCGAATTGTCTGCAGTTTAGGCAAGCCTCCACTTTCGCGTAGAAGGGGAAGACTGCGTAGAGTACGTCAAACATTCTCAGGCGGGAGCTCCTCGGCTATGAAATGGATGAGCACTGACAGCGACGTCCGCCTCATTTCCCTGGCCTGGATAATTGGCAGGATAGGATTCGCCTAATTCACTGAGCAAGTCCTTCGGCAACTCACCACTCCAGGCGCGCTAGATGATTCCTGGCCGTGCCCTATCCGGTGGAGCTATGTACGCGTGGAATGCCGGTTTGCTGCCTCGTAGCGTCAGGTGCCTGATTTTGGCGTAGTTGGTCGTTATGCGCCTTCCCTCTGCTCTCCAAGCTCCTGCTCCATTGGTTTCGTAGCTTAAAACGCGACCAAAGTGTTCACTGCTGGTTACAACGGACAGCGGCGACGGCGACGGCGACGCCGCGATATGCAGGAACGGGCACCAAAGAGCTGCGATCGAAAAACGAAGGCGGCTTGAAACATACATCTGCATGAAGCAGTGCAATAATCACTGCCAGCCCATGCGGAAGAACAGCGCAGGATCAAGCTTGCATTATAAGATGACCTTTTTCATGGCTCCTAGACATTCAAGTATGCGAGTTTTGGATGGTGAGGAATTTTGACAAGGCTGTGTTTCTTGGGCATTGATTCAGGACAACCAGAGGTCGAACGCTCTGTTATAGTCAATGACCTTATGAAGGTTACGGCGTTCTGGAGGAAGGCAAAGATATTCTGATCTGGCTATCACTAACAAACTGGATGATCTCCGCACTCTTCATTCTCTTTTGGAAACCGCAGAAATGTTCAAAGTGCCACCTGTATGTCATACACAGGAAAAAGCGGAGGCCTCTTTTTGGCTAAAGTGTCCAGTTGGCAATGAGATTACCAGCGATGATCTTCAGCAGCAAGAAAAGATTGAAGCTAATAGATTTTTAACACAGCAGTTGCGCTTGCTTGTTAAGGAAAAAAATGCTTTGAGATATTTCACAGATTCGGTGATATTTTCGAGCATTCCTTATAATATTTTCCCACATGCATACAGGTTCGCGCGCAATACTTGCAGAATAACTTTCCAGCACCCGTCTACAGTGATATTAATTTGTGGCGTATGGTGCTAGTCCTGAACACGAAAAGAGAAATGAGTTACATCAAAAGAAGAACAAATCATTGAAAACTGAATGAAAGGGCCGTCTTTATGACGGTGGACACAATACATTTGATGGAGTACTTTGATTATAAAGATTCCTCATTGACGAACACAGCAGCAAACTATCCTGATGGAGCATAAACCACTCGTTTTCATGGCGCACAGTTTGCTATCAGGGCACAGAGATATGGTGCTGATCTTCACTGTTTTTAAAAGTGAAGAAGGGGATATACACAGTCAGAGAAATGAAGGCTGGCAGTTGAGAAGAGAAGGCTGGAAGTTATTGCCATCATAAGACAAAAATGTAATAAACAGAGACTTGAAATCCTTGATTTCGCCGAATAACAAATTGGATATTGTAGACCCCCATCCCGCTGACAAATAAAGGACCCTATTTTATGTCATGGACCCTGTTCATTCATTGTAATGTGTAAGGAACAGTTCGCCCAATAAGATAAATTATGAAAAATGGATTTTTATGTACAGTTTTCAAGTGCATCGTCTTCAGTTCGAATGACTAGGGCTTCTTTTAAGGCACTGAGCGACATACATAAGGTTAAAAGGGAAGATCTGTCAGAGTTTGGCTATGCCCTCATCACAAACAAAGCTCTTCATAGCTGTTGAGATCTCTTCAGAAACACAGAACGTAAAACTTGCGCTATACGTTTTCAGACCGTTCTTTATTAAAGCCCTCAGGTCACCTGAAACCGAACTCGGTCTCTGCTATGCTGAAGAAACGACAAACTCCATCGTTGTGACACTCGGAAGGCGGCTGATTGTGAACGTAAAAAATTCCGAAAAGGCCATCGGCGCAGAGATCCCTATCATGAACCGATGAAGGGCTTGAGCGGCCTGCAGGTCAAGTCTCTGTGTTGCTTTGTCAGCTGGTTACACATTTGGAAAGTGGTCAAACTGGATACCACTGCGCTCACCTCAGACACGCATGCTGCACTGAGGCTCACAACATACTCCGTGATTGAAATCTGCCGCTATTGCTCCGCCGAGCTCCATTTGGAATATGTCCTGCTTGGCAAATTCAAAACTGACAGTTTCGAAGAAAGGCTAGGAGGTACCGTCGGCTTTTTGGGACGAACTGCGATGTCTCCTACAACAAATATATGAGACGGAAGCAAAGCTAAGTCTGCAGGATTCAAATATCTTCGCTGGCATGAAAGACATGGGCAAACCTAGCAGCAAGACATTAGATGCCAGCCGCCGCATCAAGACTGTAACACAAAAATCAGACCAGAAAGTATTAAAAGCAGCGATATTTGCGCATGCGGCTTTGAGGAAGACTCCTTGCTCAGCTTGTGCAGAAAATCTAAGCCCGGGGAAGAGAAATGGAGCTTGTGCACAATATTATCACCGATAACATATCCAAGGGTGCCTTGAAATTTTCTAGGCCTGTGGTGATATATGCCATGCTGAAATGCAACTTACTTGTGCTCGAAAAATTGACTGCAAAAGGAAGTGACGTGCAATTTCACGTTTCCAGCAATCAAAGAAACTTACTGATAACTTTGGTAGAAAGACGTGATAGGTGACGAAGAACTAGTTGTTTGTTCCAGTGGACACCATCATGATGTTATATGTGAAAATATACTGTGGCCAGAAGATAACACCTTTATTAAGAATTATTTTTAAAATAAAGGCACGCTTTTGACACAGAAATGTCGAAACGAAACCAAAGAAAACTGAAAACGCTTTTCCAATGCAGGCAAAGGACTGGTTGGTTGGCGTCTGCAATATCAACTCAGGCTACGAGAGAAGCCGCAGTGATTGACTCCAGAAATTTCCACGGCTTGGTGTTCTGTAACGTGCACCCGGGCTTGAATGCTGTTGTGCCTATTCTCTGACTAGCTTTGAAGCGTTGCTCTTCATGTTTGTATTTGTGTATTTTCAGTCACTGGCTTCAATGCCAGATAATTGCTTATGAGGAAGTGTTGCTTTCCGATTGTTTTGTGTTGATTGTTTGGCTGGAGGGGGGGGGGGGGTGAAAATGTGTGTGTGCTTAATAAATCGCCACTTTAAAGTCTGCGCTCGATCGTGTTGTCGTGCTTGTCCACTCTTTGTTTTTTTTTTTCGCGCTCTTTACAAAGGTTTTTTTTAGGCGTTCCATTAGCGCATGAGTTTCTATATGACACGCAGTCGTTTTCCCGTGGCTCGTTTAGCTGCGTTTCAAAATGGCTTAGGTGAGCGCGGCACTAGGCGAAGTTCCTCTGTCCGTCAGGAGTGTTCCGGGGGAACCATGACGAAGCCTACTCTGAGGCAGAGTTTTGCCTTCCGCGTGGCGTGTTAAGTATGCAGTTTCTATCACCCACTTCTTACCAGGTGTTGGAGTGAGGAAAGCGCCAAACCTGTCCGTGCTGATCTGCTGGAACGGCCTTGTTGGCGTTTTAATTACCTTCAGATAACATGCAGGTCTCTTGGGTGGCGTTTCTCGGAGTAAACCGTCACAACAAAGATAGGGCTAGTGATATTCGTCCTGAATTTGGTGGAGAATGAGAGTAAAGCTGATGTGACCAGCATTCGGACCGTCGTGTAAAGCCTGCGGAATTACTTCTCGAAAGCTGTTAGGAACGACGACAACGTAAGGGGCTTTGTTGTGCGCGAAGGTCTTATTAACGACGATTCCATACTGCAGACAAAAGTAAGAGAACCCACGCTTGCCCGTTACACTAGGGAAAGAATGCCTGCCTTCGAGGCACTCGAGGAGATGGGGAAAGTTTGTGTCCGAGCGTTGCTGCTGCACGAACGTGCTGCTGCTAATAGGTAAAAAAATTGGCTCGGGTTTAGCTTTAGTTAAACCTGTTAGGTTGCGTAAGCAATACGGGGCTTCGGCAAGCCGACGTAGCTTCTCTTTCTTTTTGCCAGACGGCGTAGCAACTGCTTCGGCAATCCGAGCGCGCGCGTTCTATCCCCTGTTTCCCTCCCGCTTTCTCTCATTCCGACAAATCTGGCGAGAGCGCGACTACGCGCGCGGCGACGCCGAGTGCGCGCGTTTTATCCCCTGTTTCCCTCCCCCTTTCTCTCTCCTCTCTCCACATTCCGACACATCTGCGAGAGCGCGAGTAAGCGCGCGGTGAGGACGCTATAGTGCCTAGAATATCCTATATTTCTAGGCGCTATAACGACGCCACCGCGGCGACGGTCCTGCTGCCTGGCGACGTGCGGCTGCAGCTGTTGCAGCGAACGTCAAACGTGGCTACCACCGACCGTGAGCTACGCGACGAGCTGAAACCTGGCATAATATCGCTTTCGCAATAATAAAGGCGTCGTCATTCTCGTTTTTAGGAGGTGCGTCGACTGGGGCTCGAGACAGCCAGTCGTCGACCGAGTGCTTGCGTCCAGACTTCTTGACCTCGCTTGCGTTAAAGCCTTGAAGCCCTTAGCTCCATCGAATGAGGCGGCCAGAAAGGTCTGTGAAATTGGAAAGCCAGCACAACGCTAGCCGACCACTCAAAACATCACAAGCCTGCTATACAAACACAGCCCTAATTTCTACATGGACCAAGCTATTCGCGAATTAACCAATCGATGCGGCACCTGGAGGTGCAGACAGGAAACGAAGTGTTGAGGTTTAATCAACAGACGTTCCTCGCCAACTAATGAAAACCTAATGGCATAGCGCTGATGCAGCAGCGAAAAACGCAAGATGCTTGCAGGAAGCCAATCGTGCACAGTTCCGTAGTGCGTGGCAGCAGTGACAAATCATTTCATAAATTTCACTCGTGCTGCAACGATCGCCACCGGAAGATCTGATGCACTGTGAATCTTCGCGGATGGGGATGAAAGAGGTGCCGACGATACGGTTTTCGCCCGCTCTTCCTTTAAGGCACCGAACTCCTGTGCAGCTCTTGTGTTCTCGTACTCGCTTTTTCCCTCGCTAAGTCGGCACTCATAGAAAACTGCAATAGCTGTGATAAGAGCGCATTTAAAGCTATTTCTACTAAGTTAGGGCCAGTAAATACCAAATGCGCGCAGGAGGGGAATCTATCACACGGATTTTTTTTTTGTTTTCGCGGCATCTATTCCTGACGGGCCAGTGGCACCGCGCCAAATCTTAGACCGCGCGCGTTACTGCGACAAGGGCCAGTTGCGCGATCGCTCGCCTATGGGCTGCTCGCCGGACTGCAAGTTTACACATTTCATATCAATACAAATGAATCCTTTATTTTTTTCATATATATGCGCAGGTAGATAAAAGCGCTGTGGAAAAAAGCTACCATTTGGCAGCTTTACTGGTCAGCTAACCCAGACGATTTATAGCAGTGGGCCGTCACGATGGAAGAGGTGAGCAGGTGATCAGCGGGTGAAGCCAAGTCCATGAAGAATGAACAACCACCGGACTCCGGAAACCAATGCCGAGGCCAGTGGACGCACCCAAGGGAAGCGCTGGGGTGCTGTGTTCTCATGTGTGGTCGTGTGGTCACCTCCGGTCGGTGGCACGTTCTGGGATCAGTGGCGTCGTAGGTCGTCGTGTGTTCTGTGTTTTCATGTGGAGGCGATCAGTGGGGACTGACATCAGTGGCGGCGGTCTTGGATTCTCGGATTAGTGTGGCCGTAGTAACGTCGTCGTGTCTGTTGGTCCGCCACAATATGAATGAGGATTACTCGAGATAGTATGCATTGCAGGCATGACATAAAAACTGATGCGATGACAAAGAAAGAAAAGTAAAAAAATTACAGCAGGTCAACAGAAGCGAAATTACGCACCTACATATTACACATTGTGGGGTTACTGGCACGGTTCGTACCCTGAACTCAGGGCCAACGCCACTCCGCTAGCTCGACCACACCTGTGGCCGCGAAGAACACACCTCCGAGGAATAAGCCCGCAGGCAAAACCTTTTATTGGGATCTCCCAATGCCTTCCCTCGGTCGCGCGCAAGCAGCACGGCAGGCAACAGGCACAGGACACAGGCACAGGAGACAGGCACAGGAGACAGGCACAGAACAGTTCGGGTCACCTGGGCTGCCGCTGGTGTCGCGTCCGCTCTCTCTCACGTCTCGGTGTCAACTCTCCATCAGACTGTCCCGTGCGCGCGGCCCGTGCGGCCGCCGAAACCGAGAGCGGTGGGTAAGGAGGGCTGCCCACGTGACGACGCGTAGTCGCGGCCGCCTCCCCTCCGCTCCCTCCGCTGCTGCGCCCAGTGGGGGTGGGCCGCCAGAGGAAGAGCCGCGGTAGGCCACGAGAGAGAGAAGGATGCATCCGGCGGGCGAGGGGCAACATGGATCCCCACAACATATCACGCCCATGAAGCATGAAACCCCGTATTTGTTTCGCGTGGACCGCGAGGAGCAAGAACTGGACAGCACGGCAACTGTAACAGAAGTTATTAAATTTAGACTAAGTTCCGCGAAGGGCACTTCCCGTGACACTCCACATACACAGTGACGGGGAAGCAGAGACGCGCGCTGGAAGTTATGCGTTCCCCACTTGCAAGGAAGTGCCATGTTTATTTTTTTTTTATTACAGATACCTCAAGGGCCCTCGGGTAGGGCTTTACATGAGGGGTTTGAAAAAAGTTATAGAGGAGGGTTTTCTACATTTGATGTGCGTGCAGGGACATCAACTACAGTGCTGATAATTTTGTCTGTGATCAAACAAGTGACGGAAGCGGTGAGCTGAGCACCAACTAGGTCTGTTTTCTTTCCTTTATCGTAGAAAAACAGTAAAATCGGTGGTGACATCACCCGCCTGTAATGCGCTGATTTGGTCAAAGGCCTACATGCTGTTCATGCCGCATATACTATGGAAGTAGGTTTGGTTTGGTTTGTTGGGGTTTAACGTCCCAAAGCGACTGAGGCTATGAGAGACGCCGTAGTGAAGGGCTCCGGAAATTTCGACCACCTGGGGTGCTTTAACGTGAACTGACATCGCACAGCACACGGACCTCTAGAATTTCGCCTTCATCGAAATTCAGCCGCCGCAGCCGGCACCGAACCCGCGTCTTTCGGTTCAGCAGCCGAGCACCGTAACCACTGAGCCACCGCGGCGGGGCGCTATGGAAGCAAACGTTAGTAATGTACTTTAATAGTACATTACTCGGTTTGGCAGCGGCAGTGGCAGTGGTGAGCGAAAGACACGTCTTACAAGTTTTGCGCACTTTTTGCAGGTCCGTTCCTGCTTTGATGAGGCTGTCGCCTCGCTTCGGCCCTGGCCCTACCAGAGCTGAACAAGTTGGTTTAAATCGTCGTCTTTTCTTCGACATCCAGGACACATCGGCCACCGTCAACGTCTTCCAGCAACCGTGTGCTATTCCCTCCGTCAGCAGTAACCGGCCACACCCCCCGCTCTCGACAGGTTGGCAGTGGCAGTGGTGAGCGACAGACACGTCTTACAAGTTTTGCGCACTTTTTGCAGGTCCGTTCCTGTTTTGATGAGGCTGTCGCCTCGCTTCGGCCCTGGCCCTACCGGAGCTGAACAAGTTGGTTTAAATCGTCGTCTTTTCTTCGACATCCAGGACACATCGGCCACCGTCAACGTCTTCCAGCAACCGTGTGCTAACCGGCCACACCCCCCGCTCTCGGGGGAACGCCGGTGGCAGGCAGCGCGAGCGGTCGCACGCCACGTCGGCTCTACCAATGATCGCTGTTATTTGCGGTCCTCAACTCTTTCCCGTAGAAAGCTTGGCACCATCGTCTCCAGCAACCTAAGCGGCATCCGTGGACACCACATTTGCCAAGGTGCGCTGAATTTTGTTCCATTTTCAGTGCTTTGAAGCCCTCGCCCCATCTCTGCGGCGCTAAGCCTGACGGTGGCAAGGCCTGCGCGGGCTGCGTTCGGGGTTTCCTCTGGGATTCCTCGGCAATGGCGGTCCAAGGCCAAGTCACCGGATACGATCCCACCTCCATAGGGATCGTTAACATGGAAACCGTTCAACATGAAGAGCCTCTTCCCAGCGAGGAGGAATACCTCCAAGATATGGTCCGCGTATGGCGCGGACGCTGGAAGACTAAGGCCTCCAGGGACGCCAACACGAACGCCGGCCAGCAACGGGTGGCGGGACACTCTGCACATGTGCAGGGCGGGAACGCGCAACATGCAGCTGTGCAACAAGCAAAACAGCTCCGGTGGCGGCCGCAACACACGCCCCGCATCGGGAAAGACGAAATCATTGTGGTGCTTAAGCCACGAGAAACCATCGACCTGAAGGCCACCTTAGGTCCTGGACAAGCCGGCGCTGCCGTTCGCAGCATCCTCGGGGATGCCGCAAGTGTGGGGCTTGCAGTGTGGCCCGTGTGGGAGCAAAATGTGCTCGTGTGCACACTGCAATCAGTGGAAGCGGCGGAGAAGCTGCTCCGGTACGTCATGCTGCCGGTCGGAGGCCGCAAGCTGCTATTCCGGGGCCACCCTAAGCTCTCCGGCGAATTCTGCAAGGGCGTCATCACCGTATCCCCGGACGAGACATCTGAGACTGTCAAGAAAAAACTCAGTGAGGACCCCAACGTAGTATCCGTGCGCAAACTGGGCAAAACGCCGGTTGCTGTGGTCACCTTTGTGGGGACAAGGGTGCCGCGGACCGTGCTTTATAGTTGCGAGCGTCTCCCCGTCCGCTTCTATAAGAAAACGATCCCTGCCTGCCCTCGCTGTGACACGGTGGGGCATCGGGCCGACCCCTGCCCGCGGCCGCAGCCTGGACGCTGTGAACGCTGCGGGGCTCAGGTTGCTGCTGCTCCTGACGGTGGCCCAGCTGAACATCAATGCTCCCCGTGCTGCCTCATATGCGGAGGCAGCCATCCCACCGGAGCGCCTGGCTGCGCGGGCAAGTACCGCAAGGTCATCAAGCCGGGACCCCCACCCACCCCAAAGCAGAAGCAGACGCCGGGACCCAAAAAGGCCCAGACGCCCACGGCCGCACCCAAGCAGGCTCCGGGGCCCAAGCCCGAAGGCAAGAAGGCCCAGTCCGGGCTGCCAAAATTTGTGAAGTCCGGGAACCCGACGAGGCCACCGGTCCTGAAAGCCGAGGATTTCCCACCTCTGGTACCGCGCCAAAATCAGGTGAGCAGTTGGAGTGGGTTAGTCTCTGGGCCCACCCCCCCCCCTCCCTCCCCTACCGAATCCGCCTTACAGCGGCAGGTAGAGGAGCTCAGGCGCCAAAATCAAATTCTCGCCCGTAATATTCAAGAATTAGAAGCTAAGCAGGCCGGGCAGTCCGAGCCAATGCAGAACGCTGAGCCCGAGGATAGTGATGACGGATCCTCAGTATCATCTTGCCTAACTAGCGTCTCGCGGCAAACCGCGGACACGGTGGTCGATTCGCCCCCGCGGACGCTGGCCGCTTCGAGGTCCTGGAGCGTAAAGCCGAGCAGTTGGAGGAGCGGGTGGCAGCGCTCCCGAACCAAATTATGATTGCGGTCCGCGAGTCCTTTCAGGACATGTTCAGGTCCGCATTTGCTGCAATTCTTCCCGACATTGCGGCCCAGGTGACTGACTCTGTCCTTAAGGCGGTGCAGCCCTGGGTCAGCTCCCAAATAAAGAATACTCTCTCCTGCGACTGCCCGCAGCTAAAACGTAAAATAGCTCCTCGACAGGCAGCGGAAGAAAGCGGTTCCGGCCCGATAGCCGCGGCGTTGATGCAACCCCTACCTGGGGCTGCGCCGGCCCCCGAACCGAGTGGCTACCCAGCATCGTAAAATAAAAACATCAATATGGCTGGCAAACCTTCTCAGAAAGCTAAAAAGTTACACCAATTCGAAATCATTCAATGGGACTGCAGGGGTTTCAGAGCCTGCAAAAAACGGTCACATCTCCAGCTCTACCTGCAGTCCCTTGGTGACATGCCGGCGCTTCTTGCTTTGCAAGAGCCCGGCAATGATGCTAAATTGTCTGGGTATAGCTCGTTTCAGGGGGGCCCCTCGACCTGTATCCTGGTGCATAAAGCATACACCGCGATTCAGGTCGATCTTGATCTGGAGACTGAGCTGTAATACACCATGGTGAGGGTTCTGCCTCTCAGGCGCCGCCACCCGTCAATACATGTGCTTAACGTGTATTGCCCCCCGCATAAGCCGCGTGTTACTTTCAGTGAAATTTTCTATCGTGCTCTCAAATCGGCTGACAATGAACCCCTGGTGATCACTGGGGATTTCAACGCACCCAGTCTACACTGGAGCTATCACATCGAGAAATCCAGGGGACGCAAGCTGGCGGAGCTCATCTCCACCCTTCGTCTTACGTTGCTCATGGATCCGTCTTGCCCCACACGTGTGGGCAACTCGGTCACCCGTGACACGTGTCCTGACTTATCTCTGGTTAGGAACACTACAAACGCCACATGGGAGAACCTGGGGGACACCCTGGGCAGCGACCACTGCCTTCTCCGCATCACGGTTTTGGCGAAGGCAGCCCGTAAAAAATGGGGCCAGGCGAAAATAACCAATTGGCACCAATTTCGAACTCAGGTCGTCCCGCCGGTACTATTCTCCGACGGCTATGCGGAGTGGGCAACACAGGTCACCAACATACAGAAACAACACACGCAAACACTTCACACCACCGACGAGATCCCCGCAGTGGACAAACACCTCCTGCATCTGTGGGAGGCGCGCCGGAGCTTAACAAAACGATGGAAGAAACACAAGACGAATCGCAAGCTTAGAGCTCGCATTGCACAACTTACGGAGCAGGCTGCGGCATATGCCGCCCAGCTCACTGACACCAATTGGATAGAACGCTGCAACTCGGCAGCGCGTCAGATGAGCTCGAAGGGGACTTGGCGTCTCTTGCGCAGCGCCGCAGCCTCATCGACCCTTCTCAAACGAAAGGGGAGACGCAAAAACAGCTCCGGCGGGCTCTGCACGGGTACCAAGGTACGACGGCGCAACTTGCGGACACTTTGTGCGACAGGTATCTCTGCCGCACAAATGACGTGGTTGGGCCCGAGTACACGTACTCCGGCAAGCCAAATCAGGATTTAGACGCCCCTTTTGAGTTGCATGACCTTAAGGCGGCCCTGGCTAAAATGCGCCGAGGTGGGGCACCGGGTCGGGATCGCATAACAGTGAAAATGTTGGCGAACCTCTCCGACTCTGCATACCTCCATTTGCTACAATACATAAATCAGATCTGGGATGGGTGTCCGCTCCCACTCGAATGGAAAACATCGCTTGTAACGTACATCCCCAAAGCAGGTAAAGCCGTGACTACGGACAACTTGAGACCAATCTCATTAACCTCGTGTGTGGGAAAGCTCATGGAGACGATGGTTCGGGATCGCCTCTGTCCATACATGGAGGGTAAGGGCCTCTTTGCAGACAGTATGTTCGGGTTCCGCCCGCACATGTCTGCACAAGGTGTCCTACTCCAACTACACAGGGACATAATACGACCCACAGCCATGCAACAAAACGACAAGGCCATTCTCGCCCTCGATCTTAAGGGGGCGTTTGACAATGTTAAACATGGCACCATACTTTCTAACTTGAACACCACTAACTGCGGGGCGAAGGTCTTCGCCTATGTCAGAGACTTCCTCTCTGCGCGTCAGGCACTCCTCCGGATCGAGGACGAGGAATACGGCCCGTACTCTATGGGTACACGAGGTACACCACAGGGGGCGGTGTTATCACCGCTCCTTTTCAACATCGCCATGATGCACCTGCCCGGCGGACTGGCTCAGGTGGATGGCATAAAACACGCACTCTACGCAGACGACATTACAATCTGGACCACCGAGGGGAGCCTTGGGGAGATGGAGGACCGCCTTCAGCAGGCCGCCTCCATAGTCGAAGCATATGCTGCCGACTGTGGTCTCCAATGTGCTCCCGCCAAATCAGAGCTTCTACACGTCAGGACAAACCACAAGAACAACACGTCTCTACACATATCTCTGTCGGGCGGTCCCATCAGAGAAGTCCATCTGGTTATGAATGCTTTTATCGAAATAGTCACGACAAAAGAGGCGGTGGTGTTTATATGCTGGTAAAAGATAACCTGCTCGTGTGATACCGAAGAGAAATTCTGTGCTGTCACTCCTGATTTTGAAGTGCTTACCTTACGACACCTTGACAATATGTTTTGCGTGGTCTACAAACCGCCATCTGGCACCTTTAGCCGTTTTTTGGCCTTCCTTGAAGAACTTTTAGAATATGTGACGGAGCAAAAAGCACAGATCTTCTTAGGTGGAGACATGAATGTGAACATGATTTTACCTACTCTTTACCAGAAAGACTTGAGCCTTACCCTTTCTACATATGGCCTATCTAATGTAATCACCAACCCAACGCGTATCACAGAACAAAGTTCTACGTTATTAGACGTATTTATTACCAACGTTAACACAGACACTACATTTGCTGGCACTATTTGTACAGGTATAAGTGATCATCAGGGAACCTTTTTATTCCTAGACAAGCAATTTCACATGAAGTGGAATGAACCAAAGCCCACATACCGTCAAGTTATTACATCGCGTCTTGAATCATTCCGCCACGATGTTGAAAAACAAACATGGGATGCAGTATATGAATGCCGTGAGAACAACACAGCGTATCTTATCTTTATGAGTGTACTTAAGAAAATATACCACCAGCATTTTCCAGTAACACAAGTAGAAAAGCCAAAGAGAGCGCGAAAACCTGAGAATGGTCAAGCATAAAAATGCGTTGTATGCCAAATTTGTAAGGACTAAAGATCTAAATATACTTGCAGAATTTAAGAGCTACAGGAATAAACTTACGTCTACGCTGAAGAAAGCTAAGGATTCATACCTAATAGATATGTTCGATGCTGAAACTACACTGCGGCCAGATGCAGCCTGGCGCAAGTTGAACTCCTTGGTGCGTCCCGGTAATCCTACGCTTACACTTGGCACCTTTAGGCATGAGGAAAAAGAGCTCTCCGCTGTTCCATTGGCAGATGCTTTCAATCACTTTTTTATTCAGCAAACGAAAGGTAATGTACTCGATGGGAGTACCATTAGAAACTACGCTCAGTACGTGCGAGGAAACGATAGGATAAATTCGCTGTTCTTGGCCCCGACTGAAACAGCTCAGGTTTTCTCTTCCATCAATAACTTGAAGAATAGTAAAACACTGGACGTAAATGGCTTTCAGATATTACCCGTAAAATATGTACTTGACATACTGTGCCCCATTATTACCTATATTTATAATTTGATTCTCTCTACTGGGGTGTTCCCTACAGAAATGCAAATTGCTCGAGTGATACCCATTTTTAAAGAAGGTGATAAGAACCTATTCACAAATCACCGACCGATTTCCATACTGCCTGTGTTTTCCAAAGACAGCGAGAAAATAATACATCACAGAGTGACTTCTTGTTTTGAAGAAAATCGCTTATTTCTAGATTTTCAACATGGGTTCAGGAAGAAAAGATCTACGGAGACAGCACTTCTAACTCAAAAAGAAATTATATTTAAGGCATTCAGTGAAAACAAGCTCACCATGGGTATTTACATCGATTTTACTAACGCCTTTGACCTCATAAATCACGATATTTTTCTTTTTAAGTTAGAAAGGTATGGTGTGCGGGGCCTAGCGCTAACCCTATAACAATCTTATCTCACAGAACCAAATATGTAGATATAAACACAGCATCCTCTCCTACCCTCTATATAACATGCGGAGTACCCCAAGGAAGCATTCTTGGGCCTTAGCTATTTTTAGTTTATATAAATGACATCGTCTACAGCGCTAGTAATGTTCAGGTTGTGTCATTTGCGGATGACACAACTCTTTTGTCGCAGGTATTTCCGAGGCCGAGGTTGAACGCAAAACAAGCGAAGCCCTTAATAAACTGCATTCATGGGCAGATGTAAACTCCTTGCGCATAAATCCGTCAGAAACACAAATTTTGTTGTACCTCCCTGAGGGAAAGAAAATATCTAGGCCTCTCAAAATGGCCTTAAACAGCCAACCAATAGAGCTTGTGACTTCTGTAAAAATACTGGGAGTTATCTTTTCTCACAACCTAACTTGGAATGCGCACATAGAACACATTTGTTCGAAAGTTTCCTCAGCTCTAGGTATACTTGGTCGCTTTAGAGATATTTTTCCAGTAAGGGTAAAGATGTTGCTCTACAACGCGTTAGTACTAACTCATATCCAATACTGCAGCTTGGTTTGCGGAACAACAGGGGTAAAAAATCTTCATAGATTGCATTTGCTGCAGAAAAAAGCCGTCCGGTCCATAGCAACTATGCCATTCCTTTTCCCCACAAGAAATATCTTTATAAAGTATGATATCCTTCCAATCTTCGCATTATACTTTTACAGGCTTCTATTATGCTATAAATACTCTTCACAACAACGTGATAATCCCTTCATTGTAGTTGGACAACTGAGAGAAAATAACAGCTGCCGTAACACTAGATACAAAGAAACTTGGATCACTCCAACACCAAGAACTTACTCTATGAACCAGTCCTTAAGTTACAACCTGCCCGTCTTGCTAAAAAAACTAATCCATGACAATTTTGATATTACCAAAATTTCAAAACACATTATCCGTTACTACTGCCGAGACAATTATAATCTCTGAAAGAAGCAGACATGATTTTTTTTTTGTCCAAAGTTTGAGACATCTATCCTGTATACGAGGTCTGTTAGAAAAGTATCCGACCTTTGGCCGTAGAAAAAAACTTGCATAACTGGAGCGTTCCAAACCTAGTCACCTTCAAAGTAGTCTACTTGGGACTCCATGCATTTCTCCCAGCGGTGCTGCCTATTTGGAAAGTGTTCCGAAAAGGCCCCTTTCGGAATGGAGTTTAGCTCAGCTGTCGTTGCAGCCATAATGTTCTTCCTTGTTTGAAATCGCACTCCTTTCAATGGCCTTTTGATTTTGGGAACCAGCCAGAAATCGCAGGGGCCATATCAGGAGAGTAAGGAGTCTGTTGAACTACAGGAGTCTCGTTTTTCGCCAAAAAAGTCTGAATCAAGTGCGAGGCATGTGCAGGAGCATTGTCGTGATGGATGCGCCACTTTCCTGTTGACCTCAACTCCGGGTTCTTGCGCCGCACAGCATCACGTAGGCAACAAATGACATCCCTGTAGCACTCTTTGGTCTTCACCGGAACAGCGTGCACTAAGACACGGACAAGAAGGGAGACACGACACACACGAGCGCTGACTTTCAACTGGTGTTTATTGTTTGGAACGAGGCATATATACACAGTTCCAACAACACAAGGAAAACAACCATCCATTCATAGATTCATAGTCAATTCATGCATGTCTGTCTGTCCATAGATTCATAGATTCATAGATTCATAGTCAATTCATGCATGTCAATTCATGCATGGCAGTCTGTCCGTCCATCCATGTATTCTCGTCACCTACATTGCTGTCGCCGTATGCAACGCTCGATCATTGGCTTTTCTCGTCAAGGAAAAATGTGTTCCAACGTACGTTCTGCAGCTGTTTGGAGGATTCCAGCCTTCGCAGGGCCATTGCTCAAGAATTTGCCACATCCTGAAGGCTGAATGGAACAGACAAGCTCGGTTTTACCGGCGCAGTCTTTTTCTTCTGCTGCAAAGAACCGAAGCCCCACCACATAGAAAGAAGAAATGGAAAGAGCTTTCTGATTTAGCGAACACAACGGCTGACTTCTTGTGGCACCAAACCCTTTTCCAGCTCCGGGCATCACCGGCCAGAAAGAAGCACTCGACAGAGAATGTAATCCACACCGCAGGGAACGTGTCGCTGCCTACGGAAGTGCGTCGTGTTCTCTCCCAGGGGCCGAAGTACGCCACGGAACCCAAAAGGTCGCCCGCAGAACTTCTGAGCATGGTGAGGCAGGTGTCCAGGTTGGCACCGGTGGCAGAATCCGATAGGTGCGTGTCTGAAGGAGTTGATGCGCTTCTGCGTTGCAAGGCCCCAGTGAACACCGTCTCGGTTCGGCGAACTGTCTCCTATTTGAAGGGAAATTCGCTGTGTTTGCTCCCAGCCGACAAGGAAGGGGGATTCCTAGTGCTACCCTCCCATTTGTACGTCAAGAAGGGTAGGGAAGCTATTCTGTCTTCGTTTTCTGTGGCCAAGAACCTTAATCTGAAAAGAGTTAAAGCTAAGGCCAAGAGAGTGTGCAAAAAACTTAACCTTGATCTGTTAACGAAAAGAGCCGATAAAAGTGAAGGCCTTAGTTTACAAGTGTTTTTTAGCGCAAAAACCCACAAACCAGAGTGTCCGTTTCGTGTAATCGTATCTGAGAGAGGCACATGGCAGAAAAATGTAGCCGTTTTTCTAAAGAAGATCTTAAATTCGCTCACGTTGGACGATCCTTTCCATGTAAAAAATTCGCAGGATGTAATCCAGTTTGTAGAAACTAACAAGAACAAGGGACTGATGGCCTGCTCTTTTGACGTCAAGGACCTATATTATTCACTACCACATGACGAGCTCTTCGCGTGCTTAGAAGAATGTATTGACCAGCAAGGAGTAATTGAATTCCAAAACAAGAACGGCATATCCGCCGAAGGCTTTTTAGAACTACTTCAAGTGTATTTAACTTCTACCTTCATTTCCTGGGATGGTGAGTTTTACCTGCAAAAACGAGGAGTTTGCATCGGGTCATGCATAGCTCCCTTGCTTAGTGACTTGTTGTTAGCACAAAAGGGTAGAACGCTTCAAGAAAAATTGAAAGGGTCAAAGGTTGTACAATGTTTTCGATATGTAGATGACTTTCTCGTTCTTATAGACTCTAATGTGGAAGAATTTGACGCAGTCTTTACGCAGATCAAAGCTAACTTTGTTGAGTGCCTTCATCCCCTCATACTAACTACTGAAGTGCCAGAAAACAATGTCATCCAATTTTTAGACCTCAAACTCAGATTAATGCACCATCACTTGTGTTGGTCTTACCAGCCACGAAGCAGAAAGCCATTGCTCTCTTTTACGTCATCTCATTCTAAGCTAGTGAAACGTGCCGTGGTGAAGTCATGCTATCACAACGCGCTTAACAAATCCTGCATGCACTCCATACAAGATAGTTTCCTTCTCCAAACCGATCGGCTCGTTAAGGCTGGTTATCCGAAGCAGCTACTAGTATCAGTGTCCGAATCTATTCTCAGTAGATTGAGCCAAAATGGAAAAGGGAAGCAGGCAGATTCAGAGACGCGGAAGGAAAAAGAAAAATTTACTGTTGTACCTTACATTCATCATTTCTCCCACAGACTAAAAAAGATAGCGAATAGAGCACGAGTTAAGGTTATATTTTCGGCTCCAGATAAGCTTGGGAAGATGTGCAAAATGGTTAATACTGATTTCGTTCCCAGAGATTGCGACATCAAGCATGAAAATCGATTCGTGTCATGTGAAGAAGGTGTAGTGTATGCCATTCCCTTGTCATGCGGCAAGCTGTATGTGGGTCAGACGGGGAGATGCCTCAATGAACGCCTGAAGGAGCACAATAATAACGTGCATAACACAGTAAAAGGACATCTCGGGATTCATTGTAAAGACTGTGAAAACAAAACTTTCCACCCTGACTTCACTAGCACACGAATTTTAAGTAAACACAGTGACCAATTAACACGCGAAATAATCGAAGCAGCGCACATCGCCTGGTCTAAAGACGCATGCGTCAGTAGCCCCTCTTTATCGATCAGTTCAAAAGAATTGGCATTTTTAGTGAAGGGAAAATGATAATGTTGTTATCGTTCTTGTTCAGTGTGACATGCATGAATTGACTATGAATCTATGAATGGATGGTTGTTTTCCTTGTGTTGTTGGAACTGTGTATATATGCCTCGTTCCAAACAATAAACACCAGTTGAAAGTCAGCGCTCGTGTGTGTCGTGTCTCCCTTCTTGTCCGTGTCTTAGTGCGCGCTGTTCCGGTGAAAATGAGTTACCAACTTGCCCAAGCATCTGTTTTAACTCTTTGGTCATTGTTTGACCCTGTGGAGTGCGTACTCGTGGTCTGCCACACAGAGGGTGTCAAAGAAAGCAGTCAGCATCACTTTCACATTGCTGCGCACTTGGCGGGCCTTCCGAAGTCTTGGTGACGTCTGGGATCTGGTTTCCCGGTCGTACCTGTACACCCAGCACTCGTCACCAATTATTATGATGTTGATGAAGTCGGGGTCACTGTTTGCGGAATCCAGCATGTCCTGTGAGACTTCAACACGAAGCTGCTTTTGCTCCACCGTGAGCAGCTTCGGCACGAATTTCGCCGCAACTCTCTCCATGGCCAAATCTTCGGTGATAATGGAATGTGCAGAAACATTGCTCATGTCTACCTCTTCCTCAATTTCTCGGATAGTCACGCGACGGTCCCGCATCACCACAGCGTTCAGTTCGGCAGTGACCTGGTCATTTCGGCATGTTGATGGCCGATTGAAGCGTGGCTCGCTCTCCACCGATGTGCGGCCATTTTTAAATCAATTGTACCACTGCTTAATCTGTGTGCTGCTCATAGCATCGTCACCGAAAGCCGTCTGAATATTCCGAATGGTTTCCACTTGGCTGTCGCCCAGTTTCTGGCAAAATTTGATGCAGTAGCGCTGCTCCTGTCACTCCGCTATTTTCCTTGCAATAAAAAACCGACGAGAGCACTGCGCACCGCCTCACTCAAATGCTGCGTCCCAGCGACTGACGCCATCGGCAGGCGGGAAAAAATTCGTGCATGCGCACGAAGGTTCAAGGTCACGTGTTGCAAGCGCGCTTGTTTCATATCCATCAGGTGTTCGCAAAAAAAAATAAAGTCGGATACTTTTCTAACAGACCTCGTATTGTAGTCATGTATAACATTTGCTTTGAGTACATGTGTGCATTGCGATTTTCGTTTTGCATGTGTGTTCGCGCTTCGCGTAAATGTGGATCTGCATCGCATACCCATGGCATTACTAATTGATGTAAATGTTTCGACCCTCGCCTTCCTTCTGTACTGCCACTGTCTCAAGGAGTCGGGACCTTCAGTCAAGCTGTTACCACAGCTTTTAGTCCCGGCTCCTCCTTTGTAAGAAAGGAAAGTAAACTTGAACTTGAACTTGAACACGTCATATATGGAATTAGACTGCCCTTAAATCAAACAGAGTGTGGTTCTAGGTTATTTAACATATGTGATATGTCCTGAATAACAACTAAGCATCGCGCAGTAAGGAAAGCATATGAAGAAAATTAGTGATTTTAGAGATATATCCATACATTAACCTGTCAGCAGCCATCATATGGTAGTGGATAGGCCTTTGGGAAGTGAAAATATATAAAGGCTTGTCATATAAAACATGCACACGAGGTTTCTTCTGCAGTGTGCCCCATGAACAAATTCTGGACATTTTGCTTGGTACAATGCATCTAATTGTAAAGAATTGTTTTAGAGCTGCTTTGCAGGCTGTTGAACAAAAAAACAGCTATCAAATGGAGTTCGATTGAACGAGGGCCATCAGCTACACAAGAAAGCAAACAGATTCATCAATTTTTTGTGTTTTTCTTGGCACATGGCTGAAGGCGTTTTCATTTTGCGCAGCAGCAACTTTTAATAAAACACATAATTTCTTAAAGTTGTCTTGTTTCTCCAGTGTGTGACAGTGTTGTATATGTGAAATAAGCACTAATTCAATACCCAGGGCTATCATTTGTCCGTCTTCGAATGTTCAATTTTACCACAGTGGAATGCAAGTTTAGACGCACGCACCAATCCGCTGCCAGCACCACGATTCTGTCGGTGTGTCCTGTATCTGGTGTCCAGTTTTTCTGTTCTCTTTGCTGCAGAGCAGGTTCATCAGTCTTAACCAGCCGCTCTAACCATTGCAACTTATCTCCCTTCTGTCTTTATTTGCCAAGGTATTTGAGATAGCCATTTACACACAACCGTCATTTGTATTCGCAATCCACCTCCATGAGTATCAGCATGGCTTTGGAAGAGGTCGTTCCTTAGAAAGTAGGCATGTCAGTTTTCATACTAGTGTTGCGCCTGCAGTCTCCTGCCTAGAGCATTTTGACGCTGTTTATTTTTATGGTAGCATTGCTTTTGATTTACAACCCACAGCATCCTTCTTGAAAAAGTGTCGAACTATAGTCTTTGTAAGCCCTTTTACAACTGGTTCGCTAGCTAAGTACAATCGAGACAGAGCCTCTTGCACTACCTCGCTACCGTAGACAAAAGTTCCGTCTCTTCAGTGCGAGACCCGAGGTTCCCAAGGGATTCAACTTGGGGCTTCTGCTATTGATTCTCTTCAGCAATTATATGCGCGAAGTTGTTTATTACTCTCAGATGCCGCAATATGCTGACTACCTAAAGATATTTCATATAACCTGCCCCCTCGTGACTGCAGCCTAATCCAACAGGATATGAACTCTGTGCACGAAAGTAGAACTTGAGCTCAAAATAGACTGTCATGGCATCATGGCACCGTTTACGCGCAAGGCCTACCCCACTGTGTTTTCTTACGCTCTCAACGATCAGGCCATTATGGAGATGTCTGTCTTCTGCGACTTAGGTGCCCACTCAGATGCTAAGCGGCGTTTTTCGCCTTGCATTCTGGAGGTCAAGAGCAGAAGTCTGCGCGTGCTTGGCATGGTGACCTGGGTGTGTAGGATCCTAGGCAGTACTGCATGTCATGTTGCCTTGTGCCGGAGCCTTGTCCTACCGAGACGAGAATGCTTCCGTTGTAGGCAATTAGATCCGCCGCAACTCTGCGCAAAACTCGGAAGTGTGCCGAAAATGTTTGTGGGAAATGCCATGGGTCGTGCGATCTGCATCTCCTCTCCTAGACGCTTACAGTGCTGCCCTGTGCGCTCTGACACTAACCTACTTCGAGACTAGATCGCAATAGCGGGACCTTCTCTACCCCTTCAAGTGTTTCCGTGGGTACATTGAGTGAATGCGCTTAGCATCCTTGATCAATCTTCGGCCTCCTGGAGCGTCCGTGCGACATGGTGTGTGCTTGAGGTGTCACCGTTCAAATTAAGTTCCATTGTAGAAATGATGTGTATGTATAAGGCCATGGCACCATGTGGTCCTGATATATTAAATCTAGATTTGAAACATTTGATGATTTTAAATGTGCTGTGTTCACCGGACCTCTAATACCTTTCAACTGTTAACATTTTCTATCGTTCATTATTAACTTCTTCACTGGTTTAAGTGCTGGTTTGTTACCGTTTTCCTATTGTTTTCGTACTTATTTTCTCTTTCACTGCTGTCTGTAAAAGACCTATGGCTGTTAGTGGCATTTTACAATAAAAGACCTATGGCTGTTAGTGGCATTTTACAATAAAAGACCTATGGCTGTTAGTGGCATTTTACAATAAAAGACCTATGGCTGTTAGTGGCATTTTACAATAAAAGACCTATGGCTGTTAGTGGCATTTTACAATAAAAGATCTATGGCTGTTAGTGGCATTTTACAATAAAAGACCTATGGCTGTTAGTGGCATTTTACAATAAAAGACCTATGGCTGTTAGTGGCATTTTACAATAAAAGACCTATGGCTGTTAGTGGCATTTTACAATAAAAGACCTATGGCTGTTAGTGGCATTTTACAATAAAAGACCTATGGCTGTTAGTGGCATTTTACAATAAAAGACCTATGGCTGTTAGTGGCATTTTACAATAAAAGACCTATGGCTGTTAGTGGCATTTTACAAAAAAAAGAAAAAACAACACAGCTTACTTTTTAAAGAACGCTGACATGACATGCGCCTTGTACATTTAGGCAATAAATCTTTAAAAGTCTGGAATGCAGTGGTATCATAGTGCACGCTGATACAGGAAGAATATTTTCAACCGCAAAAGACAAAATGGGCTTTTTATGCGATGTCAAGGCGATTGGTCTCACCTGCCCGCCGTTAAAATGCTTGACAGGTTTAAAATAAAATGGCAGGTTCACTGGGCATATCATCACTGAAGCACCCCTTGCCCCCACACATTTGCATGAGAAATAGACAATTTCATGAAGAGAGCACATTAACGAAATTGAACCAGTGGGGAGTGATATTTATCTTGCACTTCTCAAGTCCTTGTGTTTGTCCCTTGCCATTTTGGCATGACACCAATACATCGTTCGCTTTCCTGGTTAAAGCAACTGTGGCTGTGATGCAGACAGGCTGCTTCCCAGGATTTGAGCAAAATATCGATAAATATGGGATGTGAATTTTGCATGACATGCATTTGAACAGATTGGATATGTACGCGCAATACTTGCAGTGGGGTGGCCCTTTGGATATTTGAGCCACTCTTAAGAATGATGCGTGTCATAGACTTTATTTGCGTCCCGCGACTGACGTTTTCAGGAATTCTACATGAGCTGCGTCTAGGGCTCTCCAGCGAAGTAGGTGTGCATGTTGCCATGCCTTATCTTCTGCATCACTGAAAAAAAGCACACAATAAAAACAATGAAAATTACTAGTTTTAAATGAAAGATCAATAGCGTTCGAATAATTCGCAGTAAAATATTATAGATGAAGACAGGTCTGCAAAGAGTCAGGGCGTCTAACCTGTTTGCGTTCATGGTGAATAAAAATTAAATGTACTTGCAAATTCGATAGTTAAACAAACAGGTTGGCAAGTAAAATCAGTAAAAAGGTTATTGCTTTAATTTCTTAACCAACCGGTAACCAAAGTATGCGAGGTTTCAGAAACATGAAACAAGAGACTGTCCTTGTAAGCACACTATCAAGACAATAGACTCCTGCCTCTCTAGGCTCCTTTAGGCATGTGTTATGTTTACTAGTAAGCTTCTTACCAGAATGACTACGTAAGCGAGAGTGCCTGTGGGCCTCACTCGGGAACGACTTTATGGTGTCCGACAGTTCTAGTGGATACACCAACATTAAAAGGCTATGCAGCACGCGGACTTCTGGTGAGTACCACATGTCATGCTCGCGTCGTCACAGTAGACGCCCGCGTAGATGATACATACTCTTAGACCTCCGTTTTTTTTACCGCTACTCTATTGTCGGACTACTTGTCCGACTACTTCGGCGAAAATGCACTGTGATTTCAAATGCTCTATCCATACACAAGACGCAGTGTTCAGCGTGAAAAACGCGATTACTACAAAACAAATCAAATTTCGTCACAAGCAAGGAAAGTCATTGTATTAAAAAGTCATGAGATATGAGTGCACCTCCACTCTTTCGCCATCTTTCCCAAATAAACCAGACTAGCATCGCCCCCTGAAGTTGAGTTCACTCGTGAATTGCAAAGCACTCGTTATCTATCGCTCAATAGCTGCTCTCTGGCACTGTAGCTGCGTCGCTTCTCGGGTATCTGCGTCGTGTAACTGCGCCGTGCTTTTACCGACAAATTCCCTACGGCCGCGAAAATTTTGCTTGTACTCGACGGTTAACATCGCCCGGCACCCGAAGACATCGCTCTCGACCGGGTGGGCCAATTTTTGGTCCTTTTAGGCCCATTTAGGCCCCGTGGGAGCCCCAGCCAGGCCTAAAGCCAAGCAGCCGGTCTCCAGCGTTCTCCGCGGACGCCATGGCGGCCTCCGCTCGCCGCCGGTACGATCCCGAGACGATGGCGTGGACTGAAGTCGTCGCAGAAGCCCCGTCTTCTCCTGAAACCTCCACTCCGACGCAGGAGATCGTGGATGAAGGCCTCTTCTCGTTGGTGGCACTTCGCAAACGCCAGCAGCGCCTGAACACCTCGGCAGTGAACGGACCCTCCGTGAGTGCCCCTGCTTCTGTGCATCCAAATACTTCAAGTTCCAACCATCAGCTCTCGCAAACAGCGGGATCGACGAAATGGCGGCCTACCGCTATGCCTCGACTCCGCAAAGAAGACTTCACGATCGTCATCAAGCCCAGAATGACGGTCTCCCTGAAGACGGTTCTGCAGAACGGTGAGCTTGGTGCTTTGCTCTCCGCCTATGTTAATGCCTCCTCGGTGGACACTCTTAGTATCTGGCCCATCTGGGACCAAAATATCGTTATCTCCACCACTCAAGACGTGAATGCGGCGAACGCGCTCGCTCGTGAATTTAATCTGAAAGCTTCCAAAGGCTCCATCCCGATGGTCGGTCACGCCAAAGTCAACGGTGAAGTCTGCAGGGGGATCATTACCGTCCATGAGCAGGAAACTTCTACCACCCTGAAATCGAAAGTCCAGTGGCGCGGAGGAGAGATAGCCTTCATCCACAATCTGGGGAAGTCGACGATTGCCCTGCTCACCTTCGTGGGACATAAAGTGCCACGTTACGTGCTCTATAACAGAGGGGTGACCTTGGTACGCGAATACAAGCGGACTATTCCCGCGTGTTTCCGATGCGGCACAATCGGCTACCATGTGGACTTATGCCCGGATCCTCAACGAAATCACTCCGGACACTGCGGCCAAACGGTCGCAGTCCTCGAAGACGGCAACTTGGAAACCCACGAGTGCACCCCTTCCTGCATCGTCTGCGGTGGCGGCCACCTTACGGGGTCGCAAGACTGCAAAGCAAAATTCCGGCGGCTGCAACGACCGGGAAACCCAGCCGGTCAACGAAAGCAACGTCAGTGTGCAGTGCCCCCGGGAGCTGACACCACTCCAAAAGTTCCCCCGCCTGGCAACAAGCTGGTGCAAGGCACATCCGGACCAGCGCCACCGGCGGGCGCGTTGCCCGGGCGTGTCTCCAAGCCATAAGTCGTCACGTGATCCAGGCGCACCCTTATTCTAGAACGGGGATTTTCCGCCTCTCGAAGGCCGTCCGCTTGGCACACCAAAGAAGACATCACAGCCAAAGGTAGGCAGCCGAGAAGGGCCTCCTCCGTCCCCCCGCACTCCCCTACGTTCTTGCCCACCAACCCTTCCTCCTCCTCCCCCCCTTAACTCTCAGGTTGCGGACCTCCGCCGTGAGCTCGAGACTCCCCGGGCTCAAAATGCTCAACTCCAGGCCAAAATTCATGCGCTAGAAACGGCTCGGTCCTCCCCGCCTATTGCCCAGGTAGCTCCGGAACCGATGCAACAAGTGCCGGTGGACCCGACATCATCTAGCTCTGACACGCGTTTTACCGCCCTCGAAAACGCCCTTGCCGCATTAACGACTCAGATGTCAAATTTCGGCCAAATTCAAGAAAACCTGTTCAAGTCAGTCACGGCCACGGTTACGGCCACCGTGACGGCCATTATTAAGACGTAGCTGGAGTCAAACCCCAGGCTTCTACGCCGAATGGGGCCCCTCAAAGACGCAAACCGCCCATCAATATTCAACCGCCCCATCGATCTAACCGAACTCAAGGAAGAGCCGGAACCGATCCAGCCGCAGGTGACGGAACCTGTGCCGGCTCTCCAAGGCAGTCTCCCTTCAAATCAACATGGCTGCGTCCCCTCCGAACACACACCCTAAAGGACGCCGCCCCCCGCAAAGAAAGGAAGTTTTTTCCCTTGTGCAATGGAATTGTCGGGGTTTCAAAAACAGAACCAAACGCGCCCACTTAAGGGCGTACATTGACAACCTCGAACACCCCGCCGTAATCCTTGCGTTGCAAGAAACCGGAGATGCGGTTAAGCTCACGGACTATAACACATTTCAACGAGACCCGTTCACCTGTATCCTAGTTCATAAGGGTTACACAGCGCAGGAGGTTGATCTCGACCAAAATTTGGAATATTCGTACGTGATGGTCTCTGTCCTCCCCCTGCGGCGAACAGATAGCCCCGCACACATACTTAATATCTACTGCCCCCCGAAACTCAAAAACATCACTTTTTCTAACATCTTTAGCGCAGCGCTAAGGATCGCGGGTCGCGACCCCCCATGATAGTGGGCGATTTTAACGCGCCCTGTCTCATGTGGGGTTATTGCAAGGAAGAGACGCGTGGTCGTAAGTTGGCGGAACTTATATCTACGCTGGGCATCACTCTTCTAACCGACCCGGTCCACCCAACACGTGTAGGGAACTCCGTCACCCGGGGCACTTGCCCCGACCTTACCCTCGTGAAATACATCCAACACGCAGAGTGGATCAACACCGAGGACACCCTCGGTAGCGACCACTGCATACTGAACACTGTTATTTACACTCGGCCCTTACGTCGCCCCCTTGCGCAAGCTAAACTTCCCGACCGGAACGCTTTCCGCCAGGCCCTCCCAGTAACTTCTCTCATGGAACAGGACTACTCCACTTGGGCACACGGACTCATGCAAACACTCCGTTCGCACGAAAAGCATATCCAGCTTACGAAGCGTGCACCTGACGTGGATAACCACCTGATGCACCTCTGGGAAGCTCGCCGCAGCCTCACTAAGCGATGGCGGCGGCAGAAACACAACCGTAAACTCCGCGCTCGCATCTCTGACCTCACCCAGCAAGCTGCCGAGTATGCTGCCCAGCTCGCATACACTGACTGGGTAGATCGATGCAACAGCGCAGCAAGACATATGTCCAGCCGCAACACTTGGCGGCTCTTCAGGACTCTCATAGACCCCACACAAACACGCTCGGAAACACACAAACACATCAATCGCGCGATACACAACTTTCAAGGAAACACGAAGCAGCTAGCGTCTTCTAGCTGAAGCAGCTAGCTGACATGGTCTTCGGAAATAACTCCTAAATCATCACCATCGTCTCAAGGCAACGAGTTCTTGAATCTTTGTTCACTCTTTTGTCTTTCTCAGCTAGCATCCCAACCAACCCGTCTATCAGACACCACTGCTAACATATTAGACTTAGTGTTGACATCCCATTCTGATCTTGTTTCAGACTTGACCTGCATGCCCGGCATAAGTGACCACTTCCTAGTCTCGTTTCATTTCTGCATTCCTTCCAATAACGCTGACAGCAAAGTCAAGCGTATCCATGATTATAGCAGAGCTGATTTTCAGGCTGTCAACGAAGAACTATCTTCATTTCTCGATGCATTTCTAACAGATTTTGATAGCCGGGAGGCGCAGGTGAACTTGAACAATTTCGTTGCTAAGGTTAACGAACTAACGGAAAGATATATCCCCCTACGCACCATTACAACTCATAAAAATGCACTGTGGTACAACGCTCACATAAGAAGGCTTTGTAACAGAAAAAAACGCTTTTACCGAACGCGAAAAAATGTAACTCCGTTTCTAAATGGGAAGCTTATCAAGCGGTAAATAGCGTGTATGTATCGGCAATGAAAAACGCAAAAGCTCATTTCCTACAGCACACACTGCCCAACATGCTCACAAATGATCCCAAAAAATTTTGGCGTGTCATTAATCCCAATAGAAATCATTCAATTAAATTGTTAGATGAAAACGGTTCAACTATCGCTGATACTGATTGTCCTAAAATTTTAAATGAAACATTTTGTCGCAATTTTGTTCTTTCTTCCAACGTCACGTTTCATACAGTGGAGGACTGCCAATTCACAATCATGGATGCAATATCCATCGAGCCCCTAGGAATAGAAAAATTAATAGAAAATCTTAAGACCTATACAAGCCCTGGAACAGATTTAATTAACGCGAAGTTCTCGAAGACTACCAAACTTTATTCCTCAATCATCCTTTCCAAAATTTTCCAGCAGTCACTTGAGACGTCAGTGCTTCCAGCGGACTGGACGATCGGGAAGGTGGTTCCGTTGCACAAGTCAGGTAGTAGTAATTCCCCTCTTAATTACCGCCTAATATCACTAACCAGCATACCATGCAAAATTTTTGAGCACATTCTATACACTAACTTAGTTACCTTTCTCCAATCTAACTCCTTCTTCACTGACGCTCAACACGGCTTTCGCAAATCATTCTCGTGCGAGACGCAGTTACTTACCTTCACGCACAAACTTCACACTATTCTGGATCGTCGTTCATGCGCGGACTGTATCTTCCTAGACTTCGCCAAGGCTTTCGAAAAGGTTAGTCACAAACTACTTCTTTTTAAACTTAGCAAGCTAAATCTTCTCCCAAATGTTTTAGCATGGTTAGAATATTTCCTTTGTAATAGAACACAGTTTGTAATGGCTAATAACATTTGTTCTCCATTCGCTTCCGTGCATTCTGGGGTCCCACAGGGGTTCGTCCTTGGACCCCTTTTGTTCCTGATATATATTAATGACCTTCCTACTTCTGTTACCTCCCACATTCATTTATTTGCAGATGACTGCGTAATATTTCGTGAAATTAACGACTCTAACGACACTCTTCTTTTGCAAAAAGACATTAATGGAATTCTTGAGTGGTGTAAAATGTGGTCAATGGAACTAAACGAAACCAAATGTAAAGTACTACGTGTGTCACGCATTTCTACACACCCCACCTCTTATCATCTAGATAACATCGAACTAGAACAAGTGTCTTCATACCGTTAGTTAGGCGTTCACATAACAAGTGATCTAACTTGGTCTTTTCACATCAATTCAATGATTAACAACGCCAACCGTGCCCTCGGCTACCTTCGCCGTAACTTTTTCTCTGCCCCCACTTCCTTGAAACTTCTCTATAAATCTGTCGTTCGTAGTAAGTTGGAATATGCTGCGTCCATTTGGGATCCCTTCACGGAAAACCTGATCGGTTCCCTCGAAATAATTCAGAATAACTCGGCACGTTTCATCCTTCAGAACTATAACCGTACCGCTAGCGTAACCTCTATGAAGAATACATTGCAGTTACCATCTCTTGCTAGCCGTCGAAAGCACGCTCGCCTTTGTTTAATTCATAAAATAATGTATCATAACCCCAGACTGCACCGCGATCTTATACTTCCTCCGTCATATGTTTCATCACGAGTTGATCATGCGTATAAAATCGGCATTCCTTTCTTTAAAACAAAATCCGCAGCTGAGTCTTTCCTTCCACGAACAGCAAAGGACCGGAACCACCTTCCCGGAAGTACAGCCTCCATCATCGACCATCAGCGTTTTTGTTCCGCCTTAGCTATCACTGTATAATTAGAAATCAAACGCCTTGTACTAAACCCCTGTATACAACCACTCCCCTCTTCAATGCCCTCGGGCCTTGAGGGTAAAAATAAATGAAATGAAATGAAGCACCTTGCGCTCACAATACCTCAATCAGGATCAAGACTCGCGCGGGCAGGATTATTCGTATGCAGGCTGCGATAATCCGGAACTGGATAAACTTTTCCAGCTTCACGACCTTCGCGCGGCTCTTGCCAAAATGCGCAGGGGGACGGCGCCCGGGAGGGATAAGGTCACAGTCAAATTATTGGCGAACCTTCCTGATCGGGCATACGAAACTCTACTCGAATATATTAACGCCATTTGGACCGGGGACACTTCGTTGCCACCGGATTGGAAGACATCATTGGTAACCTTTATCCCAAAGGCGGGGAAACCGGTAAACACAGACAACCTCCGGCCCATCTCCCTCACTTCATACGTAGGAAAACTGATGGAAACGCTGGTCCGTGACCGCCTCTCAGAATATCTCGAGAGCAAGAACTCCTTTGCCGACACCATGTTCGGTTTCCGACCCAGTAAGTCCGCACAAGACATCCTTTTACAGCTTCATCACGAGGTTCTCGAACCCACAGAACACCCACACAACGACAAAATAGTCCTAGCACTCGATCTCAAGGGTGCGTTTGACAATGTTAAACACGGCGTCATACTAAAGCACCTTAGCGAGATCAACTTTGGTCCTCGTACATTCAATTACATCAAAGATTTCCTAACAGACCGCTTCGCCTATATACGTATACAAGAGACCGAGTACGGCCCGTTTGAGATGGGAACGCGGGGCACACCACAAGGCGATGTGTTGTCCCCGCTTCTCTTTAACATTGCTATGATGTATCTCCCGGCACAGCTGGCGGCTGTCAGCGGTGTTCAGCATGCGCTGTACGCCGATGACATCACCATCTGGGCCACTACGGGAAACATAGGAGAGATGGAGGAATGCCTGCAAGCAGCGGCGAGCATAGTTGACGACTATGCCACGTTCTGCGGCCTCCAGTGCTGCCCGTCCAAGTCTGAATTTGTGCATATTCGATCTTCTCTGAAATGGAAAATCTCCGTTCAGCTTTCTCTCGCAAGCGGCCCCATCCGTGAAGCGAAAGAGCTACGAATACTCGGTCTCTTCATTAATCAACATCGTAAGGCAGACACAACTCTTGCCAAACTCCGCAAAGTCGGCGACCAGGTGGGCCGAATGTTTCGCCCCGTTTCCAACAAGCGAGGAGGGTTGCGAAGTAAGGATGTGATGCGGCTCGCGCATCCCTTCGTAACAAGTCGAGTACTGTACTCGACTCCTTACCTCCGCTTACGGAAACAAGACGATGATCACTTGGAGATTGTACTCCTCAAAATTTTCAAGAGAGCCCACGACCTCCCGATATCCACTTCCAACGCGCGACTCCTCGCGTTGGGGGTGGTGAACACCTATCGAGAACTCCGCGACGCGCATCTAGTTAACCAATACACGCGTCTCGCCCAGACCGTGTTCGGTCGCCGCCTCTTGGACCGGTTACATATCAGACATGATCACCATACCATGGAACGGGTTCGAGTGCCAGAACTGTGGTGAAGCGCCCTCTACGTTCGACCCCTTCCGACTAAGATGAACAAGGAGAACCATAATGGCCTGCGCCAGGCGCGGGCGAATGCCCTGCACCGCCACTATGGCTGAAAGAAACACGTCTTCTACGTCGACATTGCTGGCCCCTACCGCTGCAGGGGGGAATGGTACACGGCTGCAGTCATACACGAGGGAAAACAGGTGGACGGCCTCTCGTTCAGAGCGCCCAACTCAACGCATGCGGAGGAGGTGGCGATCACCCTCGCAGCCTCCCATTCCGACACTAAATTCATCCACACAGACTCTCGCGGAGCCTGTCGTAACTTTGAGTTCGGTTGGATCACTCCACTCGCTCATCAAATTTTACACCGCAGTACTCGCGACGGCGATCCAACTCATCGCTCAATCATATGGGTCTCCGGCCATCAAGGCATGCCAGGTAACGAAGCCGCCCATGAGGCAGCCCGCGCACTCACTCACCGGGCACCAGGCGTCCTTTGGGAGGAGCGTAACCCAGATCACAACCCTCTCCTTTCTTTTAAAGAAATTACTGAGCACTATCGTGCCGAACACCGGCGATACCCAATTCCTATGAAAGGACTGGGTAAAGCTGGCGAACGAATTCTCCTCAGGCTCTTTACAAACACCCTGCTGTGCCCGGCGGTTCTCAAGCACTTTAATCCTTCTTTTGACAGCCGCTGCTCATTCTGTGGGGAGGTGGCCGACACCTTCCACATGGTTTGGGCATGCGGAAAAAATACTTCTCTCCTCCCAACACCCCTTCCCCTACCCGAGAGGACTGGGAGGCGGCTCTGCTCAGCTGCCAGGAACTATCGGCCCAACAGGCCCTGGTTCGGCGGACTTGTGTAGCGGTCTCGACCAACGGGATCCCGGAATGAGGGACTCCGCCCAGCATTGTAAGGGGTGAGACCCATTAGGGGCCTCTCCCCGAGCACCTCTCTGTACATTACTAAATAAATGCTTTTCTCCTCCTACTCCTCCTCCTCCTCCTCAATAGCTGGCTTTTGCCTTCGACAGAGAGCGGCTGGCATACGCTATGACTGTCTCGCTCTACTTTGCGCACGAGAACAGTGCCTCAGCTGACACTGCTTGCTTCTGTATGACCCTCAGTTTCGAAGTTTTCTTTGAAGTTTCCAAGTGCAGGCGAGGACTATGAACTATGCTGTAGTTCTTTGAAGGCTACATTTTGCGGAGCTTCACATTTTAAGGGCAATACTCACTGCGTCAACAGCGCCATGGTGACTGCATTGCGCGAAAAAGCATTAGAAAATCGTCAGTAACACACGCACAACCCCAGGAATCTGCGCACTGCTCTCTCATCAGCCAGCTGCGGAAAGGGCGCGATAGCAGCTGTTATCGGCGGCTCTGGCGTACCCTATTCATACTCAGACTGTGGCCAAGCAACCCCAGCTCCTGGTAAGCGAAGTGGCATTTTGTAGCGATAGCTACACTCCTTCAGCCGCTTTGCGAGGTCAGAGTGGCTGCGCGCTGAGCCGTGGCACCCCCGCTCCGCCAGCTGTGCGTATGCGCGGTGTGACGTCATAGCCCATAGCTGGTGTGCGCGCCGCGCGCCTCGCCGCTGCGCCGATGGCGGAGCAGACGCCGCCCGCCTCGTCAGTTGTGCACATGCGCGGAGTGACGTCAGAGCACGCAGCTGGTGTGCGCGCCGCGCGCCTATAGACCTTTTTCAGATGCGCGCGGCCATCTTTCGACAGCAGCGCCGTCTTGCGTCTGGCCGATTTCTCCGCCATGTTGGCTTGGGCGGCCGCCGCTGCGATACAGGCAGCGAGTACTCGCCGCGCTGTTCAGCCTTATCCGAGTGTTGATTTTTGCATGATTTTGACCTGCAAAGTGTTGCACTGTATGCACTGAGCAACTGTGAACAAAATGGCCCGTGTTTCGGCGAGCGGCGACGCGGATGTTTCCCTGCAAGTTGTGCCGAAAATCGGCATTGGAGGTGCGCTTCTACGCAAGTGTGCGCAATTTCTTTAACGGCTTTCTGGTATCTATAATGGAGACATTTATTAATGCGAGCACGGAGCTTGCTGAGCGCTTCTATGTTGTAGTTATAATTATAAAAGAAAAACTGCTCCCTTCCGAGCTAACAGCAGTGTTGCTGTCAAGCGCTCAAGCGGTCTGATCTGCGTTGCGACGGTGACATGAACTGATTGAAACTGCGCTCGACCGCGTCTTTCACTACATTTTCCCTCCGCACTGTCCTAAAAAACGATACTTTCTGTAGTGCTACATGGAGAAGGCAGCGCTGGAGCGCATAAGCGCACAGAATTCTGTTCCGGCTTTTGGCTTTGCATAAATTCCTTGATTACTTCGTACTAACGGTGAAATAACTGGTGAAGCGTGCACATGTAAGGTGGTCCACTCTTAGCGTGGACATGCGAGTGTGTGGCAGCGCTCTTCGGAGCACCAGTGCATCCGTCGGCGGCGTGCGTCGAAGCAAAGTGTCGCAGGAACAGAGGAAACTGGATTTGGAGCTTCGCGTCGTCTGACATTTCGCTAAACTCACAAAAAGAAGTAGTAGAGAGTTGTGGCCTTTGAACGCGATGTAATTTATACACTCGAAACTGGTGCACCTGCTGTGACAGTTATTAAGGAGCGTATCTGCTTGGTCAGTCTCGGGTGCGGCCGCTGATTAATGCCGAAAGAGCGAGAAAGCGCATGCGTGTGGTCGGGTGGGCACTGCGTGCCTGCTGATTGCACGTCCCTAATAGACACATTTTTTTTTAAACAATCGGGACTTTGCATTATGGCGTCAGTTGAAAAAAGAATTTGGTCGAAGCATGAGGTGTCACGATGCAAGGTGGACACGCCAAAGCTGCGGCCTTCAGTTTTTTAAGTCCTGCTGGTTTATCGGATATTTACTGCAAGCAAACAGCTGTGGCATTTGCGCAATGCATCATGGCTTTCAAGTACTGTCAAATAGCTATGTTTACAGTGCCGTTGTCTTTATGTAATCAATCGCCAGTATCGGCAGTTATAACAGAAATGTTTCACGTAACCCGCCGTGCTGCTGCATCATTTACCCAAGTTATTACTTATGTTTTGATTTTGCAAGGGTCACAGACAACACATATCTTAGCGACATCAGCAGTAGGTGCTCGCGTGTAAGGTATGTGTAGCTGAAAAAGCCCGCAACCGCACTGCCGCCGTGGCTCTCTGTGTTCTTCACACTGCTCCGCTTCAAGCCGCCTTTGCTTAATGCAGTTGTTTGAACAGCAGACGACTGCGCAGTGGTTTCCCGAAGACCTCGTTGCAGCTTTAATCGCACATACACCCAAATCGGGCTAATACAGCTAGGCAACCGCATACAGTAAACACGGAGAACCGCAGAGAACGCCCGGGACGCACGGACACCGCCTTTCCGAACCAGCCAGAGAGGAGGAAAGCAACATGGCGGTGTTCGGCGCGCTGGGAGCGAGGCTAAAACTGAAAAAGGTCTATATTACGCTAGCATTTCGAGCCTTCAGCGTGGCGGCGGCGTGGCCGCCGTTGATCACGTGGTGCGGAGCAGCTGCCGAAAACGAGTGGGCAATAAGTGGATAGGGGGGAGTGAATCCACGTCCAGGGACGAATATGAAGAAGGAATGCCCAGCAAAACGGAGCGGCGAAGACTGACTTTGCAATTAGACTTGCGACTTCCACTCGGCCAGCTGTAGCTATCGCGTCACTACAGGTTGACCCAGAGCTAACCCACAGTCAGTTTTTTCTGGCTTGAGTCTTAGGACTGCAGAATTGACAGCTCCGCAGTACTGATCAAACCCTTTGCCGGTGATCGTCAAAGTTCGAAGCGTAGATGACGACGCCACCCAAGTCATCGTCATCATCAAACTGACCACGCCCACTCTAGGGCAGATTCCTCTCCCATGTCTCTCCAATTAACGTTGTCCTTTGCCACTTGCTGCCATCGTATCGCGGCAAGCTTCTTAATCTCATCCACGCCCTTTCTGTCACCCCCTGCACAAACTAAGTAACCGCAAAAAATTATCCATTTCATGCCTGCCAGGACTCTGTCTACTGCACTCTCGACTGTTGGTTGGGCACAAGAGTTGAAGTGGTAATCTTGATCTTAACAGTCCGTCCAGCCTGATGAAGGTCGTGGTCCGTTTATTCCTTTCACAAACTTAGACTCGCGTCTATACCCGTTATTTGGATTCATGGAGGAGAAATTCTTGGCGGTGCTAAAGTAGTCAAAGCTTACGACTCTCCGGCGCATAGGGTAGACTTCTTTCTTGTTTACGCTGGTAAATCTGCGGTAATTGAAGAAAAACAGAATGTTTTTGACAAATATGAGTGGTGCTGGCCAAGGGCTCATCGATGGCTGGATAACCTCGCCGGACAGTTTTTCTTTTACGTGGTACTAGGATAGCTTGGAATAGACTCACTCACGGGGTTTTGGTGAGAGGGCATGTGTCTTCTTAAAAATTTCATGTTTGGCAACAGACATTGGACGGACCTTTGAGTAGAAAGAAAAAATTCCGCCTTAACATAGCAGGGGGTTCTGCAGAAGTTGTTGTCTGTGCTGGGGTGGGTCAAGGTAAATGTCGAGTGTCGGCTCCGAGGCTTCGGTGAGTGGTACCGTTGACACCGGGTCCAAGACGGCGAACGTGTTGCTCACTTCAACAGTTTCTTCCAATAAGGCGATGGTCGTTCCTTTGTTGTGATATCGGCACACTCGGCTGAAATTCGTTAGCAACACAGATCTTTGTCAATTGAGAAACTTGATGATACCTCTTGCGACTGCAATTACTCGGTCCAACAGGAGCTGCGTGTTTCTGTCGACGATGCTATCGAAGTTCTAGGCAGTGCCAATGGTCACTATGACAACAACGTTGAACACGGAAAGACATACGCCTGTATTCTCCAGCCCCCTCAGCACTGCCTGATTCTTCAGTGTCGAGAGTGCAGGAAGAGCCTCGTCCGCCGAAATTGTGATGGACTTGGTCTTCACTCTATGTTGTGCCAAGATGTGCATGCCTACTAGTCATAGAGTAATAGTATCTCTTGGGTGTCACTCCTTCAGTACATCGTCCCGCTAGAGCACGGGTTCTCAAACTTTTTTGCTTGGAAAAACCCCAAAAGCCTTCAATAAGTTCCAGGGAACCCCCCCCCCCCCCTCCCGCGCTTTCACTTACCAGCAATGTTTTCGAGTGCATTTTTGCAAAGAGAGAGTTGCAAAAATTAAATGTTTATTGCACAGATTAATACAAATACTAATGTGATGGGTGGTACTGCTTCCATTTTAAGAGCAAGTCAAAGCGTGGCTCAGTAGCACTCAGAGCCAGTCTCATATCAGCTACCGGATCAGGGCCGGTGAGGGTTCTCGCGGAACACAAGAGGACAGCCCGCGGAACCCCTGTGTTCCGCGGAACCCAGTTTGAGAACCCCTGCGCTAGAGTGATGACGTGGCGTCCAGAGTTGCTTATCCCAGCGGTCCTCGTCCTCTTCAGCTGAGCGGCGAACAGTCCACTGATGATTTAGTAGAAGGCGTCTTTGTGCAACAAGACAGTTATCGCGCGACCGTCTATTGCCACGTCAAGAACTGTTCGTATCCTCGCGTGACACGTTGACCTGGCAGTTCGGTCTCGGCTTCATTTTGTGTTGTGATCGCAGCTACGGATGTCTTCACTGTGCCTGGTGTCAGCGTCCTTTTAAAGTTAGGTGATGTCGTCATCGAGTTTGGCTTTCTTCGCAGCAGCGGCGGAGTGCGAGCAGAGTCTTTATGCGGAGATGTCGGGAGACGAACTTCGTCATTTTCACTGTCGGCACCCCCAACTCCAAAGGTTGCTGTCTTTAGTTTTTCCTGCGCAGGCTGGGGGATCTTCTGCGGATGGCCTCTGCTTAGCTGCGATGAGGCAGTGGAAACAGTGAAGTTGATAGCGATGGTGACTGGGTCTGGCTACTCGGCAAGTAGTCCTCTCGACGGAAGTAACTGTCGATCTCCCTTGGTCGTTGGCCAAACAAAAAGCAACTAAAGCCTACTCGCCTATACGTACAGTGGCGAATGATGTGGCCGGCTTCATCGCTGAGAAAGCAGAGTGGGGGGCACCGCTAGGGGACCCTTGACTTCAGCTTGTTTTAGTAAGGCTTGTCGAAGCATGGATGAACGGGTGGTCGGCTGTGGTAGCATCTGTACACAGGGCGCCTCAGTTCTGTTTACGAAACGTCTTGGGCTGTGTGCCGTGCGGTCATTTCCTTGGTTTCAAGTCGAAATCGTCCTTTCAAGAAGACCCAGCATTCGCTGTTCTTCAAGGACAGCAACTGTCAGTGTTGCATCTGGAGGCTGAGCTCATGTTGGCAGCAGACGGCGCAGTTCTTCACGCACGATTTCACGTATAATTTCCCTCAAGCCGCATTTTCTGGTAGTTTTATCCGGGTGGGCTGCTGAGTGAACAGTAGGGCGGTTGCGTTGGCGGGTCCAAGTGTCTAGGGTCTTATCAATGGCGATTGCTACCCTTGTGAAATCCGCATTGGTTTTCGGGGCATCGTTCATAATTCCGGCAAAAAGTTGCTTTTTGACACCCCGCCTCAAGAGGTCAACTGTGTCTTTCTCCGCCACTGCGCCATCGACACGACGGAACGAGAGACTAATTTCTTCAACGTACGCGGTCGAAGTTTCCTTCAAGTGCAGCATGCGAGTCTGGAGCAACGAATCAGCTTTTACTTTAGAGGATACCTGACAACGCCTTCATGAGCTGATTGTAAAATGTGTCTCAGCTTGTTAGGGAAGTCTGGTGGTCCTCGTAGCACGTAGCAGCTGTTCCATAAATCTCCAAAATATGTTCTGCATCTTCTATGTTCCTGCAAAAATACGGTTTCTAGGGTGTGAAAACACAAGAATCATTGTTTTTTCACGTCACCGTTCCACGCGAGGTGTATTCCGTTTACAACAGTTTCCAAAATACACATTGCCTCAACCCTGATAACATAAAAAGCGGCCTATTATTATATTCTTCATGAAATAGTGCCATGTTCGATGTACATTTATAACGTCACTCTTGAGAAAGCCTCCGCGGTGACTGAGGGGTTCTGGAACTCGGCTGCCGGCCGAGAGACGTGGGTTCCATCCCGGCCGCGGCGGATGCATTTCGATGAATGCAGAATTCTAGAGGCCCGTGGACAGTGACATGTCAGTGCAGGCTAAAGAACCCCACGTTGTCTCTAATCATCCGGAGCCATGCACTACAGCGTCCTTTTAGCCTCATAGCCTGAGTCGCTTTGGAAATTAATCCCCGAAAACTAAACCAAACAGAAACGCTTCATTCTTAGTGACGTAGAATTAGCAAAAGTATATAGCGCCCGGCGACGCTATAAAGCGCAGGCGCTGAGATCGGCGTTCCAGCGATAAAAAAAAAAATAAAGATGGACAGCGCGCGCTTGGAGCGCACGCCCGGCACAGGCTGTTCGGAACTATAAGCCTGCCACGCTGGTCATTTTGCTCTGGTGCTCCGCTGCGACCCCGCAAATCTTCAACAGTGGTGACCCGGTGAACCGTGCGTTCAATCACGTGCCAAGCCTGCAATGAGCTCCTGTCAGACGACGGGCGTTTCTTGACGTGCTGCGAATGAGAGTGCTCTTCCCATATTGGTGGTTGTTCAGGCTGGTCTGAATCAACGTATAAAGCCAAAGGCGAGAGCGGCCGCCGCACATGGCGGTGCGTGGCTTGTCGCCCATCAAAGGCCAAAGGTGATAGAGCGCCCCTAGAACCTGATATTCCTGTCTGTCTAGCAGACATAACTAAAAGACTTGATGCCCTGGTCGACCTACCTGTTCAGGCGGGTGAGATCAAAGCTTCAATTGAGCTGATGTCACTAAAGTATGATGAGATCCTCAGCCGACAGGTTCAACAGAAGGATATTGGAAACTTGAACAGGCGTGTAACCCAGCTAGAGGCTATCTGTACTGCAGATGACATTGCAGAAATGAAATCAACTGTCAACGACCTCGAATGGCGTAGCCGAAAACTCAATGTTGAAATTCATGGCATCCCAGTAACGGAAAATGAAAACTTGATGTGTAAACTGAATGATCTAGGTCAGACCATCCACGTGCCATAAATCACAAAGAATGATATTGGCGCTGTTCATAGACTTCCATCAAAACCAAACAAAATACCTGGAATCATTGTCCGATTTTCTCAGCAATCTGTTCGTGACTTGTGGCTGGAAGCGCGTAAAGAACTTCGAAAGAGTTCGTCGAATGTCACGATCACCGAAAACATGACTAATCAGAACAGGGACCTGCTGCGCCGCACAAGGGATTGGGCAAAGAGCCATGATTACAAGTTTTCGTGGCATTGCAATGGCAAAGTACTAATCAGGAAAAAGGAAGTTGACAGTGCCGTTGTCATTTGCTGTGCCGCAGATCTTGACAGTCTCTGATAAACTTTGGCCTAGTACTCCTACCAGTTTTTTCTTTTCGACCCCCTATCTAGTAAAATGCTTCCTTCTTTTACATCTCAAGTGAACTTATCAAGTCATAAGAACATTCTCAATGCTGATGGCCGGCGAAGCCTCAATTGTATTCATTGTAACCTTAGATCAGGGAGAAATAAGCGAGATGAACTCGATTATCTTCTTACTGAAGCTCAAGTACGCTTTGATGTTGTTATGCTTACTGAGACTTGGTTTGCCTCGAAGGTGGATGTGTATACATATCATGCACACAAATCGTATTACATGAACCGTAGTGACAAAAGGGGTGGGGGTGTTGGAAATGTTAGTTTCAAATTTATTGGATTCTGAACAACTTACTGAATTTTCCTGTATTAACCCCTTTTATGAAACTCTTGTTATTAGATGTGGTACTACAGTATTGTGTGTATGCTACCGTCCTCCTTCTACCAATGTCCAGTTGTTTTTTACTTTTCTCGATTCATTTTTAGAATTTGTGAGTGCAAGTAAATATAAATTAACTTTTGGTGGTGACTTGAACATAAATATGCTCGTTGATAGCAACATAAAACTAGAACTCGAATCCCTCTTAAACTCTCATTCCTGTCAGAACTTTATAACATCAGCAACACGAATCCCTACACAATCAACGACACTTTTAGACCTTTTTTTAAGCAACTTCGATGCATCCCTCGTTAGAGCTTGTACATTGATTCATAGCATCAGCGACCACCTGCCGATAGTTATATCAGTAAATCAGTGCACTAATTCAGTAAAGACCCCACGTGCCGTATTCTCTTACCGAGTTATTAATCCTACAACGCTCCCTACATTTAAGTCTAACCACAGTCAGCTGGGACGATGTGTTCGCAGCAAATGACCCGAACGTAGCATATGAAACATTTTTGCGTAAATTTTTCGAAGTAAACTTTGAGTGTTTTTCAATGAAGAAGTGCAGAAGAGGGCAAATACGGGCTGGTTGGTACATGTTTTAAGAATTGGAAAAACAGCGCAATCAAAGACTAGACACAAGAGAAGGACAAAACAGCAGCGCTGACTAACAACCAAATGGTTTATTGCTACAGGCAAGGCAGCATATATATGAAATGGCACGAGTAAAAAACACAAAATAAGCATGAGAGAAAGATACCGCACAACCACACAACTTGACTAAAAAAAGAAAAGTTGTGTGGTTGTGCGGTATCTTTCTCTCTTGCTTATTTTGTGTTTTATACTCGTGCCATTTCATATATATGCTGCCTTGCCTGTAGCAATAAACCATTTGGTTGTTAGTCAGCACTGGTGTTTTGTCCTTCTCTTGTGTCTCGTCTTTGATTGCGCTGTTTTTCCAATTCTTAAAAGAAGTGCAGAACCTGTAAAAACAGTCGCAAACCCTGGATAACAAAAGAATCGTTAAAACTTTTATTAAAGAAACGAGATCAATTATATAGGGCGTTCATACGAACTAAATCTTCTGAAACCCTTAAAATATTCAAGTCATACAGAATTTTGGTTTGGTTTATGGGGTTTAGCGTCCCAAAGCGACTAAGGCTATGAGAGACGCCGTAGTGGAGGCCTCCGGAAATTTCGACCACCTGGGGTTCTTTAACGTGCACTGACATCGCACAGTACACGGGCCTCTAGAATTTCTCCTCCAAAGAAATTCAACCGCCGCAGCCGGGTTCGAGCCCGCGTCTTTCGGGTCAGCATCCGAGCACCATAACCACTGAGCCACCGCGGCGGCTCATACAGGAATTTTGTCACGAAACACCTTCGGGCTGAAAAAAGACAATATTATATTCACCTCTTTAATTCGGCTGAAGGGCGCACAGGCAATGTTTGAAGGCCCTTAAAGTTGCAACCGGAACCCCAGCAGAAGCAGTAAATAAAATAACAAAAGATGGAATAGAGTTACAAGATGCTGAACTAGCCAACACCTTTAATACTTTTTTTCTGTCACTTGGCGACGTTAGCGAACCCGCCGCTGACTTATCTCTTATGAAGGGCCCAAATGAACAAACAATATTTTTAGAACCAGACTCGGAAAGTGAAGTTGTAACTACATTTTTGGCAGTAAATAACAGCAAAGCAACTGTTGCCTGTGGCTCTCAGATAGAGCCTATAAAGTCTGTAATAAGAGAAATAGCCCCTTGCGTTACCAACATTTTAAATATATGCTTATTGACAGGAATTTTCCCGCATGCCATTCAAACAGCAAAGGTAACTGTTATATTCAAGAAAGGTGACAGGAACGATATGTCAAATTATTGTCGTATATTGGTTTTACCCGTCTTTTCGAAAGGCCTGGAGAAAATAATTCTGAAGCGCCTATCCTCATTTACTGATCGTCATAACATATGTTCCGCCCAATATGGGTTTCGAAAGAACAAGTCGACAGAGCTCGCACTTTTCGCTCAAAAGGAGTTTATTTTGTCAAATTTCGAACGCATAAATATGGTGCTTGGACTGTTTCTGGATTTTTCAAAAGCGTTTGATCTCATAAATCACAACATTCTCATTAAAAAACTCGAGCATTATGGCATTAGGGGGAAAGCACAAGAATTAATGACATCTTATTTGCAACACAGATCTCAGTTTGTAGTAATTAAAGGACAAAATTCTGCAGAACAAACAGTAAAAACAGGTGTCCCACAGGGCAGTATTCTGGGCCAGTTTCTGTTTATCCTGTATATAAATGAAATAGTACGCCTTGACGAAAATGCCCACTATATAATCTATGCAGATGACACTAGTTTATTTTTTTCAGACAACTCATGTGAGACCTTAGCTAATCAAGCCAATAGCGCGCTGTCTAAAATAAATACGTGGGCTCAAACAAACTGTTTAGCACTTAACCATCGCAAGACAAAAGCTGTACTATTTCACCCCCGCCACAAGCAAATCCAGTTGCCGCACATTGTGTTAAACAATGCCAATATTGAAATAGTAAAACTTTTAAATCACTAGGTGTATACTTTACTGAAAATATGACATGGGATGAACACGTCGGCTATGTCGTAAATAAGTTGTCGAAAACTATTGGCATCATACACCGCCACTTTTATTATTTCCCTACCTCAGTTAACGTCCTTTCATATAACTGTTCGTTTTCCTCCACGTTAAGCTATGCTTTTTTAGTATGGTCCACAACACTAGCAACAAACATCAGCAAACTTTTAATATTGCAGAAACGGGTCTTACGTCTGGTCTGCAATGTTCCGTATCGCTCCCATACTGCAGACCTATTTAAACAACACAATATCGTTCCTGTTACATCAATATACAATTACAAACTATCCCACCTTTATAAACAGGGAATACTAAAGAATAATGATGCATTAACTAACCTAGCAGGATAGTAGATGAACACCACCACCTATAACGTACGCTTTTTGGAACCCTGGAATGTCACCAAATGCCGGACTAACTACGGGAAACAAATATTGAAATACTCATTGCCGACGGTTTTAAATTATCTTTTTACTGAAACAAATAATGACATTTCCGCGATTTCCTCACATAAATTGCGTACCTTGTTTGTATAACCTGTTTATTTTTTTTTCTTTCCTCGCTTTGATGTTGACGTGTACGCCTTCGCCGCAGGCTGCTGCGCTACTATGTATGCTGGGAGGTCAGGACTCCTCAAGCTGTTTTTTCAGCTTTTTACCTGCCCTCCTCGCAACATTCCTTTCCTGTTGCGCAATAAAATTTCAATTTCAATTTGAATTTCTATACCAGCTGCGTCCTAGCATGGCGTACTGGCAGGACCCAAGTTTCGACCCGCCACTCCCAGCGTTCCGGCCTGCAGGCGTCGGCGGGTGGTTCGCCCAACTGGAGGCTGCAATGTACCTGAACGGCATTACCATCCAGCCGTTTAAACACGCAGTCCTTTGCGACATCCTCTCGCCCGACCTCCTGCGTCGGCTCACCTACTCTGCCTTCGACTGCCGGCCATACGATGAGCTGCGTGCGGCCGTCTTGGCTGACTTCGGCGCCTACTACCTTCCGCCGCCGCTCTACGACGCAGCGGACCCGTTTTCGCCGCCCCCAGCCTCTGGCCCTGCACCGGCCTCGCTCGCGCCCACGCAGCCTTCATCAGAACCCGGCCCGCCTCAGCAGCCCCTCGCCGCCTCGGCGCCACTCCAGTCCAGCGTCTCCGGCACGGCTTCTTTAGCACCGACCGCACCAGACGCTGCCGCATCGCTTCCGACAGCACATCCTGCTACTCCGGACACGCTAGCAGCACTGTGCGACGACTCCACGGCCCCAAGTCCGCAGCCATTCCCTCAGCAGCTCGGTGAGGTGCCTGGCCCACCGCGGTTTGTACGTCAGCGAACTCAGTGACAAATGCGTCTCGCGCCACCATGTTCAGCGCCTCCGACCATACCGCCTCCCATAAGGACGATACACCGTCTACAGCACAACCCGGTGAGCAACGTCTCTCATCTGCAATAGTGCCGCCGGCAGTCGAGCTCTTCCTCGACGAGTGCCCCATTCCGCCAACTTCGGTAACCTACTGCGTAGCATCGCTGCCAGACCAAAGCTCGCCTGCCGCCTCATCGCTCATTCCGCCAAAGCCGTCAGTCACTGACCTGAGCGATCGTGCTAAAGGCGAAGTGAGATTGCCGTCACCGCAGCATATGCCACATACTCCACTACCCGGCCGCCACACCGCCTGCCCAACAGGCCCCACCCCAAGCCCTTAGTACTGTCAACCACTTCTCGGAGTCTGATCCTGGCAGCTCGACACTGTCGCAGCAAGCGTCTGCTTTGGTGCCTGACTTGAGCCACCTTCAGCAACGACTGGTCGAGCTACCCACACCGAGTAGTGCGGCAGTTGTCCATCCACCAGCTGTGTCTCTTGCTGTCAGCCAGCCGTCTGATGTAGCAGTCTCAGCTGTACGGCCTGTAACTGCCGCAACCTTCTTGCAGCCACCCACAGCCGACCATGGCCACCCGCGAATCAGCGCTGGCCAGTCGCTCCGGACTGCCACTCTCGCTTCACCCAAGCACCTGGCATTGCTCCCAGCAACTTCTTCCGGCATCATCACAGCTGTCGCCGTTACGTCGACGGTCCCACCACACCTTCTGTCATTCCATGGAGCCGTTTCGGCCGCTCCTGTGCTTGTGACCGCGTACAGGGCGTGTCAGATCCCCATCGACATCAGCTGCAATGTTCCAACACCGACGTCACTTGTGTCCGCGGCCAGCGCTACAGTCGGTGACGGCCCGACCATGGCCTTCTCTGCCCCTATGTCCATTGTAAGCTCGGCACCGTGCCTCATTCGCCCGTTGCGCAGCAGCCAGGCTCGTCCACCTGAGCCCGCGCACTCCACCCGACAGCTCTTCCCGGCCCCTGACATGAACTTACCGGACCTTGTAGCGACCCCGTGGGGACACTGTTCCTCTAGCTACCTGCTTGCCTGCCGTGGCTACTCCATCCCCGCCCCGTCGGCGCGTACATTTCGACGTTCCGTCTAGGCGGGGGGCCCTATAGCGCCCGGCGACGCTATAAAGCGCAGGCGCTGAGATCGGCGTTCCCGCGATAGAAAAAAATAAAGATGGACCGCGCGTGCTCGGAGCGCACGCCCGGCACGGGCGGTTCGGAACTAGAAGCCTGCCACGCTGGTCATCTTGCTCTGGTGATCCGCTGCCACCCCGCAAATCTACAATAAGTACAGATACAGGCCTATATCCGTTATGTAGTATTTCCCAAAGGTTTGGTCAAATGTATTGGGGGAATTCCCCAAGGTAGAGTAAATTTGTAATAAGGGAGTAATTACTCATTGGCATCCACCCAAGCGCAGCCATAAGGCTACAAAGGAAATCTATACAACTTTCTCAGAAACTTCGTAGTTAATAATTCGTCCTGGTCCGGGTTTTGCGGACAACCGCTAACCTTTCTTTATCATATTGTCACGCTGTAGTGACGGCAGTCCAGCGGTCAGGAAGACACCAGAAAGACTTGCAAACGAAGCTCTTTATTTGGGCTGACTTGCGCCCGCAAAAGACCTGAATCACTCGGTGGCAGCGTAAGCAACAAGCGTGCTCGTCAATCGTCGAACTACGAATGCCCGCCGCTCGCGGCATCGTTCAATTTAAAGCCAGCAAGGAAACTTCGAGATAACTGGTCAAGATCATCTACAGTAATATATAAAAACGTAGATGCAGCTCTTCATGGCTGTGATCATTCAAGATTAGTCCGGTTGCTTCTCGCGTCAAAAACAAAAATGATAACACCCCTTTCTTGAGTGCGAACGAACGGACACTACAATGATACGTGGCATTACTGCCCTCGCAAGGAAGCATCGTCTCGATGCTTTAAAATGAAGATAAACACGGAGAATGCAAGCATCGAGTCCTTTAGCGTTCGTGATATGGCTTCAGGCGTACGACATGTACGACTTCCGGGCGTGTGCGGCGTTGCTGAGATACTGTCGTGCCGTCGGGGATGACTCCATAGTCGAGGTCACCGATGCGACGGAGAACCTTGTACGGGCCAAAGTAGCGTCGCAGCAACTTTTCACTCAATCCCGGGCGGCGCACTGGCGTCCATATCCAAACACGATCACCTGGCTTGTAATGCGTGTTTCGTCGGCGCAGATTGTAGCGTCGGGCGTCGGTGTGCTGTTGGTCTTGAATGCGAAGCCGCGCAAGTCTTCGGGCTTCCTCGGCGCGATGAAGGTAGGCGGCGACGTCGAGGTTGTCTTCGTCGGAAACGTGCGGGAGCATTGCGTCGAGTGTTGTCGTGGGCTTCCTGCCGTTTACCAGCCGGAATGGGGTAAACCTGGTTGCCTCCTGGACGGCAGTATTATAGGCGAAGATCGCGTAGGGCAGAATGGAGTCCCACGTCTTGTGTTCGGCGTCGATGTACATGGAGAGCATGTCTGCGATGGGTTTGTTCAGACCCTCTGTGAGTCGTTGGTTTGCGGATGATAGGCAGTTGTCCTCCGATGGCTTGTCTGGCTGTAGTTTAAAATGGCTGACGTCAGCTCCGCTCTAATTCCCATTCCTCTATCTGTGATGAGCACTTCGAGGGCGCCGTGTCGCAGGAGAATTTGTTCGACAAAAAATTTTGCGACTTCTGTTCCGGTACCACCAGGCAACGCTTTTGCTTCGGCGTAGCGGGTCAGGTAGTCGGTGGCCACGATGATCCACTGGTTACCTGATGATGACGTCGGAAAGGGGCCGAGAAGGTCCATCCCCATTTCCTGAAAGGGCTTAGTTGGCGGTGTTATGGGGTTCAGGAGTCCGGCTGGTCTAGTCGGAGGCGTTTTGCATCGCTGACACTCACGGCACGTTTTCACGTAATGGGAAAAGTCGGTAGCTAGCCGCGGCCAATAGTACTTCTCCTGGATGCGATGCAACGTGCGAGCAATCCCGAGATGCCCTGCAGTCGGCTCATCATGACCTGCCTGCATAATTTTTTGCCTGAGATTTTTGGGCACAAGAAGATGCACTGTCCTGTTGGGCGCGAAGTTCTTCTTCAGGAGGACATTATTGTGAAGGACGAAGGACGACAGTTGGCGCTTGAGCCATCGGGGAGGCGATGCGGTATTGCCTTTCAAATAATCAACTAGGCTTCGCAACTCAGGATCCGAGCGCTGCTGCTGCGCGAAACTGCTGGCGCTTACCGGTCCTAAGAAAGCGTCGTCGTCTTCCTCTTCCGCTGCTGCGTCTACGGGGGCTCGCGATAGGCAGTCTGCATCGGAATGCTTGCGGCCAGATTTGTAGACTACAGTTATGTCGAATTCTTGAAGACTTAGGCTCCAACGAGCAAGGCGGCCGGAGGGATCTTTCAAATTCGCCAGTCAGCGCAGAGCATGGTGATTGCTCACAACCTTGAATGGTCGTCCGTATAGGTAGGGGCGAAATTTGGACGTGGAACAAATAATGGCGAGACATTCTTTCTCTGTCGTCGAATAGTTGGCTTCGGCTCTCGACAGTGAACGGCTAGCGTACGCGATAACTTTCTCCTGTCTGCCATTTTTCTGAACGAGGACCGCTCCTAAGCCCACACTGCTTGCATCGGTATGAACTTCGGTTTCGGCGTTTCCATCAAAGTGCCCGAGCACAGGAGGGGTCTGTAAGCGGTGCTTCAGCTCGTTGAAAGCTTCCTCTTGCGGCCTTTCCCATTTAAAAGGCACGTCAGCCTTGGTAAGTTGGGTCAAAGGTTCAGCGATGCGCGAAAAGTTCTTGACGAATCGCCGGTAATAAGCGCACAATCCAAGGAATCTGCATACTGCTTTCTTGTCATTAGGATGTGGAAACTCTGCGATCGCAGCCGTCTTATAGGGGTCGGGGCGAACTCCTTCATTGCTTACGACGTGACCATGGAACAGCAGCTCCTCGTAGGCGAAGTGGCACTTCTCTGTTTTCAGTGTCAGGCCTGAAGACTTGATCGTTTCCAGCACCATCCGAAGCCTTCTGAGGTGGTCTTCAAAGCTTGAGGAGAAGACAACAACGCCATCTAAATAGACTAGGCAAATCTACCATTTCAAGCCTGCGAGCACCGTATCCATTACTCGCTGGAACGTCGCTGGGGCTGAGCAGAGGCCGGAGGGCATCACCTTGAACTCGAAGAGTCCGTCTGGCGTGATGAACGCAGTCTTCTCGCGATCTCTTTCGTCGACTTCAATTTGCCAGTATCCGGTCTTCAGGTCCATCGATGAGAAGTACTTAGCGTTCCATAGCCGATCCAATGTGTCGTCGATGCGGGGGAGGCGGTAGATATCTTTCTTCGTAATGCTGTTCAGGCGGCGGTAACCTACGCAAAAGCGAAGGGTGTCGTCTTTCTTTTTCACTAGGACGACTGGTGATGCCCAAGGCCTCCTCGATGGTTGGATGACGTCGTCACGAATCATTTCCTCAACTTGCTTGCGGATAGCTTGGCGTTCTAGCGGCGATACGCGGTAGGAGCTCTGTCGCAGTGGTCCGGCGTGTTCGTCTGTGACAATGCGGTGCTTGGCAAGCCCGGGTCGTGGCACATTCGATGCTGATGAGAAGCAGTCGCTGTACCTTTGAAGAAGACTGCGTATTTGGTCTTGTCTGCTCCGGGTTAATGCTGGGTTGATATCAAACGTGGGTTGATGGCCTTGGTAAGATGGTTCTACGGGTTGGTCGGGTAGGTAAATTATATCTCTGATGTCTCCCAGGTAGTCTAGAAAATCAATCGTCGTACCTTTGTTTAGATGCCGGTATTCTTCGGTGAAGTTCGTTAGCAGCACTTGGGCTTGGCCATTCCGGATTTGGGTGACTCCCCTTGCGACGCCCAGTCCTCGATCCAGGAGTAACTGGGTGTTTCCCTCGACGACACCTTCGGCAGTTTCGATGTCCCCAGTACCTATGCAGGCGACAACCCTTGATCGGGGCGGCACGCTCAATGCTTCGTCGAGGATGTTGAGGCAACGTGATGAGCCGCTGTCGTCGCTGCAGATATGACTTTGTCCGTGGAAAGCTTGATCGACTTTGATTGAAGGTCGATGATCGCCCGATGTTCATTCAGGAAGTCCATTCCTAAAATCAAATCTCACGAGCATTTCTGTAGGACCAGGAAGGTTGTAGCATAGGTTCGCCCATTTACTGTAACTCTCGCGGTGCAGCGTCCTGACGGCGTAAAAAGGTTACCACCTGCGGTGCGGATCAGCGGGCCATCCCAAGTTGTTGTCACTTTCCTCAGTCGGACAGCGAGTGGCCCGCTCATGACGGAGTAGTCAGCTCCCGTGTCGACCAAGGCAGTAACCGCGGGACCGTCGACCGTAACTTCAAGGTCACTTGTTCGCGTCTTCGTATTACACGTTGTCTTCGGTGTACGATCTCGGCTTCGTCGGGCAGTGAGACTGAGGTGGGCGTACTCCGACGTTACTTCTCTGGGCGGTGGTATAAGGTTAAAGTCTGGCCGCGTCGTCATCGTCGGTGTTGTCGACGTTGTTGAGGCAAGGTTTTGCGTTTTCGTCGATGGAGGGTCTTTGTTCTTTCGCTCAGAAGCAACCTCACCTCCAGAGGCTGCTTTATTCAGTTTAACCTTCGGGGGCTGGGGGAGCGTCCACGCATCGCGTAACCTCGGTTAGGAGATACAAAGCGCGGTGTAGATGGCGACGGGGAACGTGATAGGCGGCTCGGCGATGGGCATCCTTCCCGACGCAAAAACTCCTCTATTTCGGCTGGTCGCTGGCCGGGTCGGGGTCGTGGAGCGTCGTCAGAGAACCCTCGGATGCCCTGCCTTCTGCATGGACAGTGCCGGAGGACGTGACCGGCTTCGCCACAGTGGAAGGATAGTGGACGGCGCTGGTCGGGAGTTTTCCGTTCGTCGCATTTCCTCGTCTGTGTGCGGCGCTCGTAGGGCGGGCGGGTTGGGGTGAGAGGGCGGCGGTCCAACGCAGCTGGCTGAGGGCGATAGGGGCTTGGGTCTCGACGTCGAGGTGCAGGACGGCGCAGAGCTGCGGCGTAATTCATGGCTGTGGGCTGCAGAGGCTGCGTGGTGGTCTGTGTCACACCCAAGGCCTGTTGCACCTCGTCCCGGATGACGTCGGTGAGTGAAGTGAGCTGCGGCTGCGTTCCTGTTGGGAGCAATCGTCGGACCTCTTCTCGCACAATTTCACGTATAACCTCAAGCACGTTATCGTTGTTAGCGGTGTCCATGCAGCTTGCTGACAAAAAGCGCTGCTGGTGGTCATACTGGCGGGCTCTGGCATCAAGATTTTTTTCCAAGGTGGATGCCTCTTCGACGAATTCCGCGACGGTTTTGGGTGGGTCCGTACGAGGCCCGCAAAGAGTTGCTCTTTAACTCCTTGCATAAGCAGCTTGACCTTTTCCTCCTTCCTTCATGCTCGAGTCGGCACGCCGGAAGAGACGCTTCATCGCCTCAGTGTATACTGCAACGGTCTCGTTTGGGTGTTGTATGCGAGACTGTAGCAGCTGCTGGGCTCTTTCTTTTCTCACGACGTTTATGAATGTCTTGAGAAGCTGCTCTTTGAAGGTTTCCCAATTCGCGAGGCTGGCTTCCTCATTATCAAACCAGACTCTTACTCGTCCCTCCAGGGCAAAGAAGACGTACAGTCTTTGTCAAAAGTTTGGAGCCCATCGTGAAGGGCTGCGGAGGGGCTGCGGGGCCGGTAGTCGGCGCTCCTGTCAGCCAACCGCGCTTGCTCCGGGAGTATAGAGAGTGAGGGAAACAGCCTCTCTTTCTCTCGCGTGGGCAAGGGAAAGGGAGCCGCGCCGGCTTCACGATAGTTAGTGCGGCGTTCGCGTTGTCGCTCCCTTCGCCGTAACTCTGCACTAGGGGCGCTTCCATCTTGGCAAAGTGCAGTGTCACTCTCCAGGTGCTGCGAAACCGGCGCGCGCTGCGCCAAGCTGCTGCGGCCGCTCAGCCGTAACTCCTCAAAAGGGTTTCGCCTTGCAAGGGCCCAACCGTAAAAAAACCGACACCATCTTCGCATGATCAGCTTCTGAAAAAAAATAAACAGCCTCAAGCCGGCTTCGTGCTTTGCAACGCGGGACGCCCGGGAGTTTTTGCGCTCGTTACTGGTGATTTGTATTTGCTTCAAACACATACGTGGATTCCAATATTTTTTGCCCTCCCATACAAAGTCCACATGCTTGTCAGCCTTCCAGGCCAGTCTGCAACGCCGGCCGATTACACTACATGTCAAACATCATTATTATGGGCTGTCGCTAATAGACCAGCGCGGCGGGGGGATGTCTTGTCTTTCACCAAAGAGAGAACGTGGTCCTTTCAGCCGCGTGTACTGAAAATCAGTATAGTGTTTCGTCGCTACCATGCCAGCTTCAAACTTTCTGGCTGCCGCGGACGGCGCATTAGATTGCATCGGAACGTTCTTGAGCTTTACCTATGCGCATGGTCGTTTGCGGCCTTGTAAACTCGTGACCTAGAATACCAGCTCATTTCTTGAAGAGGATCTATCAATTAATTGGAAAAGCGTGGTCTAATAAAAAGATGCCCAGGCTTAGCTTGGTTAAGTCAAGAATGCGTTGCATATTGCGCGGTCTTTTTACGCGAGGTATTGCTTGGCGGCACTCGATTTTCTCAGCAGCTTTTCCTCCGTGACGTATGGATGGATGGGTGGATGGATATATGAGCGCCCCCTTTGAAACGGGGCGGTGGCAACCGCCACCATGCTCAGCCGTCTTTTTTTATTTTATTTGTTTTTCTTTTTTTCACGTGGTTTGGTGACGTCACGTGGTTTGGTGGCTGCCCGGCCGCGCCCAAGGGCTGAACTGAGTGATTGCACTATGCTACGCATAAAAAATTGTTCGTACAATTGTTGACTAGTCGGGGTACAGCCCCAATTCCCACTCTTGGCTACCTGCTGAGTTTAAAAAGAAGGTTTGAATGGATAGTTTCTGTTGTTTAACGTCCCAGAGCAACTCAGGCTATGGGAGATGCCCTTGTGGAGGGCTCTGGATGATTTCGATCTCCTGGGGTTCTTTAGCGTGCACTAACGTGGCACAGTACACGGGCCTCAAGCGTATTGTCTGCATCGAAATGCGACTGTCGCGGCCAGCTATACACGTGCTCGATAAGAAGCCGAGAACCGTAACCACTGAGCCACCGTGGCGGCATGAATTGAGAATAAATATAGCTACTTTAGGGAGTGTGCATAAAATTTAAGAATATCTATTCGGAATGCATGTGTAATACGGCAGAGGGATCTGCGTCGTATCGGCTTCTTCACTGTCAAGAATTTCCGGCCACAGGTACTCAACCTGAGTGCATAAAACCACTACAATAAAGAGTGCCCGAAATTTGTCGGCAATACAGCGCCTTGTAGCTCGATCCGCATTGGGCAAAACCATGCTGGATATGCGCATATAGCAGGCCTGTGACAGCTTCACATTATTCGGAAGGTCGAGTGATGTCAAATGTGACACTCTCCTCCACGTGCATAAAATGTTCCTGAAATAAGTGCAATTTTGTTGGTCGCATTTTCTACATGGCGCGCTCTACTACATATATTTCCTTTAAAAAGCGTAACGAGATCCTGCTTTGAATCAGTCGCAATAATTATTCCCATTAAGAGCATCCTAAGCGAATTTAGCGGTCCTGCTAGGAGCAGTTCAACTATTATACTCGAGCTGCACATACTTTTCTGTGCGACGCCTAATCACCTTCCCAAAGATGCAACTGCGACAATTTCCCGTTAAAACGGCTAGCAGAACACTGCGGCACAAAACTATTTGCCTTCCTTTTATTTACCGTTGCTAAGGATCCTAGTAATAATACATGCTGGAGTGCTAATTGGTGCATAGTATCAAAAAAGGCCAAGCGCAAGAAAGATGGCACACAAAATAAAAAGACGAAACATGGCCATCCAGTTGCACGTCTGCTCCCTCCCATGTTGCGCTCTTTTGCACACTTCGTGTTATTTGAAAGCTAAAGGGGCCTTTGACTGCATTGCGACTTTTAAGAATGCAGCGCATACATCATCGAAGGGCAAGAAGGTTCAACCCACATCACCGCAGTCGGTCGCGATTCGAAAGAACACGGATGGGGATACGTTATCGTTTTTGCAGCAGAGTAGCAAGACAGCCAAGTCATTCGCCGTTTTCGTGATTGGTTCAGTCTATTGCAGTGGTCCAAGGAAAGCGAACACTAGCAGGCAAAATAAATCAGACTTTATTCTGCCTCCTGTAAGCGTGCATGATGCCACGGCACATTGACAGAGAGAGAAGGCTACGAATAATTGCTCTTGCAATAGGCGGAGCAAGCCGGCGGGCTATTGCTTCACAAGTGGGATACGCAAAGAAGACTGTCGACCGGATAGTTTGTGCATATAGAGATGAGCGCCGCGTCGAAGATGCTGCGAGAGAAGGGAGGCCCCTGGCAACCACTTTAGAAGAAGATCTTTCTATTGTCGCTGCCGTTAATTGTGAACCCTCACTGACGCTCGCAGAAATTAAGCGGGAGCTTTCACTTGGGGTATCTCTTTGCACTATTCGGCGACGACTAAATGCTGCTGGACTTCGCAGCAGGATTGCCTGTCAAAGGTCGCGTGTGAATGAAAGAGAGAAAGAAGCCCGGCGGAACTTTGCTCAGGAGCATATATCTTGGGGAGAAGACGAGTGGAGCCTGGTTGTATTCAGCGACGAATCAACTTTTGTATCCCGTTGGGACCAGCAGCTGAGAGTCTGGAGGCTTCTTGGTACAAGGTAATTACAATATTCTTTTTGTGCATGCGATGAGCTAGCATAACGGCGGTTATAATGCTCGTTTAATTGTTCCAAATAACGGCCTTGCGAAAAATGAATGTGACTCGCACAAAACGTTTTGCGCACTCCGGCTCGAAGTAGTGGTGTAAATTGTGAATACTCTGCTAATGAATACTTTTCATGTAAATTTTCGTATTTAGCGTCATGCAGCCATGTTGTGCGCAGATTTATCTTTGATATACCGGCTTGTAGGAAACCTCCAATGTACGCAAAAATGTTTGCGAATGAGCGTCAACTGATATTTAAAAAAAACGAGTGGGCGCGTTGATTTGTTGGGTATGGAGTTCGCCGACTGAGCCTGAAGTCAGCGGATGCTGTCGCACATATGTTAATGTCAAACGCGAAATGGCTCGTAAGCCCTGCGTTGTCAGCGCAGATTAGGTTTCAGCATTGCGGAAATGTATTAGTGTACACGTATACCGGTTTGCCGGACGCCACATGCCTACGCGCAGTGGCAAGGGTAGGGTCAGGCGGGGCCACTGCGCGTGCACAGCTATTGAACCTCACGTAGTCCATGTAATCTAGAGCCCTCCACTAAGGTGTCCCTAATTATAAATGAGCTTCTCTACTACTTTTCAGGTACGACCCACAGTATATTCAGCAGGTTGCTGCAAGTGGACGATGCTCCATAAGTGTTTGGGGAGCAATCACCGCCCACGGCCTTGGTCCGCTGCACAAGATTGAGGAAACTCTGACAGCGGACAAGTACTCCGACATAATTCAACATGTCCTCTTACCTTTCCTGCTGGATGGTTCGTTCGAGGACGGCGTCTTCATACTCCAGCAAGACAGGAGCCCAGTACACACGGCCAAGTATGTTCTACTTTAATGAGTTTGTAACCTACCCGACCTTTTAGCGGCCAAGAAGAATCCTTGACATGGGGCTTATGTTGCCTTTATCAGCACTGACTGCAGTAAGATGTTTTGGGGAATTTGCTGAATTATTTTTTGTATTTTCGTCATAAGAGATTAGCCAAGGAATTCTCGCGACGGCATTTCGGGTGATCGTCCTCCGATAAGTATGGAAGAGTGCCAGATGCGTTTTGAAACTGCTAGTCGGCAGGAAAATTTCTTTTTCAAGCAAATGATTATGAAATATGAGACTGTTTTCTTTTCTCAACAGTAATTATACAAAACAAACTTAATGTAAAGTAGGCGTCGGCGTGTAATCCATACAGGTAGCATTTTCTACTTTTCCTCATTTCTACAAATAGTATGTTCTGAATCGTACTCCAACATGCGTCTACCCCAGACCTTACTTGCTTGATTCCTTATCTCTAACTCCGCATCAAAGAACCATAGCGGTATTGTTTTTTTTTATAGGAGTCTTTATACGTTCTTTTAAGTGACCCTTAGCATGGTTTGCAGTTATGAATTTCTGACTGCGAAAAGTGGCAGTTTCGGCTATTGGCCTTAAAGTTCCCACGCAGTGGGCATTACATAACGGGTGGGTTTGTATACAAAAAAAAAACATCACGGGACAGGCATTCATTAAACAAAATAGTTAGTCATTTAAAAGCTGTGGCAGATTGTTGCCTGCCATTAGCGTCATTTTTCAATAAGGCACCCTAGGCGAAGGATGAGAAATTGTCATCAGCTGCCTTCTTGTTCATGGTATTCACGCTAGAGATGTCAGCTGTAGAAAAAATTGGCGTCCTTTCTGCGATGCCATGGTGCACACTGAGCATGAAATTATTTCATTAGCGAATTGAGGGATATATTTCAGCGTACATTATTCTGCAGGTCTGCTTAGCAGGTGCATGACGATAATTTATAACCAACCTCTATATCTGACGCACGGCGTAGCTTGCCGTTCGAAACGCAACCACTCCGTAGCCAACCGCTGCATGTTCTTGTCCCCCGACAGATTGGTCGGCCTTGCTACAACTACTTTCGTGCAGCTAAGCGGAACGGTTTCTGAACCTTCCAATCACTATACGGGCCCAGCCTGACTAGCATCAAAATCTCCAAGTACAAAATCTTTCCTTTCGTTGTTCTCGTACAAGCGGATACAAAAAAATGAATAACTACGATTACATTTCCACTTGAATTTATATTCTATTGCCAAAAGCTCTGCAGAAAAGAACGGGCTTATGCAAAAAAACGAGGTGGGGGAACAAACCTACGGGCAGCACGCTGCGGCAGTTTCCTAACCTGCTACGAATCAGAAAATACATTCAGGCAAGGAATGTCTAAAACACTCATACAATGCAGCCTGTCCATTTAAGATTCCATTTTTGAATCCGGTCGCCCTAACTAGTTTTGAGACACATTAATTGTGTGGATATTTTTCTATAGAGAGAATAAAATAAATGATGTATTTTTTCAAGTGCAGTGGAAATATTCGCCGTTTCCCTAAATGCTTTCTTTTTCTTTGCCTTCCCAATATCCAGGCAAGTACAGCGCACTCTGGAGGAGCTGGCAATTCGAGTCCTCGACTGGACGCCCAACGGTGCCGTTCTGAATATTATTGAGCACCTCTGGGGCCTCACGAAAAGGCCCCTTTGCACGGAGAACTTTCCAGCAAAACAGCAAAGAGGATGTAGGAATCCTGGCTTTCCGCGCTCTCCTCCCAGCGGAGGTTGAGTGCACTGCATCGGTGTCCCAGTGTGTGTGTGGTGACGGCTGATCGGGACCCTTGGCTCGCGCGAAGCTCGAACCCGCGGTGGGTGGTGGCCAGTGTCCACTTAGAAACCCACAACTGGCGCCCAACGTGGGGCCCGATCAGCCCGGTGCACTGTCTTGTGCCCGAATGTGATGTCGTGCCCAAGGGCGCGAGGTTAGTGCTCTGCCGCGGCCCCGTCGTCATCAACGGAAAGAAGACCACCATCAGTCGTCGGCCCTCCCAACCCGTTCAACTTGAAGTCTGCGAGCGGTGAATCGCCGACCGGCCCACAGGGCCGCGCCATCGAACTTTGAGGCTGGCACCCACCTGTAACATAGCTGTACAGTTGTATTCACATCTTCTTGTGTACCGTGTATATAATCTGCAAGCTGTTTTGATTTACTGAAGCGTATGCAAGTGTTGTTTGCCTTGTTTTTCCTTTGTTTGTGTGTTTTTTTACGTTGTTCTGGCTGGAACTGAAGTGTAGCCAGTTTTTTTTTTGTGTATTCATTTCTTTATTTCGGAACTGAAGTGTAGCTGGTTTTTTTTGTGTATTCACTTCTTTATTTCGGAACTGAAGTGTAGCTTATTTTTTTTTTGTGTATTGATTTCTTTATTTTGGCCGCGTGCTTTGCCGATGGGTAGGAGGGCATTTAAGGAGAGGGGGATGTGGGAATCCTGGCTTTCCGCCGTTGCCGTTGCGCGGCTGTGCCGGCTTCCCGCGTTGTTTCTCCTCTTTCCCTTGCTCCCGCCTCAGGCGGTGGAGAGGCGGCTGGGTGACTAATCACTGTCATTTAGACACAGCTCCGCCCCGGCTCCCCAAGGGCCTTTGCCATTGGCGCCTTTTGGCGGGAATTCGGGACCCGTTTTGGCGGCCGCGCACCCCGCGACCGTCCGAGCGGGGCCCAGAGAGAGAGATCCCTCCGAGACAGCGTAAGGTGCGTACGCAACTGTTTGTCCGTGCCGGCCTTAGGCGTTCGGACCAGTGCATACTCGAGCTCGCCCGCACGTGTCCTCGTACCTGCAGCGGCTCGAGCCTGTCCAGCGGGGTCCAGCGACCTCCGACAGGCGTACATTGCGTTGTTTGCCCACTCTCTCTCGCAACCGGCCCAACGGTCGACACGAGAGAGAGATCACAGCACTGCCGCGGGGACATTCTCCTGCAGCGGCGTGCTAGCGGCGCACATTGCTCGAGTCGCTTCGTGCGCGCAGCGGAGCCTTGCTCCTCGCGCGCCCCCGGGACGGGGTGACGATTGAGTGTGTGTACCTGCTGAAGGACGACGTGAATAAACGTCTCCTTTGTGAACTTGGAGGCCTATTTCTTTGCGGCGAATCGCTCTCCTCCCAGCGGAGGTTGAGTGCACTGCATCGGTGTCCCAGTGTGTGTGTGGTGACGGCTGATCGGGGTCCTTGGCTCGCGCGAAGCTCGAACCCGCGGTGGGTGGTGGCCTGTGTCCACTTAGAAACCCACAAGGTTCTCTGGCAGGCAGTCCACGAAGAGTGGGAAAGATTGAGGATGTCTCATAGGCTCCTCCAAGAATTGTATGCGTCACTGCCGAAACGAATGACAGACGTTGTCGAAGCACACGGTGCTTTTACTAAGCACTAAGGCGATCCCAAACCTAGATTAAACTAACGCCCCAATGATGTGTTCAGTCGCCTCCCAAGTCACGGCATCCTCTCCTTTTCTGTTAATGTTCTTACATGTGACAAATATATATGTGCGCGTGTGTGTATGCATCTATGTATACATTCAATTATTTGTACGCTGTACCACGCAAGAAATGTCTTATACCAGAAAGGCGTCTCCAACATAGATGAACACCATACGCGCCGCACAAGCTTTCATGCAGTTCAGTACAAATGTAGATTCAAGGCTTCTGCATAAGTGCAGTGTGCAAGCACGCCCATGTGGCTAAAGGTTAGCCTAGAACTTGTCGGTCAAGGCAGCCACATTGAGGTCGAGTATTCGAAAGTGGGGTGCTTAGCCATTCATTGTACTTGTTTACGTTTTCTGTAAAATATTCTAGGTAACGAGTTCACAAGGC